>NC_070606.1:73856785-74161875 GCF_027172205.1 Podarcis raffonei
AACTGCTGTACAATCTACTTCTCTTAGATCAGCTCCCAGTATCTAATTACATGGCGAGCAGTCCATGTGTGAAACAGATTTTATGGGCAAAATGCCATCCTGTATGTGCCTGTAGACATTTAGTCCCTTTGGTTTCATAGCACACCATCGCCAGTATAAAATATATACCAAGATGCTGTAAACTCTGAAGCAGTTAATCAACCTATTGAAATGCGCCACTGAAGGAAACTGTGTGATTGAACTGTCTTCAGCAACTGAAACATAGGACGCTGTCTCATCCTACATCAGACCAACAATCCATCAAGCTCAGCACTGCCTTTGCTGATGGGCAGCAGCCTTCCAAGGTTCAGACAGGGAACTGTTCCTGGCTCTACCTGGAAATTTCTTTACATGCAAAGCAGATGCTCTACCTCTGAGCTATGGCCTTGGATAACTTAGTGATCTGGCATGTGTTATTACCACCTGGGCAGACATTTCTGAGGAAATCAACCACTCTTGTCTGTCAAGTTTCTCAGTCCAGCAGCAGGATAGCTCTAAATGATATGGGAGAGAAACTGTCTTACATAAAGTCAGAACATAGGTCCTTCCAGAGCTGTATTGTGAATAAAGTTTTGTTTTTCTGCTGCCATTTTCTGCCTTTCAACATTCATTGTAATTTACAAAGTTGCTTTTTATCTTACCGTTGTATCTTCGATTCATGTATAATTACATGCTGAGTAAAAGAAAAAGCATGTTTCTAATTGTCTTTCACTTCCTATATTTTGCCAGTGCTGAGTAGTCGGGAATTATTCCTTAACATTCACTAAAATTGGTAACCATCAAAATGTGTCTGGTAATATTTTTATCTCTCTGAAGATTCTCCTGTCCCCATGGGACAGTAGCTGTAGCATGAAGGAGGGGAGGGGAAGGTTTAAGAACTCAGCCTCTCTGTTGCTTAGCAACCAGTGATGTCTTAGAATAAAATGAAAGGGGAAAGTACTTGCCTGGTATTCAAGCACAGCTCAAATCCTAGTGTTTTGCATTGTTCAGAGTTTTCGGTACAATTTACACTGAAGATGGTCATGTCAGAATGAACTGCAGTAACAAAGGCTACAGCTGCTGAAATTTCATCTCCTACAAACTATCAAAAGGAATGAATGCAAATCTAGTGAAGGGGAAATTAAGACTTTCATACATTTCATACAATCGATATGCAACTATTAAATGTAAGGTGATGTGTCCTATATTGCAGCCAGTCACCTTAGGATCACCATCACTTGCCTTTTCTCTGAATACTAATAAGTCAGTTTGAAAACCAGCAATTAATTAATAGGCTCTGTTCAGAGACATCAAGGTTCTTGTGCGTGCCAAAAGAGAGGAAAATCAAGAAAAGGAGGGAGGTTGTTGCCCTTCATTCAAAACTGACTAATGCCTTTTGCAGCATTTTAGCTAGATGCCAGATCTTGAAAGCCTCCTTGTGTAAAAAAGAAAAATCAATTAAACACGGGAATTCAATAGGAATTCCAAGCAATGAAGGGGCCCGTGGTAAATTAATCATTCTTCTTTGGGATCCAGCTGCAATGCAAGCTGTATGGCTGCTGTGTGTTGAATGAAGATAGTGTGTAAATGGTGGTGATTGTGTGAGATAGCATGAAGAATGCGTACAAATTTACTGTATAAGACCAGAATTTCGAATGTCACTCGGTCATATGCATCATCTCTGACTGGAGACAATACTTACTGATCAAGCAACGCACCCAAACCATTGTATGTATCCCATTCGCCAGCTTCACTTGGAGGCAATGTATACTGATTCATCAATATTCACTGTCAGTTTGCAAGCTTTCAGTGTCTTAATGTAGATGTGCACAAATGCTTTCTCCGCTCAATTCACATTAACTTCAGCATATTTGCAAAACCTGCAGACTGTCACCTCTAGTTAACTGCACCCAACTACTTTAATTATACTGTTTGTGTCACAGACAATTGTGTGGGGTTTTTAAACCTATTTACTTGACTTCCTCATTGTTTCCTGCTCTACAAATGCCAAAGGAAATCTACTTAAATAAAAGCAATACTGTTCTCATTCAACTTGTTAGTTCAAGTAAAAATCTTAACTATATATAGCTTGCAGAGCCAGTGTCCTGATTAAGAACCATAGTCTAGCACTAAATAACAATGCACAACAAATAATGCCAGCACTTCAAAGTATTTTATGGCGAGAAACATTTCAAAACTTCATTTTTAAGTGTTCTTCTGCTTTCAGGAAATCTATAACAGAAGCAGTCTTCAGACAACAATGAATACGCCTAAGAGGAGACAAATCCTAGTCCTTAACACGTTCACTGCAACTTCTGAACAAAGCCTGATTATGGGATGGTGCAAGATGGAGCCAGTGGATACAACTCCAAAAGTTATGAACATGTGGAGGCTTGAAGCAGGGCCAGTAGATGGAACCCCACACCCAAGAATAGGTTGTCTGAACAAGGAATGTTCAGAGCAAGGAATGTTGCTACATGAACAGGCAAAGTAGTTTTTGTTAACTGGAAGAGTGTGCGTTGTCTTCCATGCCATCACATGATGACTAACACATTTGTAGTTACACAGGTAAGTAAAAATGTTCATGATCTTGTTCCATTGGTGTGGCTGGGTTATAGAGGCAGAACAGGGATCCTGTGTGTGCTGCACACTGCCCACCCCATTACCCAACAGCCTGTTTGCCTGGGCTGGTTTAGGTGTTCCTTAATGTGGAGATGGAGGACCCCAAAACAATTTTAATGGGAGACTTAAACACACTGAATCTGGTCTCGGTGACAACCATGGGACTGCCTCAGTACATCATTGGCCTGATACATAGCTGTTGCAGGGCACACACTTGATCTGGTTTTTGAATGGAGCGTTGTGGCAATGGTTCCATAGTTCCATAAAAATGGTTGATCATTTTCCAGTGATATTTTAACTGGGTGGCATTTCTCTTTGTAGGAATGTGGGGGCTATTGCAATAGTCTGCCCTGGTAGATTTCTGAATGATCTGTGGTATTTTACAGATGGTATAGCTGCTGTAGCGGCCCTGGTCTCCCTACAGCATGAGACTCTTAATAGCAGGCTAGTGGGTTCGAGCCCCACATTGGGCAAAACATTCCAGCATTGCTGGGGGTTTGACTAGATGGCCCCTGTGGTCCCTTCCAATTCTACAATACTATGGTTCTATGAAAAGGACATAAATAGGATTGTTCCCAAGTTCTCTCTCCATTGCTATAGAGACTAGAATTCACACTGGTTTCCCAGTGAGCTTCAGGCAATAAAAGAAGTTGGGTGATGACTGGAGCACAAATGGTGCAAAACTCTCAGTGAAGCTGGCTGAAGCAGGTTGGAGCACATGATCATGAATACCATGTGCCAGTAATAGCCATGAAGAAATCCTACTTCACCACCATTGCACCGTGAAGGCTCTAACTGTAGAGGAAGTTAGGAAAACTCTTTTCAAAATCCTGACAACACTGACATGAGACGCTGTACCTACTGAAATTCCCTGTTCTGCATTTATTAAAGGCACAGGTCTCTTAACATGGAAAGTTTGGCCATTGTTAGTCTGTAACCACTATAAAAAATATCATTCCCTACTTAAAAAAACAAAAAAAGAAATCAAAGAAGCTTTCAGCCATGAAGCTAGCTAACACTAGTAATTTCCCCAAAGAAACATATAAAGACAACAATGCAAGGTATCTATTATTCATTTGTCAAGTGCAATAGAAAAAAATGTAAAGAGGGAATAGTACAGAGAAACCCAATTGTTTTCATTACACTTTATTGCCACATTGATCCATCTGAGACAAGGAAAGAAATATCCTGTTTTCAAAATTACATATACTGCAGGAAAGGATGATAGCGTATTTGTGGAAGGATTAACAGTGCTGCCCAATTCTTAAGGGGCAACTTGCTTATTAAAATTCATGAACAGCCAAATAATGGTTTCCCTCTCCAATGCAACAACCATCTTCATTGCATATTTTATTTACAAATTAGAGACCACATATACAAAGCTTAGTTTGAGATGCAATAAATTATTAAAAGCGTGCAAACAACAAGCTGAACTGCTTAGGACATCAGTATGGAAAGAGTAGAATTTGCATATATGGAGTACATTCAAGGGTTCTTTGAACCCCACCGATAGATAGTTATATGGGCAACGCTGGCTGACCAAGCAAGACACCACAGCTCTTCCAAAACATGTGCTTGCTTTTGCTGCTGCTAGCAGAAAACTCCCTCCAGCCTTTTCCCAGCTGAATGGAGCCTGGTCTAAAGGGTGGAGCTTAGTCATATTATTGGCAGTCGGCAGTCTCCCTGTTGAAAGCCTCATCAAATTCCATGGCTTTCCAACAGTCTACATCGTGATCACACAGAGTTCTACTGCTCTGCCTGCCTCCATCAAAACCCACATATCTTAAATGCCAGCCTTCTATTTTCCTCTATCAATAGCTCATGTGGGGGGCTGTAAATTTAGCCTCAGGTAGATGACCATCTTTAAAAGATGTGTCCATTCCAGTGACTACATAACTAGCATCATCCAATTTTCAGGCAACATAACTCTGAGTGGACTTTTGAAGAGTCTGCTTTACAAAATAGTTTCTCCCCCCCCCCTTATATGCACATCTCTTTGGAAAAATAATCACATAAAATGTACATCTTACTCTGCAGATCTATTTACTATTGACACTGAATCCCATTTGCTGAACAGAATGATGGGCATAGGTTTACACTGACCTGTACCCATATTAGCACTGAGAAGCGAACTCATCACAAAGCACAAATTGGATTCTATTTCTCCCTGAGAACCAGTTGCAATCTCATTTACAGAGCTCTAAACATTTACAGTACTAATCCCTGCTAATCCTTCTCAGGGACCTTCAATGTCACTGATCATCATCCTAGGGGTCAATAAGTATTTTTCAGTAAGACCTGCTCCCCAACTGGCTACTGACTTTTGATATTTTTTTCCCCTTTTCCTCTAGTGTATAGGATGTCGCTCTGCAGGAGTCAGCACTAGGAGCAACAGATGGAGGATACGGTACGTGAAGATTAGGACATCAAGATGACTCAAGTAGATGAATGTATGCCATGTTTATCATAACGAGGGATTCAGAAATCCAGGGCATACATTTCCTAGTTGGCCTGTTTGTCCTTTCTCCTGATATTGCTTTGCAGGAGTTGGGTGGGAAATATCTCCACATGCATTTACTATATTTTCATAAGATTACCATTCAGGTGAAGCTCCCAACTGGTATATACAATATTTCTGCAATAAGCTTTTTTAATATTATGGGGGGGGTTTGCTCATTTTTTAACTCAATGCCTTATGTGGCAATTTTCTTTTTGGGGAAGATTCTACTTCTGCTACATTGGGGAATGTGCAAAAATTCCTTCTCGCCCACCAGAAATGTTTCTCAGACCTCTGGGTTGATTAAAATTTGCCTGCTGCTGAGCCAAAGGGGCATATGTGCCTATAGCAGCCTAGGAGCCAGAATAAATTAAGAAGTATTTCCCATCATAATGCGGCAGAAATTGAAGAAATATCTCATACACATCTTGCTGAAAGCACAAGCACTCTCTTTGGGTAAAAAGTCAACAATACTAGGGTTGTCCAAGAGGCTTCATATTGCTAGGACCACATTTGAAATTACAATCCAAAAACAAGAACTATAACATCTTGATATACTGGAACACACAAGCTCCAACTACTTCAAAACACTTCCTTCTCCCCAAGTAGAACATCACTTCTTGCAAATTAAACTTCCTCTTCTTTAAGCAGTTTAAGTCCCTCTTCCTTCTGTACTCCTCATACACACTCCTCAAAAGTGCGAGCCACCGTTTCAGCTGCTGGTGGGATTCCTCCTCTTTCAAACCTTTCTAAATGCTTACAGTTTTAGTACTAAGCTGTGCACTCTTCTCTATACCCAGCGCTGGAGCGCACATAAGTATTCTCTGTTAGAAGTGGCTCCCTCCTTCACAGAACAGAACCCCAGCACTATTTCAGCACCATAGACAGCTCCCTACATTCCTTTAAAATCTGCTCTGTGTTCCTCTTGCAAACTGGTGCCTACCCTTTAGAAAACTCTTATTCCTTCAGTCCAAAAGAGGGAGGGCGGTGTGGCCTCTGTAATCTGGGCCTAAGGGAACTTGGCCTCTGTGTTTCTTAAAGAAAAACAAATAAGGATGCTTTCTCATAAAAACTACTAGAAGAAGTGATTGGCTTATGGTTTGAATATGTGTTTAATTCATTTTTGTAATGAAAATATTAATTAATAAGAATCAGATGTGTATAAGATACTCATGCATGCATGCATGCATGCTTAAATTACCAATTATAATTTTAAGCATGAATAATAATAATGTTTCTCCAGAAGCTTAGCATTTAATACTAATTAAAGAACAAACCTGTCTGCAACCTCACAATCTTGAGAAGGGGGGACATAAAAGGAAATGGGTGGAAGGAGAAGTGACAGAAGAGAGATAAGAAGGTGGTACATTTTCAAATGTCATTTAGTTTTCAAGGAAGTGGTGCTGATGTTTCAGGAAGCAGTGAGTTCCAGAGAACAGCAGTAACATGACAAAAGGACAGATACATGAAATTAAAAGTATAACCTGAGCTTCAGCCGAGTTTATTTTTACTAACCTTTCAGCTTTAAACATCTTGACAGATGGATTTATAGGCTAGACAAAGAAGTTAAGCTATTTTTAATTCACTGCATTTCAGGTCCACTTAATCTCATCTACCAATATGGACTAGTCAATCTACCATTAATTATTTGCTGCATTCTTACAGCAAACTGCATAATTTGCATCCCTTCTATAGGTTAGTCTTATGGTCTTGCATATTTCTCTGTACTCCTCACGACCCACCTTTGGTCCATCTCTTTCCCTACATTTTTTTATATATAGAAAGGACTTCATTTAAAGCCATTAAGCAGTATAATATTGACTCATATAAATACATATTTATCATTTCAAATATACACTACATTTACAATTGTTGCTTCAGAGCAAAGACAGGTTTACTGAGCTGTCAGAACAATGCTTAAATCTTTCTGTTGCACTTAAACTGAATTATGCAGAAATTAGTCCTTCCATTGTAGGAAGGACCTATTGTTGGTCCTTTCACTTCCTTTTCTGACATCTTCCTATGAAACTTTCAATTGTACAGCTTTTCTGATTTCTCTCCCGTTTCACATTGCCGAAGCTTATTTTCCACTCCTGAATATAGGATACCCTCCAGAACAGGGTTCAATCCAACATGAATCAATCCATAAATATATGGAATAATGCCCATTTCAGCTCTATTCTCTTTGTTCCCCCTGACCACAAAAACAACCATTCTTTAACCTTCTTTGTCTAGATAAATCTGTTATGCCTGGCAAATTCTAGCTAATCATTAAGATACAGTCTATTTACCCTAGTACAAAAAAGCACTGTATTTTCTATACCGTTAATTATTGCTTTCTCACGTTTACCATATCTAGCTCATAGATATGCAACCCTTGTAGAATTTATTAAGCAATGATGAACATTACAAAATCAAATAGGAAAAAACCTCAAGAGCCCTTAGTGACTCTTGTCCAGCTAATGAATGGCCACAAATGCTTACAAATTCATTCTTTTGGTATCATTTATGAGTATAATTGTTAGGGGGCAGCACGTATAAAGAGGTGCTGCTCTTATCTGAATATTTTTTCTCAATCAAAGTTAATTTAATGGTAAGCTTTGTAATAAGAATACAGGTTTTTGAACCTCAGGGGTATATGTAAAAATACTGATTAATTATATTCTTCCATCCTTGTCACAGGCTAATTGTGAGGGTCTGCCTTCTGTGATTGTGGCAGGTTAACTGGCAATCCTTTTATATCGCTTCAAACACTTTGCTTAAAAATGGAGAGGTGTCTACATTTAATCTGTATCTGAGCCAAGTGTAAAGTGATGCATCTCAGGGCCCATGTAGTCTTAATGGGAGGTGACTGACCAGGAACAAGACCTTGGGGCTTTAGTAGATAGCTCAGTGAATCTATTGACCCAGTGTGCAGCTGCTGTGAAAAAGGCCAATTCCCTGCAAGGGATCATTTGGAAAGAAATTGAAAATAAAACTGCCGATACCATAGTTACACAAATCCATGATCAAGGGGAAGGAGATTGCGGAGTTTGGGACTCTTCAGTTGGAGAAAAGGTGAGGAAGAGAGGACATGATGTAAGCTTATATAATTCTGCATGGCATTGAGAAAGGAGCTAAAGACACATTTTCTCTCTCTCATCATACTAGAACAACATGGATATCCAATGAACCTGAATGTTCAAAGATTCAGGACAGATATTTCGAAGTCCTTCTTAACACAGCTCATAGCTAATCTGTGGAACAAGAGGCTGTGATGGCCATCAATCTGGGTGTCTTTAAAAGAGGATTAGACACATTCATGGAGAACAAAGCTATCAATCACTACTAGCTATGATGACTATGCTTTGACTCTGCCAATGGATGAAGCAATGTTTCTGAATACCAGCTGCTGGAAACCACAGGTGGGTTGAGTGCTCTTGTGCTCAGGCGCTCTTTGCGGGTTTCCCACAGGCATCTGCTTAGGCATTGTGGGAACAGGATGCTGGGCAAGTTGGGCTTTTGATTCAACAAGCTCTTCTTGTGTTCTTCCCAGCACAACTCAGTTTTGACTGGCAGGGCTGTAATAGGTTTGGAGCATTACAGCCAAAGGACATTGCTTCTCACCCAAGCCATGTTTTGATCTCTAAAGCCAACTGAAAATTTGTCCTCGTCCATACCACGTGCACACATGCACTCAAATAAACTCAGTACATGAGGAAGAAGTGATGCTAGACGAGGTGATCCTGATGGTTGTACCTCATTGCTGAAATTTCCTTCTCTTCACTATCGTTCAAGCCCAATAATCCTTCGGGAGCATAATAAAATCAATCTGCTTTGACTTTTGGTACCCATGGTTCGGTTCAAAGTGTTTTTGGGAAAATTTAAGTTTTTGCACTTAAAATAATGTGTTTTTAGAACCTATTTTTTAACTCTTTGTTTTAAGTCTTGCAAGCTAGGTGGGGTAGGAATCTAAGCAAGTACATACCTGGGGCACAGCTTTCCTTTAGCTATTAACACACCTTGACAAAGGATGGACATGGGGGGGGAATGATATCGACAGTGCTATCAGATGGTGATTTATTTAAACAAAGAAGTTGTTACATTTGTCCCCTCTAAATGGTGCATTTAAAAGTTAATCAGGCACGGGGGGGGGGGGGGGAATTCCATCTTTCAATGACAGAAATGGTCTTCCTGAACTGAGACAACTATAAATAATGAGTAAGATAACAAATCTGAACAAAAATTGAATGAGTTTGAAGCAAATGCCACTGCTACAATTCACAGAAATTCAATATTATCCAGAGATGAAAGGCAATACTAAAATATAACCATAGTTCCACAGGACTGGAAAGTCTCTACAGCAGCCTTCACCAACCTGATGCTTCCAGATGTTTTGGACGATAACTCCCATCATCCCTAATTATTAGACATAATGGCTGTGGTCCAAAACAACTGGAGGGCACCAGATTGGGGAAAGCTGCACTAAAATATCTAAAGAACAGAGCTGACAGTTCCTACATACCTACCTGGGAGTAAGCCACATTGTGAACTTAATGGAACTGAGTAGATACAACTGCAGAGCAGGTAAAACTTTTGTCACCATCTTACTGCTCTGCTTTTGCTGCTGCTCCCCGCTGAAGGGAGAAGAGAGATGTTAGAGCATTCCTGAAGGACCCTAGAACCACCATCCACCACTGATTTGGAGCAGCTGGTCTTGACACCATACCTTTGGGTCAGGTGGGGACGTGTCAGGTCAGTGTGAATGGCCTGAGTGCTAGGGAGAGGCACTGCATTTTTGTTTATCTGCTAGTTAATGAGTGGGAGAATTATTGTATTTGTTTTTATATATTGCTAGCGTTTTTCTTATACCTGTTTATGGAACTGGTGTGCTCTTTTTATTTTCCCAATACATTGTATGGAATATTAACATATTAAATGATTTCTTCCCCCTGGCTCCCCCCCCCAATGATATAATGTATTTGCATATCTTTTTCTCTGATATAAGTTGCATGCACACCTTTGGGTGACAAGCAACTAATAAGTTTAATAAACAATATGTAAACTAATAAATAGAATTAAGGAACTGAGTTTATGCTGGGCACGCCTGATAAAATGAGCTCCCAAGAGAAAAAAACCTAAGTGAATGTTACTTTAAAATTGTATTACATTTTTTCACAACAGTTACAGCGTTTCTTCTTAAATCTAAGTTGGGCTGGAACTGGTAAATGTACTGTATCAGAATCACATTTTAAACCTAATTGTTAAGCTTGGCACCACTAGACAATGAGTGCTTTGGAAGCCAGAGATCAACGTACTGGTAAAGTGTGACAAACCCAGTAGCCTTTCATCAAAATTGCAATCTGGCAGATCACAATCACAAATCATTATGATGGCACACGGGTCTAGCATTTCAGAGCACTTTATTTGAAGCATGTCTCCTATCCATGTGTTACACAACACTTTGGATTCACTAATAAAAAAATGGGGGGGGGGATAACTATGTAAAGCACCACAATTTTAATGTCCCTTTTCCAAGCAAAAGAGCATAGTTTTAGACCTGTGTGCCTAAAGTTTTTAAGATCAATTATTTTAGCTCAATTGTTTTACAAGATTCAAATCTAGGTTGATGCCAATTTAAGCCCACTGGAAGTTGTGTAATCTAATCTAAATCGTGTCCTCCCTAAAGAGGGCATGTGTTGCGGTGAGACCTGGAGACTGACCTCCAGGTTGTGGGTGGGTATATTGGACAGCCACAGCACCCAATTGGTAGGTCCCTCGTTGCTGGGTTTAATATGGCCAATGGGGTGCAGTCTAAACAGACTGAGGAACCTATATATACACCTATGAACATGACCCAGAGCTTCCTCTTTTGGTTCCTGCATCAGAACACACGCCCACCTCTCCCTATATTTAGGGCATTTTACGATTGACCTTGCTATGTCGTCGTATGCCAACTGACATTGGGACAGGGGCACGGCAGGAATTTTCCTCACTCGGCTGATTGGCTGTTGCCATTCGGGTTTCGCCTGCCGCGTAGCAAATCGTCACAACTTGTAAGGTTGTGGATAGGGACTGGTTCAGGTGATAGGGATGGGAGAACGGTCTTGCCATCCCTATATGAAGGGTATTCCGTTAGAAGAATCCAGGGACTCAACTTGATTTGGTCAACCCCTGAGAGAGGGTTGTGCCCATGCCTGAGTCCAGGGGAGCATCTGGGGAGTGAACATAGTCTGTTCCCGGGCTTTTCACCTACCTCAGGTGTTCACCCTTGGCTGACCTATACTGGTGCCCTGGGTCAGCGCTACCTGCAAGCGTTCAGGGAGCTAGTCGAACCAGAGCCTATGCAATCACTCACTTTTCTGTAATCAATAAAGTTGTGGCCTAAATTCTGGCAAAAATCAAAACTAAAATTTGAGTCAAATGTGTGTTTATTTAGGGGGGAGGTCTCTGGGTCTGAACACGCAAATTCCTTAGACAATTTTTCTCTGTGCTGGGATGTGTTTTGAATGCTATTCTGCATTTTGAAGCTGGTCTCCACTCCATTTTCACACAGGCCTGGCTACAGTTCAGTTTGGACCCTACTGGCTGGCTGGTAGTTTTGCTTGATTCACATGAAAGCCACTGAATAAAAGCCATGAGGTTAAGTTTATGTTATTTTGGAAACGTGCTAAGAGGAAGGCACGCTTGACAAACCCTCACCGTGATCAACTCCCACCCAGAAACCTATGTCCCCACTGTGGAAGGACATGTGGATCCAGAATTGGCCTCCAGTCACTTACAGATTCATTGTTAAAACTGTGTTCATGGAAGACAATCTTACTCAGCTATGAGTGATTGCCAAAGAAGAGGAGGAGGAGAAAGAAGAAGAGGAATTTTGGCTTTTCACCACTAAGTTTAGGTCTCAATAATGCAAAAGACCTAATGAGGAAATACCTGCTGGATACTGAACAACAGAAGAGGTCCCATTTCAGCTCGAATAAATCTATGGTCTTTCAGCAGAGGAAGATAAAGTGAGAATTGGGCCATCAAAGTTAAGGAATGTAGTCAAATTTCTTAAGCCATGAGATTCTTTTCAGTCATACATAAGGGCTAAGATATGCAAGGTGGGTATTCTGACTCTTCCACTGGCAGCAGCTGTTTGTACTGCATTGCAAATTATTTTAAAAGCTGGTGCCATGGAGTTAAATGAGCAGCCCCCTAGATTACAGCCCGTCTGGCAGTACAGGAAATTAAATCCTTCCTATTCTCAATTGGTAGGAGTGTGATGTGTCCAATAATATATAGAAAAGCATGAGTAATCCAGAAATACTCTCTCTCTCTCTCTCTCTCTCTCTCATAAGATTAAATTATTAGGGGTTTTGAACATTAGTCTGCAGAAGTTTCTACATGAATAGCCCAAGAGTGTAAATATTTGAATACAATCTGACCTTGAAGTACAAATAGAAATGAAGCCCATTATCATCCAAAAATTAAATTAGGGTTTATAATGAAAACAGTACTCCACTATCAGAAATCATCTCTAGATGCAATACCGAACCATAGAAGGGGGAGAGTATGTGATGATTTATACAGTACTACTACTTCTTTTTTTAAAAAAAACAACCACCAATAACTATTTTTTAATTTAAAAAACCTAAACATTTTACATAAAATACTCTGCTCAAAGTGTGAAGATGACAGAAATTAGGAAGGTGTAACAAAGGGTACAGAAATAGAGGAGGAGATAAGAGGGAAACATTGAGGGGAAAAGAGTTGTGTCTTCAGTGTTCATTTAAACCAGGCATGTCTAAAGTCCATTTCGGGGGCCTAATCTGGTTTAATCTGTCCCCTGTGGCAGTCTACTTCCTGGGGTAAAATTCTACAAAACCTCAACAATTTCAAATGTAAAAAGAGCTCAACAACTTTGGTCGGCCCTTTGGTCGGCCCTTCACTTCATCAAATCTGGCCCTCTTTGAAAAAAGTTTGGACACCTTTGATTTTAAACCAACACTTGAGAAACCTTTTCAGTCCAAAGGTTGCGTTCCCTTTTGGCTGATGTTCAAAGGGCCACATACCAGTGATGGGAGGAACCAGATACAAAAAGTGGGTGCAACCCAAAGCAAAAGTGGGTGCAGCAATGTGAAAGAGGTCAGAGGTTTCTTTTTAAACAAATTAATTTTATTAAGGTTTATAGAGAAAAATACAAAACTTAATATCGTTTCCCATTTTTAACCAAACCAAGACTTTTATCTAAATACAATAAAAGGGGGAAGGGAGAGAGAGAGAGAGAGAGAGAGAGAGAGAGAGAGAAAGAAAGAGTAGAAAAGAAGTTAAAAGAGAAAGATAGAAAAAATATTCAGAAAGTAAAGAACTTCCTTTTCTTCATCTGTCTGCTATTTAAAAACAATATTCACTTCATCCAATCCAACACCCAACAAAGCCACTTTCTATAAATAAACATTATCTTTAATCCTCAAATCCAGATACCTTTATTTCATTTTCTTCTTCACACAAAAAAATCTATGAGAGGTTTCGAGTCTTTAACAAATGTTAATGTAATGGCTTTAGGGGTTGCTTGTGCGTAAGTTGCCGCCGCTCTGGGCTAGTTTGGCTGGTTAAACCATTTCTCGCTGGACAGCCATCCACTCCGTGGCTGTTCAGTCACTGGCAGAATCCGTCAGTGGGCGTTTCTTAAACCTTTTCCAACATAAAAGTTGCTTGACGCCCAGTCTCCTCCTAGCCTCCCTGCACAGAAGTCTTCTGCGCAGGGAGGGCGTGGGTAGCGGAGGACCTGTGCTCTCCCTGCTGGTGTCCAGTGAAGAGTCCCGGAGCCTGCTCTCTGCTTCCCCCATTGGCCCCCCTCTATCCCTGGTGTTGCACTGATTTTCTTCCCCAACAGGAGACCTTCCTCTCTCCCTGCTTGGCCCCTCTCCAGCATCGCTGTGGAGCCTCGCCTCCTCCTCTAGTTCCGATGGCAGTTCCCTGACAGTTAACAATTACTTTTCTCTGATTAAACATGTTAATTTTGCCATCTCCACCAAGTCTGTTAGTTTCTATACACACACACACGAATTTCCATCCAAGCAAGCAAGAGGAATTATCCCAGTTCAGGAACACATTCCAGCCAAGCAAAAGCAAGGCATGGAGCATAGCCAGTGAGAAGTTGTGGCCGGTGGAGGGGCACATCCCAAGGGGCAGCATAGAGAGGTCTGTGTTCAGCCCCTGGGAATGAAGTTTCCCAAATATAAAGCCATCCATATGGCAGAAGACAGAGTATTGCATATGAATGGAACACACAGAGTGGAGGGATGATGACTATAAACAGAACATGTTCCTATGAGTTGGTGAGTTAAAGGATACTGACAGAAAAGGTGGAACAAGGATTTGATAATAGGTTTGGTTGGCACGCATATTTATGGTATGACAAAGCAAAAGTGCATAAAGGATTTGGAAACCACATATTCTGAAGATCTCTATATGAAATATGGGCTAGGTATAAAAACCTATTAGAATGTAAAAACACCATGGTGGTTGTCACCTTTGGAAGCAATGAGTGTAAAAAAGATAAATATGAGTAAAAATTGGGGGACATATGAAAGGTTAGTGATAGAAGAGGGAAATAATTGGAAAATTAAACCTTATGAAGAGGTAAAATAATATGTAAATGATTGGTTGGACTATCGCCAAATTAATGAAATGTTTAAAGAAGATTTAAAGAAAAATGGATCTGGTTACACTAAGTTGAAATTTGAAATGGAAATATTAAATAACAAATTTAAAACATTGTCAAAAATGTATAAATTGCTGTTGGAATGGCATCTGAAAGATGAAGAGGCTAAGTCGGTTATGATACATTGGGCCAAAGAATTTGGTTATAATATACAGCTAAAAGACTGGGAGAAATTATGGAAAGAAGGAACAAAATTTACTGCATGCAATGCTTTGAAAGAAAATGTAATGAAAATGATGTATAGATGGTATATTACAGCAGTGAAATTAGCTAAAATGTATAAAATAAGTAATAAATGTTGGAAACGTAAGGAAAAGGAAAGCACTTTTGATCATCTATGGTGGGAATGTAAGAAATTGAAAGGCTTCTGGGAAATGATTTATAATGAGTGAAAAATATGTTGAAATATACATGTATTAAAAAAACCAGAAGCATTTTTACTTGGTATTATAGGCACTGACATCAAAATACAAGATAAAAAACTGTTTTTATATGCGACAACTGCAGCAAGAGTATTATTGGCACAGAAATGGAAGCAGGAAGAACTACCAACGAAAGAGGAATGGCAGATGAAATTGATGGACTATGCAGAATTGGATAAGATGACAGGGAGAATTCGAAACTAGAGGGACCAGAAATTCTTGAAAGATTGGAGTAAATATATGAGTTATTTGAAAGACAATTGTAACCAACTGACTACGCTTGTGGGACTACAAGAAGTTTTGTAAGGAGAACTATATGAAATATTGCAGAAAAGATTCATGAGAATGGATTTTAAGTTATGGATTATTAAAAGTAATAGTTAGGATAACAAATGTAAGATTAAGAGATGAGGTTTGAAAATCATTAGACGCGGTTGATGGAAATCTCAGGCTAAAATAGCCAAAATGTTGTATAAGATGAGATGAGATGTTCTTGTTGGAAAATATATGTAAAAACTAATAAAAATGTATATTTAAAAAAAAGAAAATGTGGAACATAGAATAAAAAGAAAGTACGGTGGTACCTCGGGTTAAGTACTTAATTCTTTCTGGAGGTCCGTACTTAACCTGAAACTGTTCTTAACCTGAAGCACCACTTTAGCTAATGGGGCCTCCTGCTGCCGCTGCGCCGCCGGAGCACGATTTCTGTTCTCATCCTGAAGCAAAGTTCTTAACCTGAGGTACTATTTCTGGGTTAGCGGAGTCTGTAACCTGAAGCGTATGTAACCTGAAGTGTATGTAACCCGAGGTACCACTGTATTGATGGTCAAGAAGGGGAAGGGGCGTAGCTCAGTGGTAGACCATCTACATTATATGCAGAAGGTCCAAGGTTCAGTCTCCAGCATCTCCAGATAGTCCCCATCTGAAACCCTGGGAAGCCACTGCTATCCAGGATAGACAATGCTGACCTAGATGGACTTAGGTTCCTATGAGGAAATGCGAGCACTTGAAAGCAGGAGTCAGAAAGGATCAAAACCCGAAAGCAGAAGAACACATTATGGGTGGCAATGAGAATTAAACAATTAAATATACAGTGCATTAAGTACATTGGGAGACCTCAAGCATCGTCCAAGCAGACTTCCACAATGGGACTTCCCATTCTTCTCATGAATGCTTCTCCCTGGTGCACAGGGGCCTGTGTGGGAGGGAAGGAAAGAAGATCTCTACTGCCAACAGAAATGCATTCCATGGGAAGGCAACCACAGCCGGATACTTAGCACGTTACTGACAACATGAGAGATAACCAATGTTTCAGTTCTAACAGGAGAAAGAAATTTTTTTTGTTTTTTTAATTATGTTTATTAAAATTTTCAAAAAAGAATACAAAAGAAAACAGAAAAGAAAAAAAAGCAAAAAAGAAAAAAGAAAAGAAAAAGAAAAGCAGCAATTTAAAAGTTTACCATAATTATATTCCATACCCAATTTCCTTGACTTCCCCACACCTACCCTTCTTGTATTCCAATTCCAATTTTTAGCTCAGCAATTTTTATCCCCCCCACTTTACCTTATTTCCTCTACTTCAATTATCTTAAACAAATTTTAACTTCTAAACCTCTATCTTTATATTTCAAAACTTATTCTTAACATACTTTCCCTAAATTCCTCCATCAATTTAATTAACCTATTTAAACTTAAAAATCCCAATCTTTATACACGAAACACTTATTTTTGATAATCTTTTGCTAAGGTCGGCCCCAAATCTCTCCCCAAATTCCCCATTTTTATGTTAGTGGCAAAAGCCAACTTAATTAAAACAGAATCATATTTTTACCCCCTTTAAATTTAACAATGGAGCCAAAATCTTGTTTCTTGCTTCTCATAAGTTCAAATGTCCCAAAGACTCCAAACTCTGTACTGTCCATATTTATATTCCATATGTCTTCCGATCCCCATAAAAGGAGATCTCTCCAGATTCCATTCTTCACTTCCAGCCAAACATCCATTGTCATGATCTTATTTTCAGTTGTTTCCAACTTAATAGGCCTCTGGCTCTCTTTAGCCATCATCTCAAATGACTCAGACTCTTTCTCCTGTTTGGCTATAAGGATTTTTATATCAGCAGCAACACTTCCCTGTTCATCTGCAGGAGCTTGAATCATATCCTTTCCAGGTTCAGCAATTTTGTTTACTGTTCCCTTCATTGTTTTTACACTTATAGTCAAAGCATCTGTCTGCTTCTGTAGATTTCCCAGAAGACGAAAGGTCTTTTCCAGTTCAGCCAGTATTTTTCCACTTACAGCCATTTTTGTAATGTCCTGAGCCCCCTCTAGAGGGATTCTAGTTACTTAATGACAAATTAACCTTTTCTTCTTTGTTTTTAACAATTTGTTACCAAATTGTATCAAATGTAACCAGCAAAGACACAGTTCTCCTTTTTTTTTTCCAGCTTTGACAGCTAATTTGACAGCTGTCAAAGTCTATAAACCTCTTCCACAGGCTCTCTGCCCGATCGCTCCCGGGTTTTGGGGGAGGGGTGAAATCCGTTCTCTTATCCTCCAGCACAGTCACTTAAATTGGCCCAATATAAAGTTAATTGCGCTTTTCCACAAAAAACAAAAGACATTCACACAACCTTAGTAATAAAATCCTTGCTTTACAATGCTTACAAGGCGGGCAGGTTGACTTCCTTTTTAGCACCTTACCCGATCTTGCCGAATTCCCAGAAAAAATTTTCCCTTTTAAGTCCAATTACCGTGTTACTCACGGGTCGTTACTTTGATCCGAAAGTTCAAAAGAAGAAGTTAACGCTCTCCGCCCATGGCATGCGGCTTCACTCAGCAGGGGAAGCAGTCGAACTCTCAGCACCACACCTCCCTCCGTCCCCCGTTCCGAAGCCTTTAAAAAGGCTTCTTTGCGGGTCGGGGGGCGCGCAAATGGTGCCCACCGAGTCACCAGGTCCACAGGCTTCAGCGCCTGTGGTTTCTAAGGGTCCCCGCGTCGCCGCCGCGGCAGAACCCGACCCCTGTTGAGCAGATTCCCTCCGGAGCTCGGAGGGAATCCGCCATTAGACGATGGCGCCAACCCGGAAGTCCAGGAGAAAGAATTTGAATTTGAACCTGGAGTACCGTGTTTTGGGTTAGCAACGTAAAACTTTTTTTGCAATGGTTGGCAACGTAAAACTTTTTTTAAAAAAGTACATTTGTAGTATATGAGTCTTATTCACAAACAGCACAAGGCAGAACACACATTCCACTACAAAAAAAAATGGCATAGCATCTGTCAGTAGGACATGGCACATAGAAGTGAATGAAACAGGAAACAGGGGCTGCCACATTTTGCAGCGGGGCATAAGA
Source organism: Podarcis raffonei (assembly GCF_027172205.1). Classification (NCBI taxonomy): domain Eukaryota; kingdom Metazoa; phylum Chordata; class Lepidosauria; order Squamata; family Lacertidae; genus Podarcis; species Podarcis raffonei. The sequence continues at coordinate 73,875,389 of NC_070606.1, forward strand.
ATGGTAATACATGGTAGTACTCAAATCCATTAACTTGAAATATTATTGCCAAGCTTCAGTGGCATGGAGTAAGTGGTTGGAGGACTACAGCGCTAAAGAAAAGTGCTGGTGACACAGAAAGCCATTCCAGGAATTCATTATTTCTGAAACAGAACAGGAGGCAAGTTCCTCAGTGTCTGTACCAATGCCAAACCACAGAAGGCAGAGAGGGTTTAGGCATTCAGCAAAACAAAGCTGAAGATGTCAATTAATTGCGCATCCTATTTCTATGCATAAAATCAAAACACAACTGATAAATCAGCTACATGAAAATGAATCTGAAAGTTTCAGTGATGGGTTTGAAATGAACCGCAACAGAATGATTATTTTTTTAATCGAGTTATTTCAAGAAATCAGAAATAGGAAAAAGCAACTCATTTTAATTTGGCCATGGTCACCCAACTCAACACATTAAGACTGCTGTCCTATACACCATGAGTTGGAAAGGCTGGTCTCAGGAAGGCTTCCATGCACAGCTGCCTAGCTGCTGTATATAATAATTGCTTTTTTTGATCATTTAGGGCCAATTCAAGCACAGCCTTTTCCCTCCAGGATACAGCCTTTACACTAAGGCTGCTCATCTCAACTGCACAGCAGCAGTTTTTTAAAAGCATTCCTCCTGAGGGAAATACGTGTAAATAATTGCACTGGAGTTTAAGCATATTCAGTGGTCCTCGGTTTAAGAACAGTCTGGTTTAAGAACAATTTGGTTTACAAACTCCACAAAACCGGGAAAAGTGGATTCAGTCTAAAAACGGAATCCGAACGGTGGAAGGGAACCGGCAGCAGGAGGCCTCATTAGGGAAAGTGTGCCTCAGTTTAAGAATGGTTTTGGTTTCAGAACAGACTTCCGGAACAGATTAAGTTTGTAAACCGAGGTACCACTGTAATTTGGTACAGCAGGAAATGGTGGCTTTGTTCCTCACACATGTTACCATGTAACACATAGGTTTATGTTTATTTAATTATTCATTAAATTTCTATACAGTCCTTCATCCAAGGATCACAAGGCAGTTTACAACATAAAAATACAAAAATGTATCACAGAATAACAAAGAAAAACAGTAACACACACACCCCTAAAAAGCATAGATTACTGGATTTGTCTTGATGGCACACAGCTAAAAAAAGGATACACTACCTAATACATGTACCCCAAAAAAAGATGCACAGCAACAAGTTGCATGGATTTTCTTCTGCTCTAGACAGACACCAGTTGCCACAGCAACTGATTGCTTGCAACTTTTTAAAAAAGTCAGACAAGATTGGCCATACTGGTAGAAAAGAGCTGCGTACTTTTTAAATATTATGAACACACTTTTAAGTTCATATATAGATGTCATTTTACTCTGTTAAGAAAGCATCCTCGCCAATGTGATGAAGAGGGTGTAGCACAGTTGGTATGACATTCCATAAGTGTGAACATATGTGAACACGTGCAGCCATTCTGGGAGAGAGCATTTATAGAAATAAGCAATATTACAAACTAGCAGGTACACTGTAATCCAAGTCTGGGTTTACTGGCAATATTCAAAGAAGACCAGCTCAATTTACAATACAAGGAACTTACTACTTTTCTTTCAGTGGCAGCATGACTCCCAACATGGCACACAGAATTGGAAAGGACTTGAACATCTACAAATCACATGATGGAGACGGACTGTATGGACAATTGCTATATCAGAAAAACTGACAAAAAGGGTGCACACCTTGGAACAGCACACATGATGCAGATGACTTTGTTGAAATATATGGTAGCCGTTCATAGGATTTTCTAACAAACATTCCAGCAACTGGCATACACAGAGTTCACAAACACGGTTATGGCAGGACATGATAAATTTATCATCTGTCCCAGAAAGGAGTGGGGAGGTACAAAGAAGAATTTTGTGTTGTGATTATAATTTGTTGAAAACCAATAACAATCTCTATTAAAATATTTATATATTGAATGCATCTACTGTGTCATCATTCTTGTTTCTCCTTCCAACAGTGCTGTAAAATGCATCCAACCAGAGGCCTTTCTCTTGGGCATTGTCGGCCAAGGGGTGTTAAAGACGGATATAACTTTCTTTATGTACGCTACAACAGCAGCTAGAATACTCATTGCAAAGTACTGGAAGACACAGGATCTACCCACACTGGAAGAATGGCAGATGAAGGTGATGGACTACATGGGCCTGGCAGAAATGACGAGCAGAATCCGAAACCAGGGAAGAGAAGCGGCGGAAGAAGAATGGAAAAAGTTTAAGGACTATCTAAAGAAATATTACAAAATTAATGAAAGTTAGAATGATGTTGGACTGGAAAGTAAATGGTTACTATTAGCAATGGCTAAGACAAGGAGAATAAGGAAGACTAGCTTAAATTCAAAGTAAAATAAGGGAAGATTTGCTGAGTAATTGATTAGAATTTGGAATACAGAAAAGGGAGGCATGAGGAAGTCGAGGAAGAAAGGTTTAAGAAATTAGGATACGAAATGGTACTTGTTTTTTCTTTTGTTTTGTTTTTGTTATTGTTTGTTTATGTATTTGTTGTTGTTATGTATTGTTTGTGTGATTATAAAAACTGTGTAATAAAAATATTTATAAAAAAAAATAAAATGCATCCAAATTTGTTATACACTGTGGCTACCCTACTGCAGAGTGTTTTGCTTTAGCTACCAAAATTTTTAGATGAAATTGCCTCTTACTCTGAACCCCAGTTCCCAAAAAGTAAACTGCAATCAGATACAATTATTGTGATACTATTACAGATACTATTACAGATATTGTGGTGGGACAAGAGAGATGTGCATTTAAGCATTTATCTGTCCTAGAGATGCCATCTAACTATTGCAATGTGGTTGTAATTCCTATATTGGGGTTTCCATCTTCTTCTAAATAAAAATTTGTCATTATTTCTGCTGTCCCATCAATACCTTCAAAAGTAAACTATCATGATGACTGAATTATGGATTTACAGCTTACTAGTTATGGACAAACTTAGCCTGAGCAAACAAAAGCTGTCTGATATGTTTCTACACACACACACACCATAACAACTTATTGGACCCTATACAGCCAAAGTTAAAAGCATTTAAGAGAGATCTACAGGCAAAAGCATTACTTATGCTGTTGAAATAGGTGAGCATCTGAATACCATGTTCCATCTGCATGGTGATGTTTATCCAAGCGCTTCTGAATAGGCTGCAAGCATCTTTGGAAGCAAGTGGGCAACAGATCAGGCCTCCAAAAAACGAATCACCCACTGCTACTGCCTCTGCAATGGGGCAAGGACAGCTATGGCACAATCCTTGGAGGTCAGATCTGCTTCCCCTAGGCAGCTCCACAATGCTGCCTCTACAGTGGCCTCTTGGCTAATAGGAGATGCTGCTTGTCTCCAGGGAGAGACCATCAGCAGTACCTCCTATTCGCCAAGAGGCTGCTGTGCAATGAAACCTCTAGAGACCTCTTGGTGAATAGCAGGCACTGCTGGTCTTTTCCCAACACTAGAGGATGCCCTCTGGAGTCTCTTGGGCTCTGCACCCAGCTGGCATGATTCAGAGTAGGCCCCTTTCCCTGCAGTGATGGACTTCAATCCCCACTTCAACTGTCAGGTAAGGTTGCTTTGATTCCCAACCCGTTCTCATTGTAGATCTTCACTCATTCCTTCTTCACAGTTCACCTCCAGTGCCAAAATGTTTTGGGCCAGCCGTGCTCCAGGCCTTTGCAAATCAGCATTAGGCTGTTCTGGCATTTAGAAGAACAATTTATCTGTGTCACACATATTACAGTATATAGCCATCAGCAGGCAGCACCAACCACACTGGTCTCTCTCTCTCCTAGCACACAAGACACCCTGTGAACAGTCAAACTCTTGTTAATGAGACTGCTAAGCTAGGTTAAAAAAAACAATACTCCAGTTAATTCACTTAAATCTAATTGATTTGACACAATGTGGTGGACTTGCATGGCTGAAAAGAGGCAAGAGATGCTGTCTAAAACAAAACGCATAACTTTCTTTCAGTCTCTCTCAAGAATTATTCCCTAATAAGTTCAATAAGCAATATCTGCGTTGCAGGGGGTTGTTTGTTTTAAATCTCCAACGCTTTCATCCTCCCTGCATCCACAGATCCTACAGCTTTGGTGCTGGTGTGTTTCTTTTAACTAAATAAATAAATGAGAAAGAGTATCATGGCACCCGTCTCAGGATAATCCTTCATGTATCAGATGAAGTGGAAGGTAGTTCACACAGAAGCATGTAACATAATAAATTAGTTGGTTTTTATGGTGTCACAAGACACTCTTGATATTTTTACTGCAACAGCTACCCCTCTGGAAAAAGAAAAGAAAGGTCACAGACCCTTCTACCATTCATCCTAAAATGAAGAAGAAAAAAATGCAGAAAAATTTGTCCTCTCCATAATAGTCCAAGCATGTTTTAAGCAGAGCTCAGTGAGTCTTTCCAAGTAAGTATGAACAGGACTGAAGCTTCCACCGATTGTATCCAATGAAAACCAAACTGACTTTTTCTTTTCCTTTCTCCCCCCATGGAAGGGATGCAAGTACACCATTTTTAAGTCTACATAGTAATAATCTTCTTTTTTTTTACCAAAGTGGAAATGATTAAAAGCTGTATATTAAAAATAAAAAAAATAAAAACCAGAGCAAATGGGGATTATTAGTAAAGCCTTTCAAAGCAGTTTTCAGCCTTCATTGTATTCTTCATAAATAAGAAATTGGTTTTTTTAAAAACGCAGCTGCTCAAGTTATATTTTACCAACCCATTACGATTCCGCTAAACGGGTAGTCAAACCACAAAACGACTTGAAGTCTAAGAACAAACCCTGATCTTGACAACAGTGGCAAAAAAACCCACTGGTATATTAAGCAAAGGGGCAGGATCTGTAAATAAAAGTACCGAAATTGCTCTCCAAAAGAAGGGGGGCGGGCGAGAGAAAGCAACACTAAAATATTCAGATTTAACCTTGAGGACAGCAGAAACATCGCTCTGGTTTAAGTCAACCAACAGTTAGCAGAATGCTTGAAAGGTTCACCCAACGAGACCTACGATTCTGACAACCACAAAAACCCATCATCGCTGAAGGGGAAAACCAAGTTCAGCTTTACCGAGCCTAATAACCTACACGCGAAAGCCATGGGGGGCGCACCTACTCAAGGTGCCCATCATGCCCTTCGTCGTGAGCCCTCGAGCATTTTGCCCTCGTTCCCGGCGCCGCCACCCGCATCCGCAGTGACGAACAGGCGCACGGAGCCCCAGCCGTCTGGTCTGCCCGGGTGCGCGCAGACAAGATGCCCGAGGACCCCTCTCGCTACTAGAGAGGGCTGGAGAGAAACGGCCCGGGGCATCGAAGCAGTTGTTTAACGCCAGATCGACATGGAAATTGGAGTGAGAGGAGGTCAGGGAGGAGATCTGCATGGAGGGGCTTAATAAGGCAACCAGACGTGACTGCACGAATCAGATGGGAGAGGGAGAGAGGGAGATCTCTCCTCAAGCGAGTGCCAAGAGGGGAAATGGCACAGAGATAAGAGGGGAGGCGAGGGGAGGAGGAGGGGATCCGGCGAATCCACAAGCAGATGGAAACCCAGGGAAACGGGTGGGAGAAGGGAGGGCGAGAGATGAGACGGGCGGAAAGAGCAGGCAAGATCGCGAGGGGGATAAGGAGACATGGCAGCCGGAGGCTCGCCAGGCGGGGCGCCTCCGAAGGGCTCGGACGGGCGGCCAGCAAGGCGCAGGCGAGGCACGTCTCCGCGCCGGGCTTACCTGGCAGTCGCTGCCGGTGACCCCCGGCGGGCAGGCGCAGCTATAGGCAGGCTGAGGCGAGAGGAAAAGCAGCGGCAGGCGGTGAGGCACGGCAGGCAGCTTAGCCAGCGCCGAGGAGCAGGTGCCGTTGTTCCGGCAGGGCTGGCTGAGGCAGGGGTCGGCGGGGCTGTCGAGGGGCGCGGCGGCGGCGGTCGGCCCGGCGAGACAGGCTTGGCGCTGGGCCAGGCTGAGGAGCAGCAGGAGGAGCGGGGCGGCGCGGGGCATGGTGGCGGCTCCCGCGGGCTCCCGGGGCGAAGGCGAGAAGAGAGCCCGGGTCTCGGTTCTCCGGCTCCCGGCGAGAAGAAGTCGAGGCGCAGGAGACGCTTCAGCTGCTGCCCGGCTCTGGCAACGCGCGGGCGGAGACTGGGGAGGGAGTGGCCGGCATGGAGAAGCGGCGGCGGCAGCCGGAAGAGGGCGCTCCCGCCGAGCGCCGCGCCGCGAAGAGCGCACTGGCGCTAAGAGGGGCGCAGGGCGGGGGCGCGCGCGCGCGCGCGCGCAAGCTGGGTCCTTGGTGGGAGAGTTCACCTCCTGGGCGCCATTAGGCCACTGAGGGGTAATAGGACGAAAGGGCCAGCTGGGCAGGATTCAAATCCTCAGCCAGCTTGTTGGGTGACCTTGGAGCCAGAGTCCACCTCACAGGGTGGTTGTGACGATGGGGTAGGGCGGGAAGGGGGAAAACCCATGTAAGCTGTTTTGAGCCCGGTGGAGGGAGGGCAGAATAATGAACAACAACAACTCCTCTCCATGAGTACGAGAGTGTGATTTGCAAGGCAGGCTCCATTCCTTCTGGCTGTCCTTGGCTGCTGTGCCTCTTTCGTCGGAAGTGCGAGGAGCTCTGTGGGCCTCGTGGGCTTCAGGTTGGCGCACGTAGGAACCAGCTGGTGCGCCTAGAGAAGAGGCAGGAAAGGGGGAGCCCGGAGGCTTCTTCCTGAGGACATCCGGCGCCTGCTTCTGAGTTGCAGCCCATCCTAAAGCGGCCGTGAAACACGCAAACACACACGCGTGGACGTTTCCCTGTCCCTTAACAGCAGCGGGATTTATGCCTCACGGAATATGGTGTCCTTGTCCCCAGTGAATTTGAAAAGGTGTGACTGGTTCGCATTCTCAATCACTCAGGGTTTAAGAAAGAAAACGTAGCACACTTCAGTTCTCAGACCGTGGATCGTCCTGTAGCTAAAAAGTCGACACCATACATCTTCGAAAGGAAAGTTGTTGCGGGGTTTGGGGAACTTCAGTGATTTGCAGAAGTACATAATAATCTCCCTCGGGGTGGGGGGAGTGGAGATGGACCCCCAAACAGATTTCAGAAGATTAGTTATGCTCAGTGAACAGAATACTGACTGTTGTAGGGGGTGAAAGGAGTAATGAAGTTAATTCGAGGCGCGATTATTGCTGGTTGAAAACTGGAGTGTCTTGAAAAGGAGTGTGGCCGGCTGGAACCCCAACCAGAATGCATTCCACACGCCATCGTTTTGACCCACTGGTTATCTGCGTAATCGCCAATTGCCAACACTATGTCTCCTTGTCACTCTCGAAACAAGTCAAAATAAAACGAAGCTGGACATCAGTTGAGTTGCACCAGTAGGGTAGCCAAACACAGGCAACGCATTGCTTCCTCTCCCATCCCACCCCAGGAAAACATCCATCTTTGAATAGGGAAGGAATTGGGTAGTGATTGCAGTTTTCTAATGCATCCCGCCCTCTTCAGGAAGTGGCTTTGGAAGTGGGCAACTCCAAGGCTGTGGCAGTGAAGGCCATACACTTCTGCTGCCTCACAGGTAGAAGTGGTGGATCATCCTGTGATTGGTGGGGCAGTGCCCCATTAGCCCTACTGAACCAGCAAAAGCACAATTGCGCACATGTATCATTTTGCACTAAACCTGGCGCAAGAACAAACCTACATAAGCTAGCATGTACCCACAACTGCTGCTTTGCTTATGGAAACAACATCTGCAATGGGGATGGGAACTTAGGCGGGAGAAGAGTTGGTGACCTCCCCAGCCAGCATTCATTCTGCCACTGTGAAAGGAGGGCTGGCACTGTTTCTCCAGATCAAATATTGGCCTCCTGCTCACCAGGATGGAGAAACTGGCAGTAAGTGGGTGGTGGAAATAGATGGCGAGAACTGGAGTAGTTGACATATGGTAGGTGGCATGGAAGAGAGGTCAGCCCTCTGCAAAATGTAATGGGCATTTAAGTATGTATAGGGAGGAGCTGTAGCTCAATGATAGAGCACCTGCCTGGCAACGCAGAATAATTAGGTAGCAGGTGCTGGTCAAGACCTCTGCCTGAAATTTTGGTGAACCACTACTGGTTAGACAATACTGAGTGCAGTGATCTAAGGCAGCTTCATATTGCCAGCTCTTATATAAAATAGCAACTTCCCAGTATTGTGTGTGACGGCAACTGAAAGTGTAGCCTGAATTAAGCCAAACTGATTGCTCAGATTGAATTTGTTACTAGACTAATCACAGTCTAGTCTAATCAAGTTGATGTGAAGGGCAATGCATTTTTCCATTACAGTACTTCTCAAAGTCTTCCAGTCCTTGTATGCCGAGTTTTCATGTTATACACTTGGTGCCACACTGACTCCCTCTACTGGCCTTACAGTTAATATTATTATTAGTAATAATAGTAGTACTGTAGTAGTAGTAGTATTTATTTTGTTCTTTACCTGCCCTTCACCAGAAGGTTCCAGGGCAGCTTACAGAGTATAAAAAGCAATGCAATTAAACACTTAAAAAGTATCCTGCCCATAATTCCAAAATAATAATTCCATACAAAATATTACAGGGAGGCAGAAAAATCAAGTTACTCAGTTTTCAGCTTTGTATTCACATGCCCATGAACCCCAAGCCTCTTCCTCTGTGCTACTGAGTACCATCACAATTTCTGGCAATGTTATGATATCAATATGTACAGACACACAGGTTCCCAAAGACACAGTCTCCCTACTGGACATGAAGTCTTAAATGTAGAACGCTGAGGGTGAAATTCTATATGGAGGTAGCCTCAAAATAGAACAATTAAAACAACAGAGGTTTTGTTTTGTTTTACTACTACTATTTAGGTACAACTTCTGATTTCCACAAGGGCTTCCCGTTTCTCTTAACAGCATTCACCATCAGAACAATGTTGCTTTCTTTTTTCATCTAGAGAAGGAAAGCAGAGAGAGAGGGAGGGAGAAGGAAATGGAGAGGGTGAGAGGCTTGCCAAAACCACATTATCACTCCATGGCAAAAGTGAAATCTGAATCCAGGTCCAGACTTCCCCAATCCAGGTCCTCTGCCCACTAAACCACATTTGATGGAAAGGAGAATTGTTCTCTCCTGTCTTCCCAGGCTCTCGAAGACACATTTGTTTATGCCAAGCGGAACCCCAAGCAACCACAAACACCCAAATGTGCTTTCACACACATACTTCTAATAAATATATTAATTTGTGGGTACGAATAAATATGAGCAATAGAAGATATACTGGGATATACTGGTAGATCTCTGAGTGATTCACAGTAGATCTTGCCTCCCAACCCTTTGACAATAGTAGCTCCAAAAAAAGGGATGAATTCCTCCCCTTCTAAATTTGTCTGTTTATTCATTCATTGATTAAATGTATATGTCATCCTTCTTCCCAAAGGAGCCCAGGGCTGCATGAAATTAATAAAATTTAGGAGGAAAATCAGGACTGGATTTGTGTGCGACAGGACTATGAATTCAGTTCTGATGCTGAAAACAAATTCCTGGGCTGTGCATATGCTCAGAGGCACCCTATTCTTTAACTCTTAGAGCAGGTCCCTGCTCACATGCTAGCCACTATTTTGCAGCTCACTCTGCTTTTAGTTTTCTGGTTCTAGTAATGTAAAAATAAAAATTAAGTCGATCCTTCCAGCCTTCCTCTGCAGCAGTGTCAGGCAGACTTCAGGCTTGCCTGATCTACTTTATTTTTTAGTGGGAGATAAATGAACTCAACAAAACCCTCAGGGGAACAAATCCTCTATTTGTCATGAATTGCTATTTCACAGCCCTCAGCAGGCCAGTGTGATGCATTACAGACTAAGAGTCCACATGAAACTATGCCTTCACAACTATTACAGAGTTACTGGTTTAAAAAGGCATAGTGAGAACAGGACACCAGTCATCTCCTCAAACTTTTCAATGTAGAGACTATTGAGTGTCCTTGAAAGCTATATGGCAGCCGTAACCTTGAAACATGGAACCGCATCTCACTGCAAGGAAAGTGTGTATTGAATTTCTGCCTGCATTGTTTATCAAGAAGTAAATATGATCTGAACATGCCTCCAATCTGTAATATTACAGGTGAGCATACATGTGTCATTTCAAGATGTGAAGGAGTACTTCACAGAGAGCCCATGTGATGTAGTGGTTAAAGTGTTGGACCTAGGACCTGGGTTCAAAACACTCCCTGGGCGATCTTGGACTATTGATCCATGTAACAAACATCACAGGGTCATTGTGAATATAAATTGGGGAGAAGAACCCTGTATGACACATGATCTCTTAGTAGAAAAAATGGGATGTAACATAGCTGTAACTTCCAGTCCCAGAAAACAATTTCAGCTGTGTCCCTTCACTTCCTATAATTGTTTCATCTTTCTTTGAAAGGTGGACACTAGAAGTTATCTAGTGAGTATGGATGTAGCCTGAATGCCTCAATTCTCTTAAGCAAAGGGGCTTTGAACAAAATGTTCTGCATCACTTGAACAGCAACCTTATGCCCACTTACTAGCATGTAGGCCCCATTGAACTTAGTGGAACTTAAAGGTAAAGGTACCCCTGACCATTATTGTGGACGACTCTGGGGTTGCAGCGCTCATCTCGCTCTATAGGCCGAGGGAGCTGGCGTTTGTCCACAGACAGCTTCCGGGTCATGTGGCCAGCATAATTAAGCTGCTTCTGGAGAACCAGAGCAGTGCACGGAAACACCGTTTACCTTCCCACCAAAGCGGTACCTATTTATCTACTTGCACTTTGACGTGCTTTCAAACTGCTAGGTTGGCAGGAGTTGGGACCGAGCAACAGGAGCTCACCCCGTTGCGGGGATTTGAACCGCCGACCTTCTGATCAGCCAGCCCTAGGCTCTGTGGTTAAGACCACAGCACCACCCGCATCCCATTTTAGTGGACCTTACTTCTGAGTAAACATGAATATAACTGCAATGCATGAAGTCATCATTCCAGGAGGAAATTTGTTTTGCACCTGATAATCAGGGCTGTTTCACAAAGAAAACACACACACACGTAACATGAATTAACACCTACATTGGCTAGAATGTACAGTCGGTTTACTTCTATCTGCTGTTTTCTGTCCCACATTAACAGCATTCACAAATAATTCATTTCAGGATAAGGTCTGGATTCAAACATTTGCATGATGAGCCTCCTGCACAAGCACCAGGCCTTTTCAGCCCCATCCCCATCCCACAACCAACAGAAATGTTGAATATTGAGGAGGGTTCAAGGGGCAGAGTGGGATGGGGTAACTAGAGAGAGAAGCACAGAAATGTGTGTAGCTGTAACACCTTGTTACTCTGCCTCACTGTCTTGCCAGCTTGGGAAGGGTGAAAGAGCCTTACCTTCCCACCCTCAGTCAAGTACAGCTGAGCAACAGCCTCTCCCAGACCATAGCTTTAAGAACAGCAAAAGCTTCTGGGAAGAGAGAAGAGGGCTTGAGGAGGCAGAATCTTTTAATAATTTCATAAGTTATGTGATCTTGTTGCTCAATTCAATCTTCCCACATGGTTGTTTTTTTTAATGTATTGTGGTATTTTATGTACTGTAACTTTGCTGCTATTTTTATTGATTATAATTTAGGAATGATTTATTGTGATGGTTGAGAGTGAATTTCTGTTTAATTATTATCTGCTGATATTAACTTTTTTAAAATTTAGGACTTACAAAAAAAAGGACTCACTGGACCGTCTCCCCATTCATGTGGGTGGAAGTGCCATTGGCTTCAACACATCTTACACACAGTGTAAAAACATGCACAGGACAAAGCCACATAAAGCACTCTTGGGATCACTTGTAACAAAGCCACGGCCAATCCGTCTTCTGGCAAAAAAGGCTATTGGCTTTCCAAGCTGCATCACATCCTATCGACAATGCTGTTCTGATTGACAAGGTCACATGACAAAGAGGCAACGTACCTTTTCTGGATACTGAGATAAAATTATACATATATATCTTTACATTGAGTGCTTTGTTTTTATTTCCCAGAGTTCTCATTACTTGAGCAAAAGATGCGCGCACACATACACACATTAATATATGGCTCCTCACCTCAGGGAACAATTTGGCTGCATTTTCTGCTGTTGTTTTTATAGACCCGCAAACATTTTAAATCAGCACATAAAGCGGAAATAAGGAACCAGATGCAAGTGAGTGCTTTTGCATTCTTTTGCTGTAATCAGTTAATTTGTTAGCAACATACACGGCCCAATACTGGCAGCTATTGAGGAAAATAAACACTGAGGAAAACATGGCTTAATTGTTCTGATTGTGCTAGAGCAGTCCCTTTAATGTATCTCGTGCCTGACCAATATTATTAATAATTTCGATTTAGAAATGGCACTAACTGTAAAGCTGTAATATTTGCAGTGAGCACATTCTACGATTCCCCAGGAGCCCAGAGTTATGCTCTGCTGTGCATATTTGGAATCCATATTTAAATCACAGAGTTCTCTCAAAGGAGTTATATATGCCTTGCACTACTCTTTATATCCCAATGTGGAGTTATTATGGGAAGCAATCTGTGATTAGGTATGCGCGTGTGCATGTTTCGTGAACAGGGAAATCCAGGGGATTTTAAAATATCTTTATTTGCTATTTATCCAAAACAGAATGATCTCCTCTAATTCTTTCAGCTACTCGGATATGGATAATCCTCAGATATAAGGTTGAGTAAGACTGTCGTTGATTCAAGCTGCACTAATAAGCTATTAGGCTAACGATGCATTTCAAACCCAAGCAAGGGTAAATAAAGGGAAAAACTTGACTCCCTGTTGCATATAGGATGAATAATATGTTCACGGGTAATTGGCTAAAATATCATTTATGTATACCCACTATTAAAGAGATATTCTACTTAAGACTCAATCTTCCAAGTGGAAATTCAGTTAAATACTGCTGAGGATACAAAGTAAAAGGAAAGAAACATAGGAGCTATTGACAAGTTGGCATTTAATACATTTTACTTTGTTACCCTATAGCAGGGAACCTAAAATCTCCCATTTGATGCTGGACTACAACTCACATCATCCCTGACCTTGGACCACGATGCCAGGGATTTATGGGAGCTGGAGTCCAATAATGTATGGATGGCCACAGGCTCTCCATCCCTCCCTGGCCTAGAATGGTCTCTGATAAATGTTGACATCCCTGCCCCAAACAGGTGCCCGTGCACATGTGGAACTGTTGACTTTGTAAGATTTGTTTCATGCTGTTCAGCAGCTTAAACATAACTTCTGTGTTCCTATAGTCAATTGAAGCTATCAAGCGTGGTCATTTTTAATAAACCAAATAATAGTTCACTAGTATGCATGAACACGTACACATCACAGTATTTATTTTCTATCAAGTGCTTAAATCCTTCTTTTTCCTCATTGCTTTCCCCCATTTTCTGTAGGGAAGATCCCCAATGTTCTCAGTTCACAGAAACAACAAAGCATTCTGTTCTGATAGACTTACAGTAATCATCTCAGACCTTATAGCCCCGTTTCCAGTAAAACACAGAATGACACATCCTTCACAAAAAATGAGTGGTACGTTGTATGTGTGTTGAATGACAATCAAGGGGTTATAATTTCAGGCCTATAGTATAGTGAAGTGGAACTATCTGCCAGTAAGATTTAACAAGCAGTCTGGGCCAAGTAGGAAACAATGGGTTGCAGTCAATGTAGCCCTTTGTGCAAATGGAACAACTTCCACTGCGCAACAGTTAAGTTCCACTGAACTCAATAGGATTTGCTTATAGGTAGACATGCAGAGGATTGCACTGTTCATCATGAACATGAAAGAGCGATCACCTTGTAAAGTGGGTTTGTTAAAAAATTGCTTTGCAACTTTGCGGCTGTATCTGGTGGTCTCTTGCAGCTAGAATAAGGGCTCTTGCAATGTCAGGAGCAAGCCAGCAGTAAATCACACTGTTGCAATTGGAGTTAACTATTAGCAAAAACATGATCAGCACAGGAGTGTCAGGCCTAATGAGCACAGCAACTCAGCTCCGCTAGGTCTTGCCCCCATGAACCAGTTGCTGAGACTGAAGGTTCCTCTGCCCTCCTCCTTTCAGCCTTCTCTCTCTATGTTGTCTCACCACCGTTCCCCTGGCTTTGAGCCTTCTTCCCCTGGGGGTTCCCCAACTGGTTCCTCCCACCATTCCTCTGTGTCCAACCAGTCCATGACATGTACTGTACTAGCAGACGGATGAATTTTAATGTTGGACAACGGAGGATTCCACTGAAACATTTGTGCTCATTGTGCAACAGATTGCACAAATCTGGTGTGCAACAGTTACCAGAAACCTGCAATCTCTTACACAATTAAGGTTCTGCTGCTGTAAAGTGTTTTGCCAGCGAAACAAGATTACCACTGAGTGTCCCTAATTTAGCTCTATATTGGATACAACTGAGATTCCTGCATTGCAGGGGGTTGGACTAGATGACTCTTGGGTTCCTTCTAGATTCAATGAACTTTTAAAATTTAGAAAATAGTGCTTTCCCTTCTGTTCTGCTATCATTCCATTTCAGAATTATTTTACAAACTAAGTGTCTCTCATGTTTCTGTCATGTACGTTAGACAAGACAGTACACTCTAAAATTAAAGGATTCGCGGAGAAGAAAGAGGCCTTAGAAATGTGGATCGTTGATTGAAGGAACACACAGCAGCTGTTCAGAAAGCCCACTGGCAATTAATAAAAGAACGTGGACATATTATATAAAGCACCATTTCTCAATGTGTCCTCAAGGTCACCTCGATTCCAAAGCATTAGGGAAGAAAGGAAGTATTATGAGAAAGGCTGCACAGTAATTAAAACCTCAGAAAAGTTTGAACACAGGAAGTAATGTTATGCAGCTTGTAAAATAAACAAATCTTCAATGGGAAAACAGCAGCACAACAGAAAACTGTTTCTCTTACCTATGAGGCCCATTTTCCTGGCCGTTACGGAGCACTGCTATACGAGAAGTTACTTCCATTAGAAGATGGGCAACATCAAGATTTCCAAATCCTCTTCTTCAAACCACATGGGTACTGACTGACCCTAATACTTTCAGCTGCAGGTGGTTCTTCACGGTCTAACCTGTGGGCCATGGGCTGCATATGCCCTAGTTTTTTTCAGGACTCCAAAATATTAAAAATAAATAAAGCAAAACATTTTGCTCCATTTTGGGCAAAAGATTCCTGCAAGTTGGACTTAGATGACCCTTGTTGACCCTTCCAATTCTTATGATTGTTAAAAATGATGACTGCTGCAATTCTGTGATGTCAAGAGGTTTTTGTGACCCCCTCCAAATGTGTCCTCAAAAACAAAAAGGACGGTAACACCCACTTTAAACAATTCATCCATACTCATGTTGACATATGGACCCCAGGTGGTTGACCATGATCAATGCAGCCCTTGGCTGGAAAAAGGTTCGCCACCCCTGGAGTAATCAAAAGTGGGTAGCCTAGGTGATTTTTATGGATTTGTCCACTTTGATGTTTGAAAGGTGGTACAGTGTAAGCTACTTAGGCTGCTGAATTATACCTTTAGAAGACAAAAAAATACGTCTATATGCAAAACCAGGATGAGAATTCTTCCCTCTGCATGAACAAAGGGTTGCTTTTCCTTAGCTTTTAACATTAATAATAATAATAATAATAATAATAATAATAATAATAATAATTTATTATTTGTACCCCGCCCATCTGGCTGGGTTTCCCCAGCCACTCTGGGCGGCTTCCAACAAAGATGAAAAATACACTAAAATGTCACATATTAAAAACTTCCCTGAACAGGGCTGCCTTCAGATGTCTTCTGAATGTCAGGTAGTTGTTTATCGCTTTGACATCTGATGGGAGGGCGTTCCACAGGGCGGGCGCCACTACCGAGAAGGCCCTCTGCCTGGTTCCCTGTAACTTGGCCTCTCGCAGTGAGGGAACCACCAGAAGGCCCTCGGCGCTGGACCTCAGTGTCTGGGCAGAACGATGGGGGAGGAGACGCTCCTTCAGATATACTGGACCGAGGCCGTTTAGGGCTTTAAAGGTCAGCACCAACACTTTGAATTGTGCTCGGAAACGTACTAGACATTATCTTAAAATGACCCAGTTCTCAAAACAGGATCACACATTTAGGAACACCAACTCAAGAATCTGGGATTCTTTTGGGGAAAGACCCAAGGAAGGAGAGGTCACAAATGACTAGAACAGTAGCTTAGATAAGTAGAGAAGTGTTGACACTATTTTCATGGTTAATGCTAAGGGACACACAGACAAGGATTATGTATAGCAGCTTAGTTTCAAGTACTTATTCTACACTGTTCACATGTGTTTGACAAAAAGGGAATGAGGAAATATTTATTGCTGCCACAAACTCAAAGGGCAGAAGCAACAGCTATTTGTTCAGTAAAAATGGATGAATGATTGCAGATACAGAAGTAAACCCATACAGGAATGTTTATTTCCGCATAAGAACCCTGCTATCTGATCAGACTAAAAGGTTGGTACAGCCCAATCCTAGTTTTCAAAAGTTGGAAATGAGCAGTGTCTGGAAAACCTACAAAAATGGCATCGTGGAAGTTAATTTCCACCCCAGCCAAGATGTATTAATGAAGTTGCATCACATGAAGTAGGGATGATTTTCAGCTGTGGAAGTAGCATGAATCATGCAGCTGTATTATACAGAAAGTGAGATACTGGACACAGTTCAGCTTTTGTATAGAACCAGCTTTTTAAAAAAGTAACAAACCTCGGTTCCTACCACTGCAGTTTCACAGATATGCTTTAAAGTGTACTGTCAAAGTCTGAAACTTCAAAACCAGTGGGGTTGTCAAAATGCTTTCAGTTGGAAGGAGCAGTTTCCGACGTTGTATCCTTTGGCCATTATTAGCAGCAACCAAATTTAGCAATGCCAATATAAAGTATTTTGCATTCCGCAGATTCGTCTTACAGAATCAGTTGTGCAAACTTAAGAAAAATGTTCTCACAGGTGTAGCCCTGCTAAATCAGACAAAAGGCCCAATTCTGTTCTCACAGTGGCCAACTGGTATCTGCTATTGCTATTAAACCAGCAGGTCCCAGGGTAGGCTACAATTATTTAAAGTTCAGAAATAAAAAGTCAGATTAAGTCACAGGAATAGGGCTGCTCCTGAAAGTGCACATCTCAAGTGTCAAGAGGCCAGGGTGAAGAGATTTGTCTTCATCAGACCCAGAAACCTGTATAGTGAAGTTGCATCTGGCAACTTCAGGGAGGGAATTCCACAAGTTGGAGGCTGCTACAGATGAAGCCCTCTTCCAAGTTGCTGCCCCCCAAATCCTGAGAACAGTAGAACTACCAAGCCCTTCCCTTCCATAATTATCATCATCATCATTATTGAATTTCTATACCACCCTTCATCCAAAGATCATGGGGCATTTTAAAATATAACATGAGATGTAGTGATAGGCACTACCAAACTCCATTCTGGGCGCAGATTCAAGACAGACAAAAATAAGTACTTCTCAACATACATGGACAGTTTCACTGGATGGCTTCTGGTTCTAGTATTATGTGGGAAGAAGATTCTGTCTTCTTTCAGTACTGTGTATAATTTTATGAATTTCTCTCCTATCTACTCTTATTTCCCTTTCCCCCTAAAACTATAGTCATCTCAAATGTTGCAGGCTATCTGCAAAAGGCAGCTGGTTCTGTACCTTTTGCCCAAGATACCCTTTGGAGGTACCATAACCAGAACTGTGCACAATATTTCAAGTGAAGTCACACCAGACTTCTATAAAGGTATAATGGGCAGCTATTATTGGCCATTTTATTTTTGACCTCTCCCAATGTTCCAACATTGTGTTGTCACTTTTATTGAGCTACCCATCACAACCCCAAGATCCCTTTCCTGCTCACTTAACTGCCAGCTCAGGCCCCATTTGAGTCTAAAAGTTAGGAATCTGCCACGTTGTACATCACTTTACACTTGCTTGCATTAAATTGAATTTGCCATTATACTGCCTCTTTGTCTAGTTTAGAAATATCCTTTTGGAGCTCTTCATCAGCTATTTTTGTTTTTCTAAATAACTTGGTATTATCATCAAACATTGCTACTCCCTTCTCACCAGATCATTGATGAGCAAGTCACAGACCCAATACAAAACATTAGAGGACACAACTTCTTACATTATTCCATTGTGAGAACTGCCCATTCACCGCTTCCTCTTCTTTAGCCCAAACTGTGTGTTGCAACGTTAGTGCATCAACCGCAGTGTCGTGCGAATGCTACCCACTCCTCCCAGGGTTGGAAAAGGGGCTTGTTTAATCTCTGGTTCTCCAGTAAGACTGAATTACTGTGTCACGAAATGATGCCTGTCTAAAGAGTGTGTCACCAACATGAAGAGTTTGGAAAGCTCTGCTTTCACCAGTTACCAATTCATAAATCTGCTTGATTTGCCTAGTAGTTATTGCTAAATTCATTTTGCTTAGGCAGAATTTCAGTTATTTCTTTAGATTACACACAGCTTTGCACAAGAGAACGCTGAAGTAGGAGTCAAGGAATCCATCTTCACTGAACTTCAGTAGTTGCTTTCAAGCACTACAGTTCATCAATTAGTCTGGTTTGAGATGAGTATTTTATTCCTGGTAACAGTGATAACCTACAGAAAATTGGTAATATAGCAACCCATAAAAGACTGTTTCTGTAGCATTACTGATCTCTTCAAAGCGGTTATTGTCAATCCTTTTATTAACTGCAGAGATATGTCATTCAGGACACCAATCAGTGCCCCACATTATGCTCTGGGAAACCAGAGTTTGCAAGCATTTTCTACAAACATCCAGAATGCCAGAGTTAGGCTTCATCACGAGCCATTCCGTTAGATACATGTGTTTGTTGCATTTAATACAATCTTTAGCTGCCACCAGCCCCATATCTAAGTGTACAGACATGCTTTTCTCAAATGGCAGCCCCCCAAGCCACATGGACTTTCAGGCACTGGATTGCTAGTATAAACTATTTAAATTTAAGAACTACAAGTCAATGAAAGCCAGGTTCTGTAGGGAGACAACATGGGTAAAAAAATATCAATACAGATGATATTTTAATACAAAATATTTTTACATAAGTCAGTCTTTTTAAAATATAGAACCTTAAAAAAAAGAACAAGTTGCTATCAACACACTATAAACACGAGTCTTTTGTGCCAAGTTTTGATAGCGTTATCAGAACAGTTTTTAAATACCAGTCCATACTTTTTAACACTGCCTTTCGGTTTCTACGAAATGCTAGCCATGTTCTGCATGACCAATTGTTATGTCCACTGTGACGCACTTCCATTCAGTTCTAATCTGACAGACTGCTCAGAGTCTTTGCGCAAGGATTTCACATTCAGCTTCCCATCACAGTTCAGTGGTGCACAGTATGGCCAGTCCCATTTAATTCAGTGAACATTAACTTAAAAGAGAATGTCAGTTGCATGTACTGAAGTACATTGTGTGGTTACAGGTTCTTCGTCTGAAAAGGAAACTTGCTGATGTTTCATAGATATTCTACCCTGATCATCCAACCAAATTAACAGCACTCAAGTGTTTTATTTTGATTTCTCAAAGTTGAATAAAGTAATCTCTGTCAGATTATCATTTAAGAGATGAACTATACAGGATGTACATCTCGGGAATGTTTTGGAATAGTCTTGTTTTTGAACTCATATAAAAATAAAAGAATACCAGATCTTGCAAACTCTTGTTTTAATGGTAAATCATCCATGACAAGGTGGCTAGCTAGCCAAGGAGAATTAAGATGATTTACTTGCATTGGAATAATTTACACAATTGAACTTATGCATACAGTACAGAACTATGAACAAAAAGGTGAAGCAAACTTTATTTATATTCAGGTAAAAACATTAACCTGATGAAGTAAATTATTGCAGATTTGAGAAATCAGCACAGAAAACAATTGGACAGAGCATTGCTTACATGTGTTTTATCTGTGTCAAAAGAAATGCTGAACTGTTTTGATCCACACCAGTGCTGGGGGGCAAGGTGCTAGGGGAGGGCTTAGGGGATGGAAGAGGATGTACAGGGGGAAAAAAACTTAAATCAAGGGGAAAGGATTGAACAGGGAAGGAAAATACTAATTCGACTTTATAAAAAACTTTACATCAATTCAAAATGCTCTGGCCACACCATAAATATTGGCCAGACCAATCGGTTGTTGAGTTTTTCAACTACACAAGAAAAATCAATTTCATCCTAGCCCACCAGTAAGAGGCTGTTGCCTAAATCACTGTGTGAATGGTTCTAGAGTATTTTCTGGTAAAGATTGTAGCCAATATATCCTACTACTACATTAAACTAAGCTATAAGAAAGATTCTACCTACTTACAAAGGCGGAATTATTGACAATATATTTAATAAAATTAAATTATTTCTTAATTTGAGAAAACATGGACCAGTAAATGCCCATGTCCAAAATGTAACAATTGTTGCGAGTGGAGTACACAGAGAGCCATGTGGATTGCACATCAGACAATACATGAGGGAGGGAAATCAGGGGCAAGTGATGGTACACAGAACTAGTCTACTTAACTAGATGTGCCAATACATGTTTTTCAATTTCTGTACTTATGTACAAAGTTGTCTTTGGGAGGAAAAAACTGCAGACTTGGCTAGATGGATACACACAGCCCAGTATTAAACTGCACAGCAACATTTATTGTTCCAGCCTGAAAAAACATCCCTTTTTAAATTTCACACAGCAAAGCAAGTTAAACTTCACTCATCGATAAATGATAATTTAAAACAAGAACTTGCTAAAGAAACCTTGTCACAACAACTTTAGGGCCTGATCACTTTTAAGTCCATGGGGCCTTTAATGAGTATCAACCTAGTGTCTTTGTTTATAATCTGCAAGCCGTTTTCTACAAGGAGGCGTTACGTTTCCTCGACTCAGATGATACATTTAGAAAAGAATCATGATTCTCTTTTTGCTGTAACAGGCAGACATTGCATTTTTCATTGTGATCAGGAAAGATGGAATGACTGCTGCCCTTCTCTTGCAGCTATCAAGAGTTTTTCACGCATTATCTCAATACTTGAATAGTCTGGCAACTTGAGATAGTTTACACAAGTCATTACTGAGGGTAAGAAGTCATCTGGATTTTCTGTAGACTCAAACGTCTTGCGTACAATTGTAAGTGGAGGATTCAAACTCCGAAAGCCTAAGAAGAAAAAAACAATGAAGTTCACGACAGATTTAATATTAAGAAAGTTTAAGAGCATTAAGCTATTGGTCTCAGAAAAAGACTGCATTCTTCCTGCTGCTTTCTGTATTACTTAGGTGGATTAACTCAGCCGTGTGAAAACGGAATCCCTCGCTCCTGCAAAATCACCTGCTCACTCACTCTTCTAGCATTAAAAGGCTTATGGGCTCCAATGTGTGAAAAGGTTCTTATGTAGCCTGCCTCTGTAGCACTGCAATGTCAGTTGTGCATGTGGTACGCCCTTGTCTAATATAAAGGATCCTAACTCTAGAAGAGGAATCATGACTGTGGTTGTCATAGCTTTTCTTTCACGGAGCAATTCTGGAAGCTGCACACAGATGGCCTCTAACATTAAAGAGGAAGCAGATGTTTTAACAACAAAGGGACAGGCAGCAACCATGGTGGGGCTCCAACCAAGTTTGCATATGCATCATTTCTGCTCCTCTCCCAGTAGCCAAGAACTTAGGCTCTAACAAAGCAAATGCCACAATTAGTCATATATCATACTGGTACAGTCATTCCATATGCAGTTCTACCAGTGCGACAAATTGAGTCTTTGCCTAGAGACATTAGCAACTCATCCTAGACAAGTAGAACATAAGGTTAACACTCACCTTTTTGTCTATTAGCAAAACACAGGGATGCTCAGCTTTTATTATAGGTTCTTATGCACTGGGCTAAGTAAGGCTGCAGCCCAATTCATACTTAAAGGGGAGTTAAGTCCTATTGAACCCAGTGGGCTTTGTGTACATGTGCAAATTGATTGTCAATGACTTTATTTTGAAATCAGGGAAGGGAAACCAGTGGCCCCTCTAAATGTTTTTGGACTCCAACTACCATCGGCTCTGGCCAGCACAGCCCACAAACAGAATGGTGGGAGTTTGAAGGTCACAGGTTCCCCATCCCTCTTTTAAATCAAAGCCGTTGTATTAGTACACAGTTCAAAAGGATAGCCTTCTACTAGCTTATAGCACAACAGAGTTTTTACTTTGGAGGATTCAACATAGTAAATATGGTTTTCAACATATGAATATAGCTATTGCATTTGCAGTTGCTTTTAGCCAATATTATAAAAACACTCACCTCCTACTGGCAGTCTAGGGCTACCAGTCACAAACTGGAGAAATAATCTTTGCTGCTCACTATCAAAACTACTGAGAATTTCAAACAGGAACTTCACAGCACGACTAGAATTAAAAAAAAAAGGGGGGGGAGAAATAGAGATTATTAAACAGAACATCCACTGAGGAATCAACAAGTGGCTAACTTAATAAAGCTACAACACAAAAAGCTGTTTGAGACATTCCACACATTAGATCACTGCCAACTAGCAACAAATTATATTACTTTGTGATTACCTGTCATGTGTATAACCATGATCTGGCCTGCAACATTCCATCAATGTCTTTGCATCCCAAGTATCTGTTTTGCTACCACACAGAAGTTGATCCAGCTATAACAACATAGAATGCCAGAATGGAACCGGGGGGGGGGGGGGGAGAGAAGAGAGATCATCAATTTGTTGTTGAATTATCACATGATTAATACAATTCCCTGCACACAGGCTAAAAGTATTACCACCTAACCAAACTTCAGAGATGAAGCTTCATGCTAACTCTCAGAATCCAAATTTTTGAAGGAGTCCTTCCTCTCAACTCCTTTCATTTCTTCCAAAACTTAAAATCAACTTTGTTTCAAACACAGTAAGCCAAATCTCTTTGGATAATTACTGAATTTTTAATATAAAATATTCAGGACCGAACTATGATATATAGAATTAAGTATTTTGTGAGAGTTACAGTCCTTTTATGTACTTCTTTTCTATGTACATTTGAATATTTAAGTACAAGATGCTAGAAAAGTTAGAAATGATTTGAATTTCATGACTACCACAGTAAGTCTGGAAACAGTATACAGTCGTACCTTGGTTTTCGAACAGCTTAGTTTTTGAACATTGTGGCTCCTGAACGCCACAAACCCAGAAGTGACTGTTCCGGTTTGCGAACTATTTTTGGAAGCTGAACGTCCAACGGGACTTCAGCGGCTTCTGATTGGCTGCAGGAGTTTCCTGCAGCCAATCAGAAGCAGCGCTTTGGTTTCCAAACGTTCTGGAAGTTGAACAGACATCCGGAACAGATTCCATTCGAATTCAAAGGTATGTCTGTATTTATGAGGGTGCTGAGAAAATTGTATTAAGAGACTCCTGGACCCTCCTACAGTACTCCAGCTCCTCACATAAGGTAAAGGTAAAGGGACTCCTGACCATTAGGTCCAGTCGTGACTGACTCTGGGGTTGCGGCGCTCATCTTGCTTTATTGGCTGAGGGAGCCGACATGCACACCATCAAAAGCTGAGCAAGCAGGTCAGATGAACCAAGTTGTTGCACTTGGCATAAGGGTACTAACCTCCTCAGGATAGAAGTACTGAAGATGACTGAGGGGGAAGACCGATTCAAATCCATCTCTGAAGGAATCAAATTGTCTGGAAACGCCTTCATTTAGTGCCCAGAAGATAACCAGCTGCAAAAACACACACAGAGAAACACATAACTGTAAAATTACAGCAATTTTAAATAATGTATTTGTATTAAGAAAGATGATGATCCGGGGAGAGGAAACTAAAGTACAGCCGTGTACCTAAACCATAGCATGGAAAAAGAAAGCAAGGTTGAGAACTGTCCTTCAAGTCAACACCCTTTATTTCCCAGTTACTGAAAATAGTAAAGTAAGAGGCCAGCAATATTTTCAGGATTGGCTAGTCACCAAGAGAGCAAAGCTGGTCTAGTGAAGAAGAACAACAACAATTCTAATTGTGGCTAAGTTGGTACATTCGTCTTACTGGGTGTCAAATTAAAATTAAGCTGGTACTAGAGAGCTAGGTAAACAACACTTCAACTATAGATAGCTCTCTCGAAAAATGTATTAACTCATTGTACTAGCACACATGTCTACACAGTTACTAGTTAGGGGGGAAATGCTAATTATTTGGTCTGCATTTACACTGTTCAAATAGTCACATCTCTTGGGGAGCCCTTTGGTTACTAACTTCAACACAATGCGACTCAATACCTTAGGGTAATGCATATAGACCAGTCATTGTTGTTTGGAGTTAATAGTCTAGTAAAAAAGGGGGGGGAGACTTCTGGACCCAGCAGACCCTTCCAACATTCTTGTTACTTACTCTGAGATATTCTTCTAAATTGTGGATGGTGACAGGTATATCTTTCCCTCCTTTTTTCAGCTCTATGTTTGGAAAGCCTGGGAGGGTGAAGTCCAACCCTAGATCTTCTACTGAGCAGCCATTCATGGTCAGTGTTTCCAACGCATACTGTAGACTTTCTTTGGTCTAAAGATAAAATGTAAGTGACAACTTAGAAATTTTAGGTATAGCCTTCTATAGTGTAATATTCATAAAGTGGCTAACATTCATTTAACTCCACGATTGTGGAAGCCAGCAGAAGGGCTCCTGCTGTCACAACAGACCCTTCCTCCCCATTGCATGCCCCTGCATCTCTCTGAAATCTGCTGGGGGAGGGGTGTCAGAACAACCCCTAGAACAGTGCATGGGGGAAGGATAGGGGGGAGAATTTCATCAAGGAAGAAAAAAGGTGTGTTCTGATGGAAGGATTGGATAAGCGCAACACTGAGTTGTTTGCACTTGTATTAAAAGTTGTTTACGTGGTATCAGCAGGCCCAAGTGCTTCAACACAATGTAAAGTAAAAATCCAAGAAAGTAAGATGCCATTAACATTCAACTTAGCCTTAGCTATGCATATAGGTCACAAGATTACCAGGAAACTGACCAACAGCATTCACAGAATGTAAGTATGGCCAAGTACAACAATAAAACATGCTGCACCCTCGTGCAAAGGCCATTTTAAAGTTATCACGGTTCTCCAAGACATTAAAGCTTGGGAACTGTGGTTTGTTAAAACCATGTTTTTCAAATAGAGTTTAAACTCTGCTTGTTCTCAACCAGTTCCTGTGGTCAGATGTCAGAGGTAACTATGGCTGGATATTTGAAAGCACTATTTTCATTACTTGAAAGCACTTCATTGCTTTTAAATATTCACACAATGGAGAGGGGCGAGGCATGAATCCAAGATTTGTGAAGGCATGTTTATGTAAAACACTGATTGTGTTGGATAAAATGTTAAATGCTAAACCACAATTTGATCTTATGAAAACAGGCCACAGAGAGCCTCAGGTTTACATGCTCTCTGCTGCAGCCACAAGGAGAAGCTTGGAAATGTCATCCAAACCCTGAGCACGCTGTGGTTAATCTTAACTATGGTTAGCTGAAACAAGTCAACTTCAAATGATAGTTGACTCAAACCAGCTTCATAAGTTTACTGTAGTTTAGATTAACCAGCTTACAATTTTGAATATAGACGTAAACTTTGAAAATACAGTACGAAAATCACTTCTTGCCAGTATGCAATCTGTCTACCACTTAAGACATGGCCAAGGCATCCATCAAATGGACTACTATTTGCCACCGTTCTAGCTACCAAGTAAGAAAGACAGATGGATAAATTTGGCATCTTCTGTTCTGTAATTATACCTACCTGCGATTTATCCTGTTCAAGTCTTTTCTTTTGCCGCACAATTTCTTCAAGATGGTATACTGATCTGGCTACTACAGGATCAATGTTAAACAAGTCATGAGATGTTAGCGACGTCTCCTGTCGCAGCATCCATTTGTAAAAAGGAAGGCCAAGGGGAAGGTCCACCTAGAAGGAAATAAACCGTTTCACTTTATCTGAAAACAAAACTTAAAGGGACGGGTAAACCTCTATGTACCCGCACGCCACCAAGTAACAACTGAAAAAGGCTAAATTGCAATTGCCTGCTATAAATCTAGTAAAT
The DNA here is from genome assembly GCF_027172205.1 of Podarcis raffonei. Lineage (NCBI taxonomy): Eukaryota > Metazoa > Chordata > Lepidosauria > Squamata > Lacertidae > Podarcis > Podarcis raffonei. The sequence goes on from NC_070606.1 coordinate 73,901,558, forward strand.
GCTATTTGTATAAATGCCATGGATGATGTTTAAGTATTAAGTTTCCAATTACTCTATTACTGCACTACTTAACATACTTAAGCTGAAGACTACTTTCATGCACAAGAGAGCCATTGCTGTATGTAGCTAATCATTTGGGGATCATTAATATGTATTAGCCATCTAAATTCAGAAGCTGCTACTTCCAACAGTATGTTTTTCACAACTACTGTAGAACCTTGAAGCCAGGCTTTTAGAATTGCAATTTCGGCTTGAAGGCTATATTGTATAGCAGAGGCTACTTTAAATTTAAAACCAGTTCCACTCTTACCAATCTAAAATCCATGATTGCTTTTGCCATCAGTTTTCCCAGAAAACGGAACTTCATTTTAACTTTAGCAATATGAGCAGGTTTAGCTGTTCTGCCAAAGGGAAGTGCAAACAGACCTTGAAGATTATGAATATATTTGGTCCCTTCTTGGCTTCCTGTTTAAAGAAACACAAACAGTAGAATTATACACAAGTCAAAGTTATAAATTGGCTCAAACTAATGGTCTAGTTTTAAAACACTAACTCAATCGGATGAACTGCATTTAGATATACAGTTAGCTTACAACATAGGGTTACAACAGCAACTGCATTATCTTGCTCCAAAATAGAGCAAAAGGTTAGTAGTATGTCAAAGCAAGTATAATCCATGGACAATATTTACGTTTCTGTTAAAGGACGGTTTATGGAGCTCCTTTCAATACTTTAAAGCTACACATAAAGGATACAATTTTATCTCCTGCAACAATGCAGTATAAGCTTTGAAAATTCCACCCTCTGAAAATATCAAGATGATCATTATAGTTACCTTTAGGATTAGCAAGAGTAACTTCTTCACCCCTCCACAAGCCCAAGTCTGCTCTCTGTAGTTCCTGAGATACAAGTGCATAAAACTCCAGTGTGGGTCCAAGACCAGTGCCAACCTTTTGAGAAAAGAATAGTAATTTAGAGATGTCTGTAACATCCAAACAGTCCAAACATGTTTTCTGCAACAAGAAATGCTAATTGCAGGAATGAAGGTAGAGGAGAAATTGTTGGCAGAAATGTCAACAGAAGCGGCTTAATTATGTTAAACTCAGGGTTTTTTTAGACAAATTGTTTAATTCAGAACTTAAAACATTTGCATATTGATACAGCTGCAGGGGACTCTGAAAGATGCTTTGAAAGATGGAGCAGGAATAGAAAATAGTTGTGTAAGCACTGTACTGGAAAAAGCATCATTGTATCACAACTGGACACTTGATATTGGTTTCAGAGTTGCATGCTACAACTATAGTATGAGAGTACCAAGACAGTGCTGGGATTTTGATTTGCTTCAAAAGAATGAAGGGCAAACTGCAAGCAATCCTTTCAGAAATATTTTGGCACCATATTCTGTCTTATCAGAGGGCATCAGTCCTATTTGTAGACAGAAAACCTCATGCTTCTAACACTCTGAACAGAAGGGTTTGGAGAGCCCTTACACACATGCCTAAACCAAACAAATAAACCACAACTTGTTCTTCCAAAGCTTGGTTTGCTTTTTAGCTGCTATGTAGCTTGACAAACATCTGAGGTGGCCTAATAAAATGTTGAGCTCACATGTTACACCAAACCATAATTAAAACAAGCTATGCTTCAACAACCCGAACAAAAATGTGACTCTAAGACCCCTGATTACCAAGCCTGCACTGCAAGGGATTGGACCAGATGACCTTCAGGGTCTCTTTCAACCCTACAATTCTATGGCACCATCTTCAGGCCGAACTGCAGCAAAAACCAGGTTGAGGAAATGATCTGCAGCATGTGTCAGGCCCACAGTGTACTGAGACAGCCCCATAGTTGTCAAGGTGGCTATGCTGCTGTGAGCTTGCCATACTAACAGAAAGCAAAATATGATCTGTTAGCTGACTTCAGATGTTCAGAAAAACCACGGCAAGCTAGGCAAACCATGACTTAGACTGATGTGCCAACGGGATCACTCTAGACTACTGAACTTCCTTGTAACTGGAAAATAAACAATTACCCATGCATGCAGGGACAGGCAGCTATAGTCATTACTTACTTCATTCTCATACTGGATTTCCAACATTGCTCTTGAACTGCCCAGATCCTGCATCACCGATTCAGCTTGTTTCAACAGTTCCTCTCTGTTCACAGTGCGCTGTGTGTCAACGAAAGGCAGGGATTATTTTTAGTCTTCACAAGCCAATTGTAGTATTGAAAGCAAAGATCACAGATAACAGCCCGAGCCAAAATGCCCTCTAAATTACCGGTATATATTTAGAGGGCATTTTATGTAGTGTAGTACTTGCATTAGATACTGAAGTATTTCCCTAAAACTAGTAAAAATCCCTTTCTCATTGCATTAATTACAGGAAGCCTTGGTTTTTAGGGTTGGTTTGCATTAAATTGTGTTCTTCCGTTGATGGAAGACTTTTTGATCCAGTGGAGAGAGGTGTGTAGGGTTTTCTTCTCTCATTTGTTTGTTTCTTTGTATTTATTTGTTGTTATATATTAATTTCATTTCTATACTACTTTATATTTTTAAGGGGGGGAATCTCAAAGTAGTTTACAACCTACATTAAAACATCAAAGAAATCAATCCAGAATATCAAATATAAAGTATAAATTCAAACCAACATAATCATCAGGAAACTAAAAGATTTCAAAATAAAACATTATAAAAGGAGATCAAGTACAGGATGCACATTTAACAAAAAAAGGTTATCTTAAACTTTTCAAAGGGAAACATTATGGAAGGAAGCCCAATATACAATGCACATTTAAAGCTGCCAATTCTGCCAATGGTGGTTTGTGGTGAGTGGCGGCTGCAGAAGCTCAGGCCTAATGACCTGGGTCTGCACTAAGAGACAACCCAAATGCAGTCCTCTGACCACCACTGCTTCCCACATTGTTCCAAAGGGTCCTATAGCGTATTTGGGGAGGGGGCGTTGCACAGGGAATGGGGAATCAGTAAAAAAATCCCACTCCCATCGTCATTGTCCTCACCTGACCAACTACACATTCATCCCACTCACAAACCACCAAACTTCCTAACAGTAAAACAAACCCACAAGAGCCCAAGCAAGACATAAGCTCTCTTCAAGCAAGGCAGCAAAATGAACTATCACTCCAAGGGAAGGGTTGAGTCAAAAGATTCCTTTGGAAAGCTGACGTTTTCCTGCCTTCAAGCAACAGGATTGCTTGTTATTGTCCTAGTGCCCACTTGCCCAAGCCAAATGCACCCTCCATAACTATTCTGCTGTATTTGATATTGGATCTCCCTACACCTTGAATTTGCAATTGTATTTGAAGAAAAAAATAATCATTATTGAAGCAAGAATTCATTTCATGTTACAGATCAGAGGATTTAGGTGTTCTAGAATACATAAAAAATAGTAAGTGAGCATCATTTATAAACCATGACAACAATCATATTTACTGCCTCACAGTAGCTTTGAAAAGACCTCAATGTGATCATCTGGAAGAACTGCAGACTTCCCCAACTTCTTCCTATAACTAATGCAATTCAGTTATAGAAAAGAAGCTTATTCTAAACCTCTGAGGGGTTCAATGAGATCATTTCTTTCCTGCCAGGCCCCCACCCTCAATAATAAAGTTACCTTCTTCCTGTCTAGTCGTGGTGCCACTCTGCTATCCTGAGAATCGGACTGGTTGATTTCTGGATTGGTGTCCAGCAGTCTCTGCATGGCTCGATCTCGGTCAAAGGCAGTTACATAAAATAACATTTGCCGTGTGTCAAACGGAAAGAAAAAAGGACTGTAAAAAGAGAGATTAGTTTTACACTGCAACTTTATTATTTGGAAGTTAAGCAAGGCTATATATGACAACAGTTGAAAATGTTTGATTTAAAACATTTTATTTATTTAAAAATATTTTATTAAAAATATTTATCTCTATATATAAATTCAAGGCAGCTTACAATACCAATTAAAACAATGCATTATTTTTTTTAAAAAAAACCTTGCAAAAAAGCCTACAAAAAAGACTAGCTTGATAACAAATTATGTTTCCATGCTGGATGCAGACGAAGCCTCTTAAGAGAAAAAAAAAAGACCTGCCATGTGGGCAGTACCTGGATCTTGTTAACATTCTTTACTTAGTCCTTGAAGTTTGTGAATATTATTTTTGGAACGAAGAAAAAAGCCTTAAAGTTGGTTTCAACTAAGCCTTCCTCAAGCTTGAATAAACCATTGCGCAGGGAAACAGCATATGGCAACCTGACTCCACTTGAGAAATTTAGATATCATGAAATATATATTCATGTTTAAAACTTGATGCCTCTTCTTAAAAGTCACCTATCCTGTTTAAATGGTTTTGTTGCAGGCCTATAAACTTCAGAATTCCTCCTGACCTGCTCAATATGAAATTTCAAAGTTCTGCATCATCTCCCTCACTCCTTCATTCCTTTATAAAAATTCTAGTGTTGTGAAGAGTCTGCTCAAAATCTCCACAGTACAATAATGGTTTATAGTTAAATTCCATACCATGATTTCCCAAGCTCTGTCAGCCATGTTGGTATGTTTCCTGTCATTATCACCAAAGGATCTTGAAGCTGTCTGTTTGCCTTTGCTGTGAGTTTACTGTTGATAAATTCTGATGTTGGAATAATCTCTTTACAGCTTGCATTCTACAATAGCAAAAAGAAAGTTGCTTCTATTTAGAAAAACTCATTCACTACCAAGACTGTTCATTTTTACAAAACACGGGAACGCAGTGACTGTGCCTTTAGCCTAACATGGGCTCCCTGCAAACCACATCTTGCAAGTCAGAAACTAGCCAAATGAACACATGCTCCTTCACTTTCTCCTCAACTTTGGATTACATTTCCCCGCTATTCAGCATTAACCATGATGCACATGTAATCTGGTGTTGCCACATACCATGGTCAACCCAAACAATGGTTTCTGCTAAAACCAGGCACTGAAACTGTGGCTTGAAGTGTGTTTGCACACTAGGGTTACAAGAGAGGCATAGCTTGCTTTGTACTATTGTGGAGGCAGGTGACATTAACAGGACTATTGCCGGCTTTGTGGTGGGTGGTAGTTTTAACCTTGTGAGCCCTTTTCTGCTGAACCTGAACCTGGAGAATTGCAATCTGCTGGAGAAGCCAGAATGCTTGGCCAGCTTTCTTTATTTCTTTATTTTATTTATATAAACAATTCATATACTGCTTACTACAAGAGTCTCTAAGTTGTTTACAAAGATACAATACAGTCACAGAAGTTCCTAAGCAGACAAATCTAACCAAAGATCAGAAAAAAATTCAAACACAACAGCAACAAGTGTACTCACATCATACAGGTAATACCAATAACGACTGATAGCATGTAAAACTCTCAGAAGAATAACAACATCTAATGAAGGATCTTCAAAAGTTATATTTTCAGGTGGCGAAGATATAAGATAAACTTCCAAAGGATTTGAGACCAAAGGACATACCCCATCTGAAAAAGGGACAGATTCTATTAATCAGTGGAGAAAGGTTTTCATATATTTTTACTTTCTTTATGTAACAGTCAGCAACAGGATCTTAATTAAACTGTGCTTCAAATAAAACATTATGCAACCTTCCCTCTATGCTTGCAGGTGATCCAAATGCTTACCATGCCACAATTCATCATGCTTCTTTGCATTTCTAGGGGATGTTTTCGTAGGAGCAGTTTGTGCCCTTCCTCTTTTACCACCAACACAGTCTTTATTACTATCATCATCTTCTCGCACTGGCTTGTACCTAAAAAAAAGCATTATGTTATTGACTACCTGACCCGATAATGAAATCTAGTACAGGAACAGTAATTTCCTGTGCGAAAAGAGCATGCCAATCCAATACTATATACCTATAAAATTAGAATTATTAAAAGTCTATCTTTTAGTGCCAGACTGAGAACCAATCTACTCATTACACAAGAGATTCATAATTGCTCTCCCAATATTTCCCTACATGGAAGTGCAACTATGGAGGACTGTCAATTTATGTGGAGCAGCAGCAGAAGGGTTAACCATATCCCCTTGAAAACTGCTCCAAGCCCTACGGAAGTGGAGTATAAGTTCCTATATTCTCCACTGCCATGGGTGACCAGCAGCGGGAGACAACAATTTTCATCAGCAAGCTTCCAAAGCAGGGAATGGGCAGGGCAGCTACCAGGCCATAACAAGTACAATTAATTAAAAAAAACAACCTGAAGATCAATTGCAGATTTCCTAAATATTGGGCTGCTTCACACCTACCAGTAAATCATTGAGTGCTATGTGGACAAGCCTCAGAGCACATGAGCAAAACACTGGGCTCACACACTCCCCACTCCTCCTCCTACACATAAGGATGGCAACTTTTGCAAATATTGCTTTCCAATTCAAAATAATCCTGGTTTAGCATTACATACAAACCAGGAATCCTGGTTTAAAATAGTGGTTAATTAAAAATGGGTTATAATCTGGTTTATGTTGGTCTTCTTAGCAGCTAGTCTTTGTCTTAAACTAGGCATTCTGGTTTGTACCCAAAATATTCTTTTAAACTTGAAGTAAACTCAGAAGAAGGCCTCCTCCTCACTACAGAGGAAGGGGAAGGGGAAGAGGAAGAAGAGCTTAACGTTGCGGTTCAGGCTCATCTGCATAGTGCTAAACCATGGGTTAGCATTTATATGCAAACCACTGCTAAGTAAGTCTGGTTCAAGCAATACTTTGGGCCTTGGGATTTTACCTCCCCTGCTCCCCTTAACCTATGGAGAAAAACAGGGAGATCCTATATTTACTTGAATACAAGCCTCTGCAACCAGATATCAGCACATGTAGTAAAAATAATAATAGAGATAGCAATAATGGAACCTCTTTGGAATCTGCTGCTTGAACAGGGTGTTTTACTTTACTTCACAGTAAAGCAATCCAGATTAATTTGTGCTGTCCATAATCTTACTGTCCTAACAGATTCTTACTTCATATTAATATAATGAAGAGTGAAAATGATATTTTACACAATTATTCAACAAGTTTAACACATGAGGGCTACAAACACAAATCTGCATCTGTAACTCAGTGACAACAGTGACTGTTCCCCTTCTTCTGATTGACTTACCAAATGGTATGAGTCTTTGTCCATATGCCAGCTCTTCCTAAAGGGTTGCTTTCATCATCTGTTGATTCCCTTTCCTCTTCAGCTTGCAAACTGAACTGTCTAACTGCTTGATACACTGTCATGTTATATGGCAGGAGATGATCTCCAATGTAGAACTGAAGCCTGTGCCTCACATTCCCTGAATTTAAGAACTGAGCAGCCTATGTGAAGGAAAGGATAGAAGTTAAAAATCAACCTTCCAGCTGTGAACAAAGAAGATCAAAATTGAACAAAGCCTTACCAGAGATTCATCTATTTCCTCATCTGATCCATCATCATCACTATCTTCATCATCTTCTCTCACTCTGCCATAACCTAAAAACGGACAACAGCAGTGCAACTTGTAAAGTGTTTTACAGAGGCTGCAAGAAACACCTCTCATACTATTCTATTCCCAGACGCAAATAAGTCACTATCTAAGAAATATTAAAAATGGATCACAACAGTACAGCTTGCCAATATGCAGCTTTAGTAGCATCATATGTGCAGAACTGCAGAGTAACCAGACCTCTGCACTGAGGACATAAACTATGGAATTTGCTACCACGAGACACAATGGTCACCAACTCTGATAGTTTTATAAGGGGATTAGAAGAATACATGGATAGACTGGCAATAGCTTAGTCATGATGGCAGCACACTACCTCTAGCATCAGAGGCAGAATTCCTATGGACAACAGTTGTAGGTGAACAATTGAGGAAGAGAACTATTGCTCTCATTCCGGTTTGTGGGATTCCCAAAAGACATCTTGCTGGTTGCTGTGGAGTAGACTTGAGATGTGAACTAGATTAGACTGGGCTAGATTAGAGAAGTGAAGATCCTCCCTCTTTTATTCAAATAGAATTCGTTATTTGAAAACACTTTCAAAGAACTTTGAGAAAAAATATACAGAAAGTTCCATTGCTGCTTGGTCTGCTAATGACCTTTGGGGTTAGTTTGGAGATACGAGAAGCAATCTACTGTCCTTTTGACCTAGCACCTCAAACAACAAAGATACCCTGCTTCAAAATTGACAATAATTATGATTGTTATGTAGCTCTATAAACTAGGGTAAAAGTCCACTTTTGAACAATCCACACCTATGTGCCATCTGTTTCTCCCTATTCTTGCCCCAGGGGAAATAACATAGATGTCTAGCATCTGTGGAAACATGTTTGAGCAGTCAATGGTGACGGAGAGCGAAGCATTTTGGTATTAGCTCTCCAAAATACTATCTTGTAAAGATCTCCCACTAGTAGTATGAAACTTTTAACATGTGGGATCTTGAAGTTTTCCCAAGTTTTTGATGATACCTATCTGCTATTTACATACAAGCAAACACAGCAATTCTGGTGCAACAAGTGATAAAGTGAACCAGAGAGACCATTTGGGCTGTGCAGATTGCTTTCTTGAATACACCGGGGGGGGGGGCATTTTAATTGGAGATTGACAGGCAGTCTCAATCAACCTGAAAATCTATACAAAGATTATTGAACTATAATCAGGCAATAAAAAGGTTCAGATTTTACTGTCAATTTACAACTTCAAGAATTTACAAGCTGTACAATGAGACCCTTTATGACACATACAGCAATAACTGACACACAAGGCAACCACCATACTTTTACAGTGTATCGTAAGGAAAAGAGGTACCTCTAACTACAAGATATCTTTCAATGGCTTGTACCAACGCCAGGGGATCTATCTTCACAGGTCCACCTTTCCACTGTTTCACATTAGCACAGTCTGGATGTCTTTGCAACTGGCATTTTAACTGATGGGTGTTGAAAAATTTTAAAGCTTGCGATCCTCTGTTAAGAGAAAAACTCAAGATAATTTATGAAAAACGTTGCTACAGTTATTCTATTTTCACTTGTGGACATTTAATACATTACAGCAATTAAAATAGTTTCTGCTTTTGGCTTTACAATTAAATTATTAAAACTGCATGCATTTTAATTTGCCATCACCTAATGGCATAGACTGAAACCTAATCAAAACTATTACAGAAGATGTGGCTCAGGCCAGTTTAAGCTGAGCAAGGTGACAATCCTATGCACACTTACCTGGGATAAGCCCACCTGAACACAGTGGGACTTACTTCCGAGTAAACATGCAGAGGATTGCACTTCAGTGTTGATAAGAAAACAGTAATTAGATATTGGACTGCTATTTCAGTGTAACTTGCTGCTTTAGATGTTCATGTATATCAATTTGTAAGAGATTTAGATTCGTTTTTGTTTGCTTGTTCAGGTTATAGAACAGTTCTAGTTCTGCAGTTATTATATTCACAATATTTTCTGTCACTATAGTGTGGAAACAGTCATCAAATATCTCCCAGTTCAACAAATCCAATGAAAAACAGAAAAAACAGGGTGATATCCAGCTAAGTCATACTCAGAACAGACCTACGGAAAGCAATTTACTTGTCCACTAATTTCAGTGGGTATTATACTAACAATGGATATCACCCATAGGATCTAACATTTTAATGAAACAGACCCACAAACTTATTTTAAAATTAGCAGTTCTTATTGTTATTGCTGTACATTTCTTACTTGCTAAACTACTGATAAAAACAGAAATGAATACAATAGCAAATATTACAACCACACATGCACACACATAAAGTGTTGGCTGTATTGCTTAGACTAAAAATACTGAATTTGTTTAAGACACGGACAGCAAAAAGTTATAAGGAACAAAAAGACACAGACTTGCTTGACTTACACATGGATTTGGAATACGGCTTCAACTATTCTCTCATTCTAGAGTTTTGGTCAAATATCTGAAAGAGGTACTTCAATGTGTTTTCCTTATATCCAATATGGAATTTCATAAATCAGCTGAGCAAAAAGACTCATTTGGAAAACCAACCAAGGAAAGTGCTCATCTTGAAACCAGAAAAATCCTGAGTCTCTAACTAGTTCTAAATCTGAACTACCTATTCACCAAGTATCAGTGGCGTAGCGTGGGGAGTGCAGGGGGGGCCGGCCGCACCGGGCGCAACATCTGGGGGTTAGGGGGCGCAAATCCACGGGTTAGGGGGCACAAATTACTTGCCTTGCCCCGGGTGCTGACAACCCACGCTACGCCACTGCCAAGTATCCAAGAGGAATACTGTTTCAATTATAGCTTTTAAATGGTGTGTAGAGAGCAATGAATTTAGCCGTAGTATTCTGCTAAAATTGATTAATATAGTTTTGGTCTTACTAGTTGTATGCCATGTCCCCACTACCACTATTCAACAAAGATGTAAGTCATACTCTCCCCTTCTGGTTCCAAACAACATTTGGAAGCTGGAATTTTATATTAAAATGTTAAGTAAGAACAACCTTTATGGGAGTTCATTAAAGATGCTTATGCTAATGATGTTGAAGCTGTAAATATGGTCTTTAGGAGTTTGAAAATACATACTCATTATTTGAATTTAGCACTATCATTAGAAGCAAAGCACTGTTTTTTCTACAGGTTTTTGAACTGCTATGACCATAAATGGTAAAATGGACAGCAAACACAACACAATGGGCCACTTAGCCATGCAGAATTCATGATTCCAGGAATATTCTGGAAATGCGACACGTTTACCTGAGAATTAATCCTTACCTGCTCCCTGTTCCATTTCCGCTTGGAAAGTCATGGACTTTAACTGGAAATTGCTCCATCTGACTAAGACAGTTGTTCATTTTGTGGACCAAAGCCAACAAAGGTGCATTTTCTAATGGCTCTAATCTTCCAAGGGGTTCTTCTCCAGGAAGCTGAAATTAAAGTTTTGCTTAATTATTTAATTTTTAAAATAGTTTTTGACAAGTGGTCACTGAGTAACTCTCTGACCAAATACTGACAAAGCAGGCAGGCTACAGGCAAATGCAAGCTTATATTCCACATGCTATGGGCAACCCAAACCCAATGATTATATTTCACCAGGAACATAGGCAAGCATTTGACTTCCACAAAACAAAATGCGCCTGTTTATCCAAAACTATGGTTTAACCCAATTAAGAAAAAAAAGTACATAAAAACACATGGCAGTCAATTTTTGTGTGTGAGATAAAATGTTATCTTCAAAGCATGTTTTAGTCATTTGCCTATCAAGTTCTCTCTGGAGAAAGAGGAAAGCCATATATGGCTACCAGTCAGTTATGCCTTTTAATACCCCTCCCCTAGATTCTTGAAAGAGTAAATAATGAACACAAGAATGAAGCGACCCCTTTAATACTGGAGCTGTAAGTACTTACTGGAGAAGAGAAAAACACATGAAGGAACCTTTTCAATCTCACATCCCTGCTTACAGCATCTTTTTCACTCTTAGACGTCAAGTAAAGCAGCAGCTGTTTCATAAACCCACTATGCTGGATCTCAAATGAAGATACATCAGACTCAGAGACTATACTACGGATTTCTACAAGGCACTCAACTCCACCATCCACCTGAAATAAACAGTCTCTGTATGAGAATGAGGCTTAGTAGTCCAGGAACTGTTCCACAAATGGAACAAGAACCAGCATATTTAAAAATAAAAACTCAAATCCAGAGGAATACATATCCCAGATATTTTTACACATACTCTGCACTGCCTTACTTACTTTACACAACTTAAGTGAGCATGTGCAGAAAAGTTCATGCCAATACACCACTAAAAGGCAGCCTATATGTAGCAGCCTTATGAGAACGTAACTATTCACATTACACTGAAACTGGGTGCCTAAGTAATGTTATCCAGGATGTTTTCCCCTCACAAAGCATTCCTGGAGAGGCTTGAATGGGAAATCTATTCAGAAATATTTTCTACAAGTTGGTTCAATGTTTACTGAGCTAAGAATAAATGTGCCCACATGTTCCCCCGCCCCTTTGTGTGCCAGCTTCAGCGTTTCTCTCATGGTTTATGTCACAATTTCCCCAATACATCTAAATCACGAAACTGTGGCTTGATATCTGCTTACCAAACAGGATATGATCATCGCTAAATGAGCGCCAAAGAACTTTTAAAACTAGCTGATGTTTGAAAATGCTAGTTTTATGCCAATACCACCATGCAGGAACACTGACTATGTAGCTGTGTGAGAAAATTATGTAAGGAGGGCCTTTTAAAACAGTGAAATACTGACTCTGCACATAACGGTAAGCCAGGAATCCCAAATAACTTGAACTATGATATGATCAAGCAGTGAGCTACTGCATGAAGCCCACTCCGCTTCTCTTCACATAAGCAGGCAGAACAAAAATCAGGTTGTGATAGCTTAGCATAATGTCTAAATGCAGGATTCTGGTCTGTTGGTCCTAAATTTGTTGAACAACAAATCATGGCTTGTTTGGAAGTCAAACCAACCAACTAGAATTCCGCATTTGGGCATCACGCTGAACTATTCCTTCTTCATTTGTTGTACCTGCTATATCTGAAGAGAGCGCAAGCTGCATGCACTAGCACACTGCTTGACTGTATTGTACAACTTGCTGGCTGCACGTTCATCGCCTTTTAAAATTCCAGCAATCTTTAAGATTTAGGACATCATCCATCCTAAAAGCAGAGCTGGGCACACTTTTAAGAGTCCCCTGCTCACTGACCTTCTACACATGCACATGGCAGCATGCTAGATCACCACCACGAATTTACCACGGGGTAGCTAAAGTGGTGTCCTTCAGATGTTGCCCAACTGCCATCAGCCCCAGACAGCGTGGCTATACAGGATAATGGGAGTTGCAATCCACCATATTAGATGTCCAAATCTATTATACCCTCTCCCCTCCCCACCAAGTTACATAAACATCTATTGAATCCTCTGTGTGTAAAACTGCATCCATCACCCACTCTAAGGATTGTGTCCCAATATTCATATAGTTACAATGCTCAGGGAGCACTATTTGAAGATTACTGGGCTTACTTCAGTTATGAAATTGTTTTTGTAACAAAAATGTAGTGGTTCTTATTGTATCATAAGGCACTGGACATACATAAATTGGCAGTGACAACATACCAATATACGCTCCAACATAGAAGAACTACAAAATGGAAAAGTTAGTGACACCAATGGCTTTTAAACAGACAACTTCTGAAGCTTAGAAAGCTGGATGCAATAAGCACTGATGACCTCGCTATTTTAATAAATAAATAAAGGCAGAAAAGGCTTGGGCTTATCCATGTGTACATTCTAAGTAGTATTAAACTATTTGTTCTTCCTGTGAAAAGTTTGTCCTCTCATTCCAATATAGATTAAAAAGATATTCTAACCTGAAGGTTGAGTTGTTCAGTTGCAGTGCAAAGTCTCTGTAACACATTTAGTGCAGGGTTGCTTCCATCCATGTTCTCAGAGCTAAAATAACGCTCCACAAATTTGTGGGCTTGCTCTTTAATCCAACCCTTAATTTTCTCTCTACAAGAAATGTACAGTTTAATATATTGAACACTTAACATTGGCATACTAAGCACAACTGCCCTGCACAATTTGAGTACATTTTCATAGTGCAAAGAAGTCTCGGAGGTAGGAAAAGCTGCAAGGCCAAGAATTTTCTTCCCACCAAAAAGAACTCCCATTGCACTTTAGTCCAGGTTTGTTAAATATAGACAGTTACTTTATCCAGATCGCTCATGAGTATAACTTCATTGTCCCTGTAAACTCATCTCCCTCTACTCTGCTTGTCCTATGATTTTAAGAATTTATCCTCTGCCTTCCATACATATACTTTTACTCCCTATTCTGTAAACTTCATTTTGGCACGTTCTGTCCCAGCTTGAAGTTCTTCATCATCCTCTCCTACCAAAATTTTCTATTAAAACCAAGACTAAGCTGCCACAGACAACACGGGTAATCTATATTAAACTTTTTTTGCATGTCATAGTAAACTATAGTTAACAGTTTACTGTGAACATGCTGATCTGGATCACTTTGGTCCTCCCCACCAGCAAGCTGGAGAAACAGGTCATGGTGCCTGGGCTTACTATAGTTAACAGTTTACTGTGAACATGCTGATCTGGATCACTTTGGTCCTCCCCACCAGCAAGCTGGAGAAACAGGTCATGGTGCCTGGGCTTACTATAGTTAACAGTTTACTGTGAACATGCTGATCTGGATCACTTTGGTCCTCCCCACCAGCAAGCTGGAGAAACAGGTCATGGTGCCTGGGCTTACTATAGTTAACAGTTTACTGTGAACATGCTGATCTGGATCACTTTGGTCCTCCCCACCAGCAAGCTGGAGAAACAGGTCATGGTGCCTGGGCTTACTATAGTTAACAGTTTACTGTGAACATGCTGATCTGGATCACTTTGGTCCTCCCCACCAGCAAGCTGGAGAAACAGGTCATGGTGCCTGGGCTTACTGTGGGTGTTTGATCTGTTGCCAAGAACAAACCTTGGTTACAAGATTGCAGTTTGATTAAAAACAAACATTGGTTTGAACACAATGCTAAGCCAGGAATCATGGCCTGTTCTGCAGGAGAATGTGACCAAGATCAATGTTCATAGTAAACCATTAACTCTGGTTTACCATGGCATGTGAACTGGGCCACTATAGGCTTCACTGAATGGAGTTTTGTGTAGTGAAGTATGATTATACCTGTTGTTGGATATTGTGTCCTTTGAGGCAGCTCTTGCCAGACCACTCACACCTGCTGTACGTGCTGGTTCAATGTTGTTGCTATTGGACTGTGTGCTTAATCTTCCCCAGGTTTTAGGATTCAAACTTGCCAAGAAGGAAGATTTAGGAGATTGAGTAGCTGTAGGGCTTTTAGCTTTTGGAAAAAGAGAATGGGAGAGAAAGTTTCAAGTTTAAGCTTTAAAAAGTCTTAAGCTTTACCAATTGGCATTAAAAGTCACCAACATTCAGAGTTCTGCTCCCTTTTAATGCATGTCATGTTTTCCTCCTAAGCAAAGCTATGAGATAAGCAATTACAGCTCCCAATTGTGGAATAAAATATTATCAGGTGCATCTTCAAAGTGATTTAAAGACACTTAAATGTTTAGAGATCAAATGTGTACACATACATACATCAATTCTAAAGCTGCTATGTGCATCTATTTTATTATGTGTCCACACACTACTAAAAGGTCACCAGCACTGTTTTTAATGGATTCATCTCAAATTTTAAAAAAGCTTAATATTCTCCACCTTTCTTTTTACAGAAAGAATGGTCACAGCAGAAGCAGAAAAAGAACATTACACACAAAGACACAGCCAAAGGAAGCAAATAAAATCAAGGAAACTGAACTTCAGTGACAGCCAGGAGGTATCATCACCTACCTATAAAGGGGGGGGGGGGTTGCTTGGGGGTAGGAATCAGCAGCAGCCTTCACTTTAAGCAGATAGCTTCTTCTGCATTTAATGAAAACTTTGATTTCCAGAAACAACAAAAATTTACTTCTATTTGCATATTCTAATAATCTAATCAAAGCCACTTCAAACATTTGTGCCAAAACAAGAAGCTTCCGGTCAAAAATATATCAGTTCATTCAGTTGCTCAAAATGCAATGTCATTGCTTTGATTTGGAAATATTAATTTTACAAGTCTGCCAACATCTAGGCATTTAGGGCATGTTCAGAACTAGAAAACTTTCTTTTCTGAGGACTGTACAGCACTGCTTCTTAAGTAGCCACAATATTTGATTTATTATACCCGTTATGCAATTTCAACAGACACTTACCTTGATTGTCTACTTTGTCATCATCTCTGGGAGGTGAATACTTTGGCCGCCGGGGCCCACGTTTTGGCAATCTTTTTCTCTTCAGAACATCACTTAATCGACTGTCAAATGTTAAAAAATGCACATGTCATACATATATCAGGCCTGATACAATACATTTGAACCAAACTGTAATATATTTGAACCAACCTGGATTTTAAATTATAATAATCTCAACTAATAAACTGGTATGTTAGCATTTTTCTTCCAATTTAGCAGACGCCTCAGATTATTTTAATATGTCTGTCAAAGAAAGCATTCTAATGTGGGACCTCAACCTATTTCTCAGCAATGCCATTAGTAGCGTTTTGTTCACAGACCAAGTCAAACACACTCACCCCTGTGGACTCAGGTCCAGAGAGTCTTCCCTGCTGTGCTGTAAGCTTGGAGAGCCTAAGTCTGCGGCTGCATTGCTAGCAGCAGTGGCTGTTCCAGTGCTTATTGTTGTAGTAGCACCCAGCGTTCCTGAGCCATTAGTGCATGCTTTGGGGGGACTTGTCAGCAAAGCCTCCGATTCTGCAAGATTTTTCACCTGGTGCATTACACCTTTTTAAAAAAGAAAGATAACCTTCAGTGACAAAGACACACATATTTCAATGTGGTTTGCTTGTTCAAAACACATGACCAGGGGTGCCAACTTGAATGAAATTTGAGGGGGGGGATATGTCCCGCCTTGCATAATCTATCACAAGACCTTGAACGTGCACACCATTTGAATAGAAACACTCATTAACTTTTTTGGGGGGGCTGCCCAATCCAATATTTTATTGGGGAGGGGCAAAGGGTCCTCGGCCCCTAGGAGTTGGCTCCTATGCACATATTTTTAACAATACAACAAGGCACATGAAGAGCTACACATGAATCTAACTTCTGCCATTACCTTCTCTTCTGAAGTAAACACTGAAAATATCAGGTAACTTTTGCATTAAGATCTCTGCCATTTGAAGGGCTCCAACTACTATCTTAAGGTCTTGACTTGACAGCATAGAGGCTATATGACTGCAAGAGAAAATGAAGACAAACAAAATTCAGCAAGATGAAAGCAGCTTCATTTACATTTTGCATACACAAATGAGGACATTTTCAGTACTGGGCAGGTTGCTGAAAGTGGGAAGGAATGTTATATTCCTGGTACCGTGAGATCAATTTCACACACTGCATGGCAACACGCCTGACTTGTTGCTTTCACACAGACAACCACGATGTGCAACAAATCCTGGGGTTTAAGTTTTCTGTTTACGAATAGGTTTTTAAAATTATTTTGTCTGGTATCTACTTTTTCTCCTTGGTCAACAAGCAAATCAGTCAATAGCTCATTTGAAGACCAATTGCCATATAATGAGCATTTTGGGATTTTGTCACTGTAAAAAAGAAAAAAAAGCACACACATCCATTGCATATACGCAATTTAGAAAGCAGTTATAGTTAATGAACAATGGATATTCATTAATTAAAAACGCTGTGCCTTTCATTTCTTAGAGAACACAATGGCAATCACAGCTAAACACAGAAGCCTCAAGTGGTAACCAGATATCTTAAGAGGCAGTTTGCATTTTGAGACTCTTGTTTTAGTCAAGTGAACTGCTAGGTTAAGAATCTGACTCATCACAATATCATTCAGAATAGGTTTTGCATCAAAGTGCGCATAACAATTACCTTGATACTGCATGATTTTTCAGCACATCCTTCAGAAGTTCAGCATCAGCAAAATAAATTATCCTAAGAATTGCTCTAAGGCACTTGTGTCTTACTGCAGGTCCAGCTGAAGAACTGTACACTTCATAGAGAACACCAAATAAGGTTTTAATGAAAGATTTAGCCAGTTCTGGGTCTTCTTTCATTAACTGTGCTCGAGCATCATCCTTCTTTGATTCTGGATGTCCACCTACAGGAAAATAACTTGACCATTAAATATCAAGGAATGGTACGTTGTTTAATTTTATCCAGCCTAAACCCCTCAAGGTAACATACTAGCATAAAATTTACACACAAAAAAAATGTACCAGGAAGTACTATTTATTTATTTCATAAAATTTATACACACCACTTGGTTGTGAAGAAACCTCAAAGTGGTTTACAAAAAGATGAAACAATACAACCAAGAAAAAAAATCACTATCATGTTTAAAAACAGCTGGGTAGGCTTGTCTAAACAAGGATGTTTTTAGCAGGCACTGAAAAGAGTACAGTGAAGGAGCTTGCTTTGATCTCAATAGGCAAGGAGTTCTGAAGTGAACATGCTACCACACCAAATGATCAAGTTCTTACAAATGCAAATGTATTACTACTACAAATGTAGTAGTGCCAATTCCACAGATTGAAATGGTTGAGTGGGCACATGTAGGGCAAGGCCTTCTCGTAGGTAAACCAGTCCCAAGTTGTTAAGGGCTTTATTATGATAACAGTAACAGCTTGAACTTGATCCAACAAGCAAATTGACAACCAGTGCAGATCTCTGAGCAGAGGTGCTATATGTTGACAAGGACTCACTCCTGTCAGCAGTCATGCTGCAGCATTCTGCGCTAACTGCAGCTTCTGGATCAAGCCCAAGGGAAACCCCACAAAGAGTGCATTGCGTCAATCCAGTCTAGGAGAAACCAATGCATGAACACCAACCCACTGTGGGCTCCATTTTATTAGCATTCAAATTTCAGTTTATTGACCTTTATCCAGCACCAGTCCAGCACTGGCATAGCCTCTCCTGATTCAGATGCTATGGGGAGAGAAAGCTAGGTGTCATCCTCAAAATCCTCTCGTGACAGTTCCCTGCAGCTTCATATAGCAGGAGGGACAGTACAGATCCCACAGGGTGCAACAAAAATTGCCCATTGCTACTGTCTGGTAGCAGGCTTGCGGGGAGAAGTGGAACCACTGCAAAACAGTACCTCCCACCAACAACCCACAAAGTCACTTCAAAGGAATACCATTATTGATGGTATTGAAAGGTGCAGAGAAATCAACGAGAATCTGAATTTAAATTCATTTACCTAATTTTCACACTCTTAAAGGGACAGAGTGGAAACTGGGCACACATTAAATTCTCATCGTTACATATTAGAAAGCATGTGGCCCTAAATAGGATCTTGTTCCTTATGATAGGTATCTGAATGACACTAAACTTTATACAGGAGACATGCCTTAATTACAAAAGCAAAATGTGGGAACTATTTTTAAAATAGTACTTACTAGTGTTGGTATTGGCTAGAGGGTTAGGTTTTCTCTGAATGGCACGTGCTGTTCCAGTATCCTCATTGATCTGCTGCATAGAATTAAAGTCAATTGTATAAACACGCCCCAGCGTAGACAGACTTATTTCATCTTCACCAACCTGATGAGCTGCCTGAAGACAAATATGTAAGTTTAAACTCTGTATGAGTTTTGAGTTTACATAAATGAAGATACCGTGTTCCCCGCTGCTGAGGGATAAAATGGGCACAAAATGAAAGCGTTGGTAACAGCCTCATATATGGGCCATGCCACAAATAAGGTTTTAAAAATGGTTTTTTGCCTGCTTTATGGTTTAATTGTCCTGATTTCATATTGCAAGCTACCCTAAACACTTGCTTGAATTTATTTTTTGTGGACTACAAGTTTAAAATTAACATTCCAAAGTTTTCACCCTGTACTATACAGTATCAGCAAGGAAACTATTTTAATGGATATATTCAGCTAAGTCGGAAAAAAATATCCACCATTTCATGAAAATGACTATACATAAGCTTCAAAATTAACCTAGCCTGAGGAGATGATTTCCATTTCATAGCTAAAATTTGATTAATAATTGTTAACCAATGTATACATTTACAAGAGTGAACAGTAAGCAATGTCTTTCCTTATACAGGGGTGTGTGGGTTACTACCTCAATTATCCGGCTATCAATTCTGTTATAGGGATGCCAAAGACCTCTGTCATCTCGCCATTGCCATATTGCACCATCTGTGTTCTGTGCGTTTCCTTTCTTTAGCATGGTGTCAACAGCAAAAATTCCTTCTTTCGGTAAGCAAGGCATCAATTCACTGAAAAGAGCAAAAACAAACAAAAAAAATTAACAGCAGATTTTTGTGTAATGCTAGGCTTCATGCCAGTGTATTACGAAATGGGATCTCATTCCTGAAAGAAAAACTCACCCCCCCCCCCAAAAAAAGAGCCTTACCAGATAAGTGATGTAAGCTCGTACAGTTCTTGAGGGCTTCTTGGAACAAGGTCAATTTGTTCCTGACAACTTCCATTGGAGGCTCCACAAAGAAGAAAGTGAAGAGTTTCTGCAATATCTTTAAGCATAAACAATCAATCACAATGTTACTCTGCCATGTCTGTAGTAAGCATTAAAGAATGCTCTCAGAATGGAGCAATCCCAAGAAGAATGCACTTAGTGTGTATTTCTATTGCAAGAATTAAGTGTACACAGTAACAGTAACTGAAAGCAACCCAAAACCATACTGCACACATGATCCTCTCTAAAGCATAAGCCTTCAAGTGTGTGTGCCTGGGGAGGTATATTTCACCCTGGGGGGGAAATGGAAAAATCTTCTGACTCTTTATACTATAGGTTGATGCTGGCAACTTTACACAAAGTAAAACTGATATTGGGTCCTTAGCAACGACTTTGGGGGTCACCAGGAGCCCAGGGTCCCTAGTGAACATTACAGGCATTTGTTAGGGTGAGGGAAAGAGAAACCAGTGCATTAATTAGCACAACGGAATTGATTGGCTGTAATTGGAGCCTACAGCTCATTCCCTCTCCCCACCCCACTGTTGACTAGGATTGCAAATAGTATAGAAAATATAGTTCTGTACAGTGTGAAATCTGTCAGATCTACTGTCAAGACAGAGTTGCATCTAAATCAGTATGAGATGGGGAGGGGAGGCGAGCGCACCTGCCCATCTTTGGGCAGGAGAGTTACTGCTGCTTACCATGAGCGAGGTTGGCATTGTGCCAATGCACCAACAGAAGCAGCTCTACCAGTGTGTTCACACAGCAGCAACTTCCCTCCTGCTTTGCCCCTCCCATTCTCCATCCACGCAAGCAACCACAACTCTGCTACTAGGCAGTCGTAAGTGCCACCTCCTGACCACGCCATCTGCTGCTGATCTGTGCCAGAGCTCCACATTTCTCTAAGCATGCTTCTTTGTCTCCATGTGCTTGTTTTGCCCTTTTCATATGGTGAACACACACACACACACACACTTCTAAGTGATGCATCTCAGTTTACTGTGTCAAGAGTACACCAAGGATAGTCACAAGCACCAGATTTGGAAAGCAATGTGTAATTTTACTAAATGACAAGATAGAGACATTTTTCTCATTAGAAACAACATGTGAACCAAAATTCTGAAATTCTGGTTCAGCTATCTTGTTTAAGCCTTCAACTACAAATGTATGTTGTCACGTTGCAGACTTGAAAACATGTTTTGTTACTAAAAAGTTAGAGCTGAAATGAAAATCTGAGAAATATTTGCTGTACAAGCAGAACAGAAGCTGCTCATTGCAGGATCCCACTATTTATCTATTTTTTAAAGATCCAGTAGCTTGCTATCTTTTGAGTTTTGTAGAATTACTAGAAATTACCCAGTGGCAGTTGCTATTCAAGGGAAAAGCTTTACTCAATTTTGTGTTCTCAATTCATCTCACTCAGCTTTCATGCCTAGATTTTGCAATGAAACAGCTTTGGTTGCCCTGTGGAATGACATTTTCTTGGAGAGAAATGGAGAGTGTGCTATATGTTAATGAAGCTGCAGCAGCAGCAGGCATTTAACTATTTGCCAGTCCTACAGACACTATGACATCTAGTAAACAGAACGCTAAGAACATATGCATGCACTTACTTTGCTTCATAAGTTGAACTGCTAGTGTAGGACAGTTGGAGCACATAAGGGAAAACATGCGCACCACCATGATGAACATCCCTGAGCTCAGAATTGGAGGAGTCACTACTAGGAGCTGCTGAATATTTGTGAGCAAATCCTTAGAGGCAACTTGCTGGAGGAGATTCTTCAAAGGAAAGAAAGAGGGTTTTAAGTATCATTTGGTCAAAACCTTTTTTCAACATTATGCTGAAGACAGAAAATAGATGCTACCTCCTCGTGTTGGAAGTTGTCCACTAGGCGTGCAAAACAGAGGCAAGTGCTTTCTACTGACTTTTTGTCCTAAGAAATTGAAAACAAGTATTACATTTCAATATACAAGATTTGGCATGCAGGTACATCAAGAATTGCAATCCTGGAATTGTCCTATTACAGTGTTCGGCAGAGTTAACTGAGAAAGCATAAAAAAGGACCTAGTCAAGCTAATACACAACCAAGAATCACAACCCAAGAACTGGGACAAACTACTTAATTTTGGCTATGGAAATATATTGATATTATCTCCTTTAGGGGGCTGTACTACCATTAAGGTCCGGTGAAATTTCTCCACAGCACATGTAGATCAATCTAAGATTCACATATCAGAACAATTAGAAGATAGCTGACCCAGACAGTTTCTGACCTGGTGGGTTAGTCTTTGTGTAAGCAATGGCAGAGAATCTGCAACAAAGTGAAACTCATCAGGAGTGATGCTCTGGCAGCAGTTGGCAGCAATAGCTAGTGCATTCCTCTGGGCATTTATGCTGAAAAATTCCAGATACAGCAGACAGTCTGCTAAGCCTCCCTATAATACAAAACACACAAAACTAGTTCAAGCAAAGAGAGGACTTTAGATCATCAGGAGAGATACAGAAGTTTCTTGGAGCAAGTGCTCTTTAAAACTCTGGTAACAATGAAGATTAAAAATAGCCCCCTTTTTTTAATCAGAAGAAATACTTACTGCCTGCAGAATAGCTTTACTATGTCTGCGTGATAACATCTCCAAGGCAGTGAGTGCCTGCTCTGCCACATCAATACACTGAATAACTTGCAGCTAGAACAAATAAAAGCAATTTATTTAGTTTTTAAAGTGATATGAAACAAGATTAGAAATTGATCTATGCTGTCAATCATTTCCCAATGCTCAAATTTTGAACCATACTTTAATAGTTTCCATTACCTTTAAACATGCACACTTTATAATATAACTTTATATTCACTCAAAAGCTTAAGTATTATATAACAGTAATTAAATTGCTCGTTATGTACCCTACACTATAGATATACATTTATTTTATACAACAACGGTGTGCTTCATTCCGATTCCTTACTTAATCACATGGAAAGAAAATGGGATTGTCCAGTATTTGTGTACAGTATTATACAAACCATTTCCAAATTGTAACATTTTACCCCATACTACTACTACTACCTATCTTTATTTCATTTTTTTATATTATTATTATTATATCTGATTTAACTCAACCACAGCACTGAAATTTACAGTGTTCTTGAATCCTCCAGAGCAGACTGAACAGAAAATTCAGGATTACTGGAACTGGCTGTGTCTTTAAATTTACACTTTGCCAAATACATTTGACTACTCAAATGAATGTTCTGTAAACTCAGCCTAACTTCTGGCTTTGATGTATTCAGCTTACAGGGCTATGGGTAGGACAGAAGCAAACACTTTACCCAGGCCCATTAGTCCAGGCTTGCAAGCCTGTTACCAAGAAGAAACCTATGTTCTCTATACAGTGTCCAGATATTGCTAGAGCCAACCAGAAACATGAACAGAAGCAACATCCTAAACAGTGAGGTGCTTCTGGCCCAAGGCCCCCTAGAAGAGTGTGTGCGTTTGCGGACTTTGTTTTAAGTGACAATGTACCACACTACATTAAATGCTCTGTCAAGAACTACAAGTCCCAGTTCTTTTAGTTTCCGCTGGCAAATTTTATGCAAAGGCAAGAGCTGCCAGCAGGGTGTGGCAGCCATCCAGCAACTGGGACAGGGGAGAGAACAAGTCCCATAATCATGGACTTTTGAGACCCCAGGGACAGGAGACACCAGTGCTGCCAATAGGATTTACAGGCCCCAGAACATGCATAAACAATATAAAGCTAGGCCTTTCATCTCTAGAATGGTTTTAGAACTGGCACTAGATTCCAGGGACAGGGAACGATATCTGAAGGTCATGCATCGCTCATGTATAACATATATACATACCTGCTATGCTATCATATTTGTTCATAAATACAATCAGACGGCTAGAAATGTTAGGGAACTAAAAGCAGCTAAAAGAAACAAGTAAATCCTCTTTTTTTTCAGGTGTTGGAGTCCATCTTAAAACTTTATACCAGGTTGAGAAAAATTACTCTTTGTACTGCTTCATAAGACATTATGTTACAACAAATGTTAAGTTCATAAAGTTAGTTAACAGCATTACCTTTTCCAAAAAAACCGGAATTGCATCTACTACAACAGCAGATGATCTGGGAAGTGCTTCCATCATATAGGTTAAGGCTCGACAAGCATGATTCATCTATTAAAAGATATAAGAACGTAAGAGCCCTGCTAGAGCAGTTCAAAACCTATCTAGTCTAGAATTTTGTTTCCCACCATAACCTACCAGATGCATATAAGAAGCCTACAAAAGTAGAGGATAAAAGTAATAGGTCTTCCCTACTGTTGTTCCCTAGGAAGTGGTTATCACAAGGCATTCTGCCTCTTGTACTGGACCTAGCATATAGCCACCATGACCAGCAGCTATTGATCTAACAATGCTATCTAGAATGTGCAAACTAGCAAAGCCTGCTTTGAGATTTACCTGAAGCTGCATTTAACAAAGTGTGCATGAAATACTTACAATGTCAAAATTGTGCTCCATCTGCAGCAATGTTATCTGCAAACAATACGAAAGGATGAGTCAGCTTGCAAGAACAATTTCTCTAAATTCTAGTAATTTATAAGTGTGCTGAATCTACAATTCCCATCATTCCTAGCTAACAGGACCAGTGGGCAGGGATGCTTGGAAATGTAGTCCCAAACATCTGGAGGGCTGGAGTTTGCCTATGCCTGCCTTATGAGATAGGTTAAGCTGAGAGAGACTTGCTCAAGACCACCCACACAGCTTCATGCCTGAGCAAAAATTTGAACCCATGTCTATCCAGTTCAAATACAAACCCCTACCCCCTACACTGGATCTCAGAATGGCTAGACAAGATGCACATTTATTCCCTAGTTGTCTGAAACACAATCAGTAATTTGCTGTTTCTTTAAAAATGTCACTTTTTGCCAATGCCATTGGTGAAACATACTGCTCTAAAACATTTAGAGAGAATTGAAGCATTTACTTCTTCATGAAAACACAGTGGATAATACATTACATGTTCAAATGAATGAGTGAAGACTGGTCCTTACCAGAGCTGGCACAACACTCTTGACTGGAAATCCTCCCAAAGTTTCTTCATTCCCCATGACCAACAACTGACACATTTCAATCACAGACTGTAATTGCTGGCTTTCATCAGTAGCCTGGAGCCCCTGTAGAAGTTGCTGAGCTTTAGAACCTAGAAAAATTGGGGATTTTGAAAGCTTAAATCTTCCACTTCCACAATATATTATCATACTTGATTAGGAGAGACAAGGCATTTTCATTAGCTGCCTATCATAAATATGAAAGCAGGAAGTCAGTAATGCTGCATTTATATGCATCTTTGTTGATATTTAAATGTTATTAGATTACAGCTACCAAATAAACCAACAGTATGTGCTTTAAGCTACCGAAATGCACTATAATATTCAAGAGATAGTGCAAACTGAATCCATCCTGATAAGATAGGAACAGAAATAGAAAGACAATTTAAGATCATTTTTTTAGCTAGCAGAGTTCTCAACCTGATCAAAACCTGGTAGATCTATGGGCACATAGTTCTGAATCACTATTCAAAATTAAGTTCCAAATTCACCTGCAATTGAGACACACACAGTTAAGCCTCTTCTCACTCCTGCTAATACTGCACTTGTAGCTTTCTGTACTTCAGGCTTTCTAGTGATGAACTGATGCCAAATGACAGATGCCTCCCCGGAGGACATTAAGCTGAATTGTATATTGTCTTCCTATGCCAACTGTAGAGAATTGCCTAACTGTAGAGAATTAGGCTGTTATGCTGTACTGTTGTGTCATTATACTTGAATAATTACAGTGGCAAAACTTTGAGAGGATCCCGATTCTGTTTTAAACATTCAAAAACTTTTCTTCTTCATGGTACACCCTCCACAGTGAAGAACCAACAACAAAAAACCTTTAGTCAAAATATGCAGTTTTAATCAATCATGAGAGATTAGAGAACAATGTGTTTCTGAACTGCATCTCACCAGTCAAAGTTTCACAGTGTCAATAGACTGGGCGTACATCTAAGTCTGGATATGTCATAGGCTAGTGTTTCTGTTAACATATGCATCATTTACTTAAAATACAGAGCTACTGATGAAACTTCTAACAGCAAGGTAAGTAGATACATCTTCCTAATTTAGGAAAGCTTAGAAAATGTAAACCACCTTGGTCAATGGACTGAATCACTGTAGAAATATTTAATTACCTATGCAGAGGCTGTGTTTGGAGAATGTTGGTTTATTAAATGGGGATTTAACTGTGAACCACTGCACTGTGAACCACTATTAAACCAGAAAGCCTCTAATTAACCATCAAGTACAATAAAAATAGTGAAAAACACATTTAAACTTTAGGATTCCTGCAAAAGCAATTATTTGAGCGAACAACCAGATAAGCATAAAAAAAACAACATACTAAAGGTTGAAGATGGGTACTTTTCATTCCCAGCTGTCAGGCTGACCTTACTACAGGACAGATGGGGACAACTGTTCCTAGCATTGCAGGCCCTCCCTGTGGGTCCATGTGGTTGTTCAGATTCCTTAGAAGGGGCCATGGTCCAACCAAATAGGAAGTGACTCTTGGACACTGTCAAACATGGCACCCCTTAGTCAACAATAGCCAGTGAAATTGGGAATGTGCACCCATGTCTCCAATCACCCACCCACAACTCCAGGAAGTGTTTGCTAGAAGACAGTACTGAATTAGGTACATCCCAATGATTCTTTCTGGCACAAGAAAGTGTCAAGCGTGGCACTCCAATTCCAATAAGCGCCAAAGTGTTTAGAAATGAAGAACTGGGGGTGTACACCCCAAGCTCTGAGCCACCACAAATCATATACCTAAAAAAAGCCTTGTACAATCAAAGACAAGCTTCCATGTAAGATGGCACAGAACTGGCATCCAATCCAGAGAAATAATCATGTGCAATACACCATCCCACGCCAACCATAGCCAATGTATGCAGAATGAACAAAGTATCAGGTGTGTGTTGTGTCTGTGTGTCCTAATAGGTTTTCAGCCACTCTAAATCATACAATGACATTACAGCATTGTGTCCATCTCAGTGCTTAGTTTGAGCACAAGACACTGTCAAGCATGGTGCCCCCATGCCAATAGCAGCCAAAATGTTACCCAAAAGCTAATTTGGAGATGGGGCAGGGTGTGTGTCCTTTGGACCCCTCGTAAGCAGTGGTTATTACTTTTCAATCCAACTACTTGGGATGATAAAACATTATTTGGCAGGAATGTTAAAGGTCAACCTTGTTTTTACTGCACTAAAGTTTCCCCCTTTGTCCAAATCATAAAATGATGCCCACCACATATGGAACAAGTCAAAATCCTAAGTCACATTGTGAAGCTGGAAAAGGATTAATGGTTGAATCATGGTGAAAGTGCTGTGCATGTAGACAAAAACCCCAGATTTCACTTGGCTTAAGAGACAGAGAAAGGATCATCCAGACCCTGTGATTCAAGTCTAGAAAGAAGTAGTTGTTTAAACAGGTTGCTTTAAATATGTTTCCCTTCGGCTGCAATAAATATAATTCAAGTGATTATGAAGAAATCCACAAATGTGGAGGTTTGACAAAAGCCAGTTAATAGGATGTTTTTGTTTTTTTACTTGTTAATAAAAGTTACAGTACAAGATCTAAGTATTCTGAGAATTTAGTCTTAGAAGTAGTCTTCAAGAAGCTATGAGGCTGAGGAGGGACAAACTTCCCAAGAGTAGTAATTCCAGAAACTTCCTGGATGAAGCAGCTTGCTTACTTACTAGCTCCACTTCCAATTGTCCGATGAAAAAGTTGCGACATTCGAGGACCAAGAGGACCAAACAGATGTGGAGGAAGACCTCTAGCTTCCAACAGGGCTAGAGACAAAAATATACATATAACTTATTTGAAACTCATGAAACAGCACCATAATTTATAATTCATATCACAGACTTTCAATGTTGTAGCACAGATTATTAGTATGATTAAACCCTACACCATAACAATAGTGAGCCAATTCTAATCAAGATCTGAGTGCAGTGAAGAATATTAATATGGGCCGAGCTAGAACTGCTAACTTAGAAGCAATATTTTACATGCATTTATGCATGTAACGGCCCCAAGCCTTGAAAGCAGTACGAGTTTAAAATAATTACTAGCATACATCCCACTTGAACACCTACTTAAAACAACGAAAACTTAGAAAACCTATTTATTCTGATTGAAAATGAAAGTTCCAATACCTATTAATGGTACTACTTAAGACAGCTAAAGGTTTCTATTAAGGACAAAAAGCAGTTGAATCCTCTTTGCTCTTCTAAAAAGAAAAAAAAATTAAGAGCAAGGACTGCCAACTACCACCTAGAAGATAACGAAGCCAGTCTTTAGAGGATGCAGCGCTAGACCAAACAAAAAGATAAAACATTTTATAATCACCATAAAAGCTGTTCCTTCCAACAATGAAACTTTGACTTTACAGTGTATGACGGCAAATGCAGTTCCAGAAATCAGAATGGGCAACATCCAGTGATAAGCAGACCCATTGTAATCTATGTACATTTATTTCAATCAATCTATTCTAACTTAGTTCTGTCTACTCAAAAGAACAATTTAGCTGGATATCACCCAATGCCATTTCCAACCTTCTCACCTCAAAAGTTTTATTTTTTTATTTTAACCATGAAGATTTCACTTAAGTGATATGCCATCAATAATCAGAGTAGAAACTGGAGTAGAAGGAGTGAAAAAAGACATACAAGTCCAGGGAAATTAATGCTGACTGATCTACATTTCCTTCCCAAAGAATATAAAAGTGCAGCATTAAAAATCCTTAACATTTTAGAACAAATCTAAAAGCTGTGTTAATATTTATTTACTGTAGTCATGAGTGTAACATAAGCCTCTTAGTTTGTACCTTGCAATCTCCCCATCTCAGAATCATCCGATTCACTTTCACCAGAGGTAGTCATGCCCACAGCCCCAGCAACAGAACTAGAAGCTACAGGAGGGGAAAAAATTAGTGGCACTATATTAATAAGTCACACAGTATACATACTTGTTAACTCTTCCTGAAATCCTCCTTCCAAAGTAGTCAAAGAAAACCTTTAATGACTCCAGTAGGAATAGGAATGGGCATACAAAAAAAGCAGGTTTATTTTTAGTCTTGACCCACATAGTATGGAATGACTGCACTTGAACACACAAGGTCAGTTTAAACTTTCAGCCATGCAATATGGTTGAAACTTTGGGGCTTCTTTTTCTTTAGTAAATAAGCAATTTAAAACATGGGGCAATGGCATTATACCATATAAAACAATAACAGTTCAAACATATTTGCTTAAACAGAAAACTGACAGGAATATTCAGAATTATGAGCTATAATCAGAACTTGGTGTGCTTTGCACCCTGCAACAAGGCTGCCAAGCAGATATGCACTAATACAGTTTGTAGGATTAGACTAGTGTAGCAGCTTTGTAGCTTTCACAAAACCACAGAGGTGAAAGAGGCAGAGGAAACACTTCCCACAGACTTGTGGAACAGACAAACATTTGTTCAGGGTACTATTAGTTTGCTTGCTTGCAAGGTAAGTTGCTAACAGCAAAAATCTATGCACGTTTACTCAGAACTAAATTCCATAGATTTCAGTGGGATTTACTCCCTAGAAAGAGTGCATATGTCTGCCCATAACAATGAAAAGTGAAGGGTGTTAAGATGCTTCTATTACCTGTTAATAGAAGTATAAACAAAACTAAGCAAATTAAAACATGCAAAAACAGCCAGTGAGAAAATGGCTTTACTTATATTCAGCAACACTTCTTACCAAAATGAAGTCAGTAGATCTATGATCCTATTAAGCACATGGTATATTGGACAGGAGCCAAGGCAAATGAAGGCTCACTCCTTTTTAACCACAGGAGAGGTATCAGGAGTCACATACACACACCCTGCCCTCACTGTCCCTTGACAAATATATTTAAAGGAAAACATCAACATTAAACCACAGTTAATACTAGCTAGGATTCCTTGTTTTAACAAGAATCTCAGCCAAACTTGAAACCTCAGTAAGAGACTACATATTTTTAGAAGGTGAGATCAAAATTTATCTTCAACTGACTTGAATAGAAACATAGGTATCACTAAGTGTAGCTGGTGCAAGAAAAAATAGAAATAGCAGTCCCATCCAGAGGTTCTTAAGAGGAAACTGTTGGCAGAATATGCTTTGAAGCTAAAGAACTACTTTAGGTACATGGTTTGGGAATGCTAAATGGGTCCTCTTTGAACAAGCCTCTATGCTATATTATAAATTGTCTTCCAAAGTCTCAAATGGAGTATAACAGATCACAAAGCGGAAACATTTCAAGTAACTCAAGTCCAAAGACCCTTTGAGCATTTTCTCCTTTTTTAAATCTGGCCAAAACGGAGCACTGAATAAAGCATGTAACCTCAGCTACTTAAGTGTACTAGTATGGACATTTCTAGGCAGAGCAAATACAAACAATTTATGGACAATAACTGCTTTTTCTGTGCCAGTGTTGAGTGACACTAGTTAGCCATACCTGCTGCTCCTTGTGGAGCCTCATCAGCTCGTGCAGCTGAAGAATTAACGCCATCCTGGTTGTTATCAGGATCAGCCATTTTCTCCTGTCGGCGAGCTTCAGCTGCTCCTCTTTTGCCCAGGCCAGAGCCTCGCCGACTGAAAACAGAATTATCATCAGAAGCCATCGAGATTACGCTATGTGGTCTACAGTGCTGGTACTATCAGCACTCAAAATTAAACCATGCAGACATGGAGTCATAACAGAACAGTTAAACTATATGCAAAAAGTTTTTAAAAGGGAAGTTCAAACAGTCACATCTGCAGATGAAGCAGATGAGAGGCATGTTGAGAAAAAGAGATGCATTATCAACATTATCACATCCATGCTTCGCTGACTTCAATAACTACTTGTTCAGATATGCCTACAAAGAAATTTCCTTCTATTTTCCTAATTTCTATTGAAAAACAGAATTTCTGTATTGTTCAAAACAGCTGGTGAGTAATAACACATCTTCAAGACCTCACACCAGGCTAGTTAACAGCACTGTAATTAGATTATCTGAATTGGGCCGTACTTCTCTTGCAATAAGTTAGGTTATTTTGTAGTGTCCATTTCAGCGCTGAGAAATTGGGCCCCTGTATTAAATTATCCTGTCTCTTGGGTGGTTTATTGCATATTATCCTGTAGCCACCACGACACAAATATAGGTTGTCAATAAGAATGTGGTTTCTAAACTCTTCGGGGAGATTCCCTCAAACACAAATTCATCTTCACAACCTTAACATACATGTAATTTTTAAAGTTTGAAAATACCTGGTACTAGCACAGGAGCCCGTGGTCTTTTGCCGTGTGCTCCGCCTTAAACTGGGGAGCTCCGCAGGTGGTGATTCACTGCGCTTTTTTGTTGATTTTCTTAAGCCTAAAGAGAGAAAAAGACAGCTGAAACAAAGACAATTCTAGTTTCTTTACGAAGACTGTGCTTCAGAAAATGAAACGAAGCTGCACATTCTTCCTCCTCTTGACCAAATGATGGATTCAAGGGAAAACACAAATTGTGTTTATTCTCTATCAGATACAACACCTCCTGTATTGCATGTATTTATGTGGTTAACAACAACATCACATTATATGCAATAACCTTGCCCGGCTATGCCCCTCTTTAAAAAAAAGATGGGGGAAAGGTCCACATTGTATGGTGGTGGACTTGTATTCCAATACTTGAACCATAAAATAGATGACAAATTTCAAGATTTTCTTCCACCCTGAATTGCAAAGCCTTTTTAAAGAAAGAAAACTTATTGAAGCATGCATCAGAATCCATCTGAAGTCTCTGGGCTAATTTGCATATCACAGTAAACCATGACTTACCACAAACAGTTTGTTGGAGCATACTGAAGAATTTTCTACCTTTACTCTGTTTGGCTTAGTGTTACATGGGAACCAGTCTTGGCTTCCTGAGTCTCCCCAAAACAAATCACAAGCAGTAAGCCAAGGTTACCAGAACTAAGCTAGTCAGTACTTGTTTGTATTATTAGCTGAAGGACAGGTATTCAAAGAGTATGCATGGATGGAAGAATGTCAAATGTGGATTTCTATCCAATCAAGCTCAGCAACTGCAGCTGAACAAGTTCCTTTCTCCTTAAAGCTAGGGTCTTAACAGGGCAGTCACTTTAAAAAAAAATCATATATAAAATAATGGGAAACGTAAGACAAAATCCTTGCTAGTCCTGTGAAGGAAGTATAAGCAACATTGTGAAAGATCCTCTTGTTGAAGGCCAAAGTCCTAGATTAAGTACTATGCGTGAACAGAGTGGTGTCCTTGGTCTACATCTCAAAAGGACCTCAAGGTCTCACAAGGCACAATCTGAACTAAAGCTAGAAATACAGACATTGCCACTGGGGTCATTTCAAGTGCAATGCATTTTTCCTTAAGCTTCTTTTGAAGGAAACTAGCAGTTGCATATTTCAAAGTTGTATTTAGGAGTACCAGTTTGTGATAGAACTTTGAACACAGATTTCAAGCAGTACTCTGGGGCGAATTTCCATTTTAGAGGGAAGCTGAACCTACAGAAGAGCTATGAAATGTGACTGAGCAGTGAATTTTTATTTTTAAACATGCAAGAGTTTGAAATCTATGTTCTAACAGTAAGAATGCAAAAGATATCCAAAACAATAGCATTGTTTAAACAAAGGAAGGTTATTCCTTTTCAGAAGTTTAGAACAAAGGCTATGGGATATGAATGCATGGAAAACTACTGAAGTCACACAGTCATACCTCATGTTGCTTCCGCTTCAGTATACATGTTTTCGTGTTGCCTCCTGCGGCAACCCAGTAGTACCGGAACGGATTACTTCCGGATTTCGCCACTTGCACGTGCGTAGAACTGCTAAATCGCGCTGCGCACGTGCACAGACATGGCACTTCGGCTTGCATTAGTTCCGTGTTACGGATGGGCCTCCGGAACGGATCCTGTCCGTAACACAAGGTTCCACTGTATTTTGGTAATAATAGCTAGCATACGTGATAAAACCAAGAGAGGTTAGAGGTTATGAAAGGTTGTGTCTACAATATGCATTCAGAAGCGGACCCTATCCCTTTTCCAAGGAATGAGGAACTCTATGTAGAAAAGGAAATATATTCCGATCATCTTAGAGACTTAACACCAATTTTTAAATAAGAGCTCGGAACTGTTCTTGATCTGGGAGCTGGAGCAACTTAGCTGAACAATGTTTAGACTAGTAGCTTCTGTCCCACACCATGTTATGTGGTTTAATCTACCATCAGACCAGGGTGTATGCCTAAGAGCATCCAAGCAACCTGTTGCAAAGCTGACTTGAAAATGCTTTAGCTGCTCAGTTACCAGAAGTAGCTGAGTTATTAACTACCTGAGAGATAAATTTCCTTATATCACGCCTATCCACCTCAAGGCTCAGAAGGATTCTGAAACCTTGCATGCGCCTGAATTCAGGCCACAGGTTGCAAAAACAACCATTTCCCATCATCGGATAGCAAGCTGCAAATTTATTTTACCAGCATAAGCCTTCCTAAGATCATTTATGTATCATAACCTTAAGATGAGACTACTACCTATACATCTAGGACATAAGCACAAGCTCTCCAGAGTCTTAGCAAAGGACTTTCTCATCAACTCCTACTTGATCTTTCAAACTGGAAATTATTACTATTATTATGTACCTGTCCTCCTTTCCCAAGGTCCCAGGGCAGGTTACAACACCAAAATACAACATAAAAATGACTTAGAACAACTTAAAATCACAAAAATAGGGTGGGCGCTAAAAAATATACACCTCAGGTGCCAAAAGCCAGGGTAAAGAGGTGTCTTCAGAATCTGCAAGAAGTTGTAAAATGAAGGTGCCAGAAGCACCTCTGTGATGAGGGAGTTTCACAACTTGGGGGCTGCCACAGAGAATACCCTCTCTCAGGCCCTGATGGTGGAGGAACTACCAAGAATGACCCTTCTGCCACTCTTAGCACCCCTCCACTTATGATAACACATTGTGGCCTACTCTGACTAGTAGCAGCTTTGTAAGGCCTAAATTAGAGGTTTTTTCTTAGCCTTATTACAAGATACCCATTGTTGAAGTGTCAGGGATCAAACCCAGGCCCTTTTGCATGCAAGGGACAGCTGAGTTACACAATTGACTTTTCCCATATTTTTACTTGATAACAGCTTGGAACTAACCTTTGGGATTAATTGGTGAATATTAGTCAGTTGTACCAGTGCTTTCTTTCTTCCCTGTTATTTCAACCTATGAAATCTAAACTATATGGACAATGTAAAAAACAAACAAACCCTATTCTCTACTGTTAAGCATTTGGTCTTCTGATTGTACTGATTTACAGTAACCAGAACTTGATCCTGTACTAGCCAGCCAGCTCATGAAGTTAAGTGTGAGGCTCTTCTGTGTTTCAACTATGGTGGAAGCACAACTGGTGGGGTCAATGGTCATAACATCCCAACTGTCTTCTCTTAGTTTGCGAAGACTTTTTCCTGCCAGCAGACTAAATCTCCTTTTTTTACTGGAAGATTGTGTTTTATCTGCTATGCCTTGGTTAGATTTTATTTATTAAATTTGTATTCCACCCTTCAGCCTAAAGGTATGCCGGCTGAGACCCTACCTGTCTGTGGACCGTCTTGCTAGAGTGGTTGCATGCTCTGGTTATCTCCTGCTTGGACTACTGCAATGTGCTCAACCTGAGGCTACCTTTGAAGGTAACTCGGAAACTACAACTAATCCAGAATGCGGCAGCTAGACCGGTGACTGGGAGTGGCCGCCAAAACCATAAACACTGGTCCTGAAGGATCTTTATTGGTTCCCAGTGCGTTTCTGAGCAAAATTCAAAGTGTTGCTGCTGACCTTTAAAGCCCTAAATGGCCTCGGCCCAGTATACCTGAAGGAACATCTCCACTCCCATTGCTCAGCACAGACACTGAGGTCCTCCTCTGAGGGTCTTCTGCTGTTTCCTTCACTGTGAGAAGCAAAATTACAGGGAACCAGGCAGAGGGCCTTCTCAGTAGTGTCGCCCTCCCTGTGGAACACCCTTCAGATGTCAAGGAGATAAAGAACTACATAACTTTTAGAAGACATCTGAAGGCAGCCCTGTATTGGGAAGTTTTTAATGTTTGATGTTTATTATGTTTTGATATATGCTGGGTGGAGTAAATAACAACAACAACAACAACAACAACAATAATAATAATAGGGATGATGATGTCACTAATGTATGAAACAGACATCAAAAAAGCTACACATCTGAACAACCTCCCTCTCTCCAAAATATCAAACCAATTCAACAGCAGTCTGGGTCGCACACCAGTTTCCACAGGCTGAAAAAAGAGATTTGGTGCTGCAAAACACCTCTGGGCTACTTAATCGGAGGTTATGGACTGTGCTCCTGGGTAGTTTTACTAAACACACATAGTTCTAAGGCATAGCAGAGAAAGACCATAAAACCTTGGGAAATTATATATAAACATGGTGATGTCAGGGGATGAAAATATTTCAGGGTCCATATTAAAAAGCATACCCAATGTTAAGTTATTGTACAATAAGACAAGCAACTTGGAATAGAGACTAAGGACCAGTTCATATTTTGGATTAAATCTTTGCATCCAGAAAACTAGCAACCTGAATAGATCAGGTCAAACCCTCTCTTCTTCAACATGGAGTTGTCCCCCCTATGGGGAAGTATTCAAATATACACCTCTGCATCTATAGCTGAAGTATTACAGTAGCTTCTCCTTGGCTATAACAGCTGTACAGACTTCCCCTCCCCATGATTCTCACCTGCAAATTACTTTTTACACTATTTAATGCAAATCCTGCACAATAAGCATGTTACATAAGGTGGTCAAATTTCAAGCCCTCACATAAGTAAAAACATTTTCAACTTACTTGCTAGTTTAGCCTGCAATCCTGAAGGCCCGGGTTTTGATGCCTCTGGCTTAGAAGAGCCTGGCAGAGTCAGTTTTGTTTTAGGCAGGCTAACCTTGGGGCTGAAACGAGCAGCCCAATCAAACTTTGAAGAGCCACTTATTTTATTCTGTTCTTTATCACGGCTACTTCTCCGTGGGCTGGGGCTGGATGCAGATCTGGAACGCCTGGCCTTACTCTGGTCTTTCCCCTGTTTCACTCTGGCACCCTGAGGAACAGCAGAAGAGGCAGAAGCAACAACAGAAGAAGAGGAGGATGTGGAGGCTGAAGAGGAAGAATCTGTGATGGTGCTACACCCAGCTTTGGCTGAGCTCGCTGATTTTGAAGCCAGCTTGGTGGGTTTTGCTGGTCTCTCTTCACTGCCAGTCGATTCAGCTGGTGGACGACTCTTTACAATGGATGAGGTCTCTGTCCTTTTCCGTTTCTGGCTTCGGGAGCCACTGGCAGCTCCACCCTTTCTGGTATGAGCCTTGCTTGTTGATGGCAATTGTGAAGACTTTGACTCCTGCTCTTGATGCAAGTGTCTTTTCTTAGACTTAGTCTGTGGCTTGTTTGTTTCCAAATCTGAGGAAGAATCAGCGTGCTGAAGTGCTTTGGTTTTTTTGGCAGGGCTAGGAGAATTTGTCTGGTTGTAATCTGGGCTAGCACTGCGTTTCACTCCTCGAGGACTGTCCTTTTTAGGCACCTGCCCTGGTTTTTGCCGCTCCAAAGTATTGTCTGTGTCCAGAGCCTCTTGTTGTGGAATTATAATAGCAGATGAGGTACAGCCTCTGTTGAGGGGGAGAAAAAAGCAGTATAATCATCATCATCATCATCTATAAAGTCATCCAGCTGTTTAATTTGTGGTATTCCAAGGAAAGGAAATTGTAATAGTTACTTTTTTTACTATCTAAAATGCAAAAATCTACATGAAACTTTTAATTCTGATTTTAGTAAGCAACTTTGATTGAAGCAGTAGTGCTGAAAGCTTTACAGAAATTTGTATTGTCAACATGTGTGTCTCTAACATACTAAACAATTAATAATGAGAAGCGACCACTTCAGTATTGCATTCTTTTTTTTCCTTTTTCCATTTTAGAATTTTCACCAAAAAGGTAATGGATATTCAAAAATGCAGTATAGCTGGGGAAAAGTTTCCAGGCTGCAGTTCAAGAAATAGCAGATATAACAGAAACTGGGGTCATCAAATGACGTGGTGGTGGTTCAGGGTAGACAAAAGGAAGCACTTCTTTACATAGCACATATAACTATATAGCATCCATAAATAAAATTGTTATTGCTTACAACAGATACGACAATGAAGATTACAATATATACTGAAGTTATATTTGTAAATTCAGAAAAATACAAGTTACCTTTTAGAAACTTGTCCCTTGGACTGTTCAGAAGTAGTATTGGACTGCACTTTGGGTGCCTTTGATACTGATTTTCTACTTTCAGAAGGGCTATGTGCCTTATGTTTTGCCTGCCCTAAATGTGACCTGTCAGCAAATAAGAACAGAAAGCTATCAGGAAAACTGGCATACAAAGACAAATGTATACCTGGAGTATATTTGCAGTATAGTTTTCTACTAATCCTATACAAAGATGTTCTAGGGAGAAAAGTTAGGTATATCAAGACATCAACTCTCTCAAATGAAATTATATCCCAAATTAGTATTCTTTATATTTCCTGGCCTTTTCAGTCTTTCAATCATTGACATTAAGCAGAGATTTGGAATCATGAACCTATTTGGAAGTTTGTAGTTTCCTATATTCATTTGCATTTCCTCTTACTAACAATATGCATACGGGCAACTAAGAAATGCTCCAAACTTCTGACTTTCCCTCTACACAAATGATGAACATTTGCACAATGATTCTGTAGTTGATAAATCCTGCAGCTCCATTAAATTATTTGTAACTTGATTATTTGTAATTATTTGTAATTATTCACCAAATATACATTTAGCATTTTTATTTACCAAAATAAATTAGATGTCAATGAAATAAACAACTATCTGACATTTATAAGACATCTGAAGGCAGCCCTGTTTAGGGAAGTTTTTTAATGACTGATGTTTTAATGTATTTTTAATCTCCTGTTGGAAGCCTCCCAGAGTGGCTGGGGAAACCCAGCCAGATGGGCGGGGTATAAGTAATTTATTACTATTACTATTAATTTAGCATATAGTGCTATAATTGGAAAAGGAGGACTACAAACATCTCCATTTCTTAATTGTTAACACTCATAATTCATTATCATTCAACAGTAAGAGGCACTACTGGACTTTTACTTCCAGGTAGAAAGTTAACTTTTACAAAAAGCTTTTAAAAAAGCAAAGTAGAAGCTATGGGTGTTTTGGCAGGGGGTTGCTATCTTAGAATTGACACGGAATAATCAGAAGGAAGAGTCAGCACTAAGCAATTCAGTCTATGAATAAAGAAATGCTAGTGGTTGGCAACAGTTTACCATTATCCTTTGAAATGGGGGGGGGGGGGAGAAGAATCACTGTTCCTGTGTTATACATAAATTAGAAATAAGTGAAGAGAAGGTGAAGCACAAGCTGCCACATGCACTACTGACGTAATGCTGAGGGAGATGTGCCCAGGCACGGTTAAGTAATATGATCAGCCACCAGAGTCCATCTCCTTCTTAATTATGCAGACCAATTGCTTGATATATCTTGGCCACTTGAGAGTTCAGTTACTCAATATTTCTAAAGTTAATAGCATTTGAATTAAATATCTGAAAATTAAGCTGCATCTGTTTAAACATAAATCTAGTCAGTCATACCACATCCTGTCAAGTCAGATTCACCAACTTTTGTGTGGAGAATACAGGGCATACAGTAATTATTAAAAAGATGCTGTTCTATCTCTGGATTTAGAGTAATTTATTTAAAATTTATTATGCATCCCTGAATGTCAAAATATGTTTCTAAATGGTTTACAAAGCATTAAAAACCAGTTAAACAAGCTATTAAAAGATAAATATCCAGGTCAATATATTTGCGTAAACAAGTGCTTCAAAAGCCAGTGGAAAGCTAATATAGATGCCCCTGCCCCGAGTATTTTGGTTGGAAGTACATTCCATAAAACCAGTGCTACCACTGAGAAAGCCCATATCAGTGTTACTACAAAGCAACAATGATTAGGCCATGGAAGTCTAACCAGGTTCCATTTGTTTATCTTAATGATGTTACTGGGCAGTGGAGAGGGATTTGGTCTTTCAAGACATTAAGGACTCCAATTTACGTAGTTTAAAAAACCGTCAACTTCAGAACCCATGGTCTGAAATTGGCTTGTTTTGAGGCTGGCCATATTTACTGTCCAACCATGACTCCTAGTTTCAGACATGAGAGGAAGCCATGACCAGCTTAAACTGAAATTAAAACTTCCAAAGTCCTGCTCCTATACACATAGAAGGAAAGGAGAGGTCACTACAGTGCTGCTAATGGAGCGGTTTGACTTTACCCCTGGAGGCGCACTCCACTGTCTTTGAAGACATATGGATGCCAACACCATATAGCTATGTACATATGTTATGTCTGCTGCGTCAAGGTAAAGCCATGCTGAGAGGCTGGTGCATAAATCAACACTCAGATGTAAAATTATTTTTACATTCTTGCTGCAAAATAAAGCCAAATGTACAACAGGCCATTTTAGTCTCTTTTCCAAAGAAATCTGTACTAAAAACCTGAACCAAAAGGAGACATTTCAGAGATACTAATAAATGCAAGGGAAGTACAGTTATCTGGCCTAAATAAAGAAAAAGATTTATTGGGTTATCTCCCCTCAAGTGTTAAACCTCTGATGATCAGAAGCTTGTAGGTAACGAGTCATACCTTCCTCCTACTGCGTCGTCTTGCGGTTGGGCCCCGACAGTGTTCCTTTGTGAACGTCGCAGTGAGCCCCCTGGACTGTTACTAGGCCGGTTGGACATTGGCACCTCTCTCCTGAAGGGACATACCCTTTCTAGACACTACCATTCACTGAAAGACAAAAAAAGAGTCCCAATGAGATTATCTGGCCTCTGTTGCAATGTTTACATCTTATGATAATAATACAATATTTTAGAGAAAACAGAATTATATACCAATGAACATTTCAAACAATGACCAACTATCACTTATTAAAGTTTCTAAAGCATTGCTTGCTAGGATACATTAGCAGATAGAAAGAGAAAGAGAACACAATCAGTGATTTAAAAAATAATAATCAACAGATTTAAACCAAATCAGAAAGGGCTTATGTACACAATATCCCTTTGGCCATCACTAGGTTGCAGAAACATAGTATTCTCTTTTTCAGAAAAACACCCAGCTTCAACCACCATTGATGCCAACTAGAGTCATTACTAGACAGTTGGAACTAGCTTCAAATCCTGGCCAAAACCCTAGTTAGTGCCAAGAATAGTTAAAGTCAGTTCCAATATAAGCCTTAATCAGTAATAGGCTGATTAATTCATGCAGAAAAATGAGAGTTGTTGAGTATTCCCTCATAGTTAAGGGAATGGGAGAACTGTGAGAGCATCACATATATCAGTTCTTACATGTGCTGCTCTCCAATGCACAAACATCACTACTTTAATTTTGTGACAGTCCCTTCAACAAGGTTCCTCAACAAATGTTTGTATAAACGAGCACAGATTGCTCAGACTGTAATACTAGTTTATTGGTTTATTAAATTTCTATACAACCTTCATCCCAAAATCACAGGGCGGTTTACATTATAAAAACTGAGAAATATATAACATAGAAGCAAACAAAAACAATACCACTAGCCACCCCCCACCCCCCGAGTTTAAAAGGCCATAGATGAATATGCCACTCTTAGCCAAGGAGAAGCTCAAAGATGGCTAATCTGCAAGGAAGGAAGAGCTTACCAAAGGCATGATTTCAGCATACACTGTCAATAAATAGCATTTAAATTTGTCCAATGTTTAAAGATAAATAATGACTTTGGGAATGTTACAGCAACTACTTTGCAGCACTGCATTTTAAGGGTTTATGAAGAGCAAAAATGCATACGATGGCTGTGAGGCTTGAAAACATATTACTTTGCTAATGACCTCAGAAGTAAAGCTCCACACTGCGATGCCAATGTCCTTGGTGATAAAAAAAATCTAACGTTTGCACCATTTCCAAGTACAGCAGCTAGTCCCAGAAGTGTGTTGACAATGACATTTTATACTTAAACCATTCACAGTATTTCACCCTCCACCCGTTCTTTAGACTTAGCATGGAAACAATTATCTAGAAAACAGGTAGGAAAATACCTTTTGCTTATGTTGCAGTCATTTACACACTCAGAAGTAGCCCCAATTGAATTCACTGGAAATCACTTCCAGGTAAGCAATCTTGTTGAGAATATACCTTCCATCAGCCCCAGCTGACATGGCCAATTGCCAGGAATGCCCTTTTTTGTAATCCAACAATATTTGGAGGGCCACAGATTTCCCACCCCTGAAGTACAAGATCATAGTGCTTTACAATAAACACAGAAGCACAGAGACAGAGCAGAGGATCCTGCCAGCTTGGTTTCAATAGTACAGGAGGGCAGATGAGTAAGATGAATGGGGGCAAATGCTATTCTACATATACAGGCTTTGTTTCAGCTGCTAATGAGAGGTGAGTGTTAAATGTGAGGTGGTTTTTGAAAGACAAGGTACTGTATTGCCAAAAGTTCTGGGAGAAAAGACAAAATTATCAATTCAGTGTTACAAGCCCAAGTCTGTGAATTCACTCCCAACTGAGATTACAGGCATCATCCTTGCTGAACAGGTGCATGACAAGGTCTTCCTTATTCCAGTACACATTTTATGGTAGTGCATGGGCTTATGCTTAGTTTTATATAAAACCATGCTTTATTTACTGATTTCAAAAATATTTGTACTTATAAAAGCACAAACTTTCACACACGACACAGTAAGGTGAACTATGGCTTACTGGGAACATGCAAATGTGTGGGCTCTCAGAAAAAGGCTTAAGCCAGCATGGTGTAGTGGTTAAGACTTGTAATCTGGTGAACCAGGTTCGCTTCCCCGCTCCTCCACATGCAGCTGCTGGGTGACCTTGAGCTAGTCACACTTCTCTGAAGTCTCTCAGCCTCACTTACCTCACCTCACAGAGTGTTTGTTGTGGGGGAGGAAGGGAAAGGAGATTGTTAGCCGCTTTG
Source organism: Podarcis raffonei (assembly GCF_027172205.1). Classification (NCBI taxonomy): domain Eukaryota; kingdom Metazoa; phylum Chordata; class Lepidosauria; order Squamata; family Lacertidae; genus Podarcis; species Podarcis raffonei. The sequence goes on from NC_070606.1 coordinate 73,943,739, forward strand.
AGACTCCTTAAGGGGAGTGAAAGGCGGGATATCAAGTAAAAACTCTTCTTCTTAAAAGCACTTTGATCCTTACTCATCCTTTTTGCTCTGGCAGCAAGCTGAGCTAAGCCAACGCTTGACTTAGCGTATCATCCCAACTCAGGCTCATGATTAAGGTATTGCCTCACTAACCACAAGCTGTAGCCAAAAACAAGCCTTGGCATTCAACTGTGGTTAGTGAAAAGAGACCTTAATTGCAAGTGTGATTTTAGACAACATGTTAAGCCAAACTTAACTGATGAGCCATAGATTGGCCTATCATGCTATGCAAGCAATATCAATATATTGGTTTGTAATATGGAATACCACAATTCTTACTTAAACCTTTATTGTGGTTTCATGTAATTTCACCTTTCAGTTCACAACTACAAGGTTAGCTTTAATTTAATCATATATTCCTCTAAAGTCACCTTTTAGTATTTTTCTAATGTTTAGTAATTGCCAGTTTTGCTGATGAATCAGATTGTGCCATTTCTTTACAGTCAGTTATATACAGACTCTGTGCAAAGACAAAACTATTTTAGCTCTGAAGTTTAAAGAATAGGAAGCTGTAACCGTGTGTGTGTGTGTGTGTGTGTGTGTGTGTGTGTGAAAGAAAGAGACCTCGTGGCTAGGTGTTACAACTAATCAATATTTAGCATCATTATTACAAATATAGTAGCATTCTGGGCCGAAACAGCTGTTATACCAGTATTAGCCCTCAGTAACAGATTTAAGTATTGTGAGATAGAACAGCAAATTATAGGGTGTAACACGTTTGAACAGAAGTTAGTGCCTTATCTTAAGAATGTTCTGTCCAAAACACTCCAACCGTTATCTGAATGATTTGTGCTTATTTATCCTCTCTTGCAGGAGCAAGATGCCATCTGAACAAGATTCTTCTTCCTTTCTTCCAGTTTCTTTCAAGTTTCCTCAGTTCTACCCTATTGTGAGTACACCATAGCCATGTCCGTTTGGTCACATTTTATTAAGTGTAGCAGTAATGCAGTTCAAGTATTTAATGTGCACACAAAAGGTTCTGTTTCATTTGTTCATAAGCTTGCCAAAATGTTATAAAACATGTATGGCTTTGGGGTGGTTTGACACAGAAGCTTCATTGTACTAAATAGGTTCTGCTTAAGCCTTCTTTTGTAGAGCTTTTAATATTTTTGGATAGGACAGGACTAAAGGATCCATCAGTCACCTGGCATGAATGCTTAAGGCATTAAAATGTATACAAATCCATTTCCAATTACCCCAAATTTTCAGTCTAATGGCAAGAGAACCAACCAAAAAAGAATTTTAAAAATTATTAATTACATGTGGTATACCTAAATCCAGATTTGTCGGTTTAGTTGAACAGACACATGGAATCTATGCAACTGACCTTACTCTTCCACATTACAAGTACCCAACTGGCAAGCAATACCACCCACACAGAATGACGGAGTTGGGTGGAACCTTAGAAGTCATCTAGTCCAACCCCCTAACACAATATTTTTAGTTGCATGAACTCCATGTTTCAGCTCCACTAACCAAATGTATTTGGGGTTTTGCTCCACTTCTCCATCACCGACATACATCCTGCTCCAAGTTAGCGATGAAGCTTGAACCAAACACAATATAGCACATCACAATACACCATACACATATTGCCTAAATAAAGTTTCCTGGCATTTTTGGAGTTTCCGTGAACATGGAAAGCCCTTAACAAAACATGTTAAACTCACAGTGGAGGTTTTTTTTGTTAATTTATACTTGCTTTATAATCTTAATTTTCTAAAAAGGTCTGAACCATTCTTAAAAAGAGAACCATGTTTAGGCCACAAGCTATTTACTGTGTTTTTCGCCCCATAGGGTACACCGGCCCATAGGGCGCACCTAGTTTTTTTGGGGGGGGGAATAAAGGGGAAAAAATTATTTCCCCCCCCCAGGCGCGGGGCTGGGGAAGCCTGAGCTTCCCCCAACCCCATCCCCCAGAACAGCTTGCGGAGAGCTGCGTGAAGCTCGAAGCCTGGGGCGTGCTGAGCTCAGCACGCCCCAGGCTTCTGGGTGCAGGCAGCTCTTCGCAAGAGGCTTGCGGAGAGCTATCTGAAGCCTGGAGAGATGCACACCGACCCCTCTCGTTCTCCAGGCTTCAGCAAAAGCCTGCATTCGCCCCATAGGATGCACACACATTTCCCCTTCATTTTTGGAGGGGAAAAAGTGCGTCCTATAGGGCGAAAAATATGGTAATTATAATGTGAGCACCCATTATTGTCTTAGCTAGGTAAACTGACTTGTTTTAAAAGTTACTGCCAGTCCTGCAAAATCACTATCTGAAACTCAAGCTAGATTTCTGCTCTTATATCCTTAGGTGGATTAAACTACATTGTTTACCTGTTTGATTTATTGTGTTTGCATGGTTTGTGCATATGCAACTCATTAGTTATACAATGCTAGTTTGAATGTTTTTTGTCAGTGCCAAGGGCAGAGTCATCTTTTAGTCCCCTGCAGTACAGAAGCCTTTTGCAAACACTACTATTTATTTAATGTCTCTATGGAATGACAGCCAGAAACTTGATTTTTAGAAGAATCTGAAATGCTAGTTACTAGATTCTGCAACTGTTACTAGATTCCATGCATGCTGCAACAAAAAAATTCAGATGAGTACAGTGGTACCTCAGGTTAAGTACTTAATTAGTTCCAGAGGTCTGTACTTAACCTGAAACTGTTCTTAACCTGAAGCACCACTTTAGCTAATGGGGCCTCCTGCTGCCCCGTAGCACGATTTCTGTTCTCATCCTGAAGCAAATTTCTTAACCTGAAGCACTATTTCTGGGTTAGCGGAGTCTGTAACCTGAAATACCACTGTACTTATCTTAAAGCACAACAGTACATGCAATACTTATGAACATATGCACATGTCTGATATCTCAACTAAGATTTTTTGAGGCAGAAGGCAGAAATGACAAGGTCTATTTTTGGACAAGAACTGCTTGTCAAGATTAAGGCGGATTCCCACATGACCAACCTGTCAAGATCACATGATGTTACACCCTTTAATATATATATATATATTTCTAGGTAAGTATACCTAAGGACAGGCTACACAACTCAGTTTGACTAGAAACATTTTCTGGTCTTTGGGAGGAAGGAAAGGCACCTATTTATTCGAAGTTACTACAAGACTGAAATACTTGTAACTCCTCCTCCCTTCATTATCTTCCATCTATTCAGGATCCTTTATAAACACAGAACAGTAAACCTTATTCTATTGCTTCTAAACAATCCATGTACCACATCAACCTTAGAGGGCAATTTAAAAAGTTTAAGGGTTTGAGAATAATTTCATTTTTAATTGGCTTAAAAAAATAATGCATGTTAAAAAATAGAGTTAGAAAAAAGTGGGCTATTAGCCTTTTGGGCTTATTTGCAAGGCTACATTGCCACCCTGTAATTCCACACTCTGTGTCACCATTTGCCTACTTAATTCTTAATTTATCTCATTTAAAGTGTTCAAACTGTTTCCTATATTCTATTTCAGCTATTTTTAGTAATATTTACAAGTACAAAGTTCTGCTCACAGAGGACACTAAACCAAACTACGGCCAACCATGAATGAGCAAGCATATTGAGGGCACATTTCGAAAACGGCAGCCACTTTGCTCCCCCACACAGTGCAGATGCTATTGTGCTGCTGGGAGCTAAGCCATGTTTGGCTTAGAGTTACAAAGCAAAGCAAACATGATTGCTTGTTCATAGTTTGGGCTTAGCATTACACATGAACCAGGACAACAGGTCAGATAGGCGGGCTGAAAGAATTATGACTTGCCTAAGGCACTCACTGAATGTGCGGAAAAAGACAGTTTGCAGCAGAAGAGATTTGCATCAGGGATGCTACAGTTGATCAATCCTATGCTTTGTTACTATGCTAAGCAAGATGTAGTTTTTGTTTTAATTCTGATCTCAGTTACAGAAATTACAACAGAGGCCAGAGTTACCAAAACATGAGACAAGAGAAGAAAAGGGAGGGGGGAAACTGGACAGTGTAGTAAACCAATGATCAACTGCTGAGATCCGCAGTACAGTAGAAATTAAAATTCCCTTAGAAATGTCTATATACCGTATTTTTCGCACCATAGGACGCACCAGACAATAGGACGCACCTTGTTTTAGAGGGGGGAGAACAAGGGGAAAAAATTCTTCCGCTCTCTGCCCAGCGCCCCTTCAGCGAAGCAGCAGGAGGCGCTGCACAGAGAGTGGGAGAATTTCCCCCCTCTTGTTTTCCCGCTCTAAAACAAGGTGCTGTTTAAGGTGCGTTCAGGTGGCTACCTTGGAAGCCTGGAGAGTGAGAGGGGTTGGTGCGCACCGACCCCTCTCACTCTCCAGACTTCAGGTTCCTTTCGACCTGCTCTTTGGGGCTGGCGGGGGGAAGCCCACCACCAGCCCCAAAGAGCAGGTCAGGGAGCAGCGGAAAGGCGCAGCGGAGAGGCTGCTGCCATAGCCGCGCGTCACCTCTCCAGCCGGGAAAGAGTAAGCCGGGCTTCTTTAGCCCCACGCGCGCTCTCCCGGCTGGAGAGGTGGCGCGCGGCTATAGAGGCTCCTGCCATAGCCGCGCGTCACCTCTCCAGCTGGGAGAGGCTCGCGGGGGGGGGGTGTTCTTTAGCCCTGCGCGCGCTCTCCCGGCTGGAGAGGTGGCGCGTGGCTATGGAGGGTCCTGCCATAGCCGCGTGTCACCTCTCCAGCCGGGAGAGGGTCGCGGGGGGCTGCTTTAGCCCCGCGCGCGCGCTCTCTCGGCTGGAGAGGTGACGCGTGGCTATGGAGGCTCCTGCCATAGCAGCGCGTCACCTCTCCAGCCGGGAGAGGGTCGCGGGGGCTGCTTTAGCCCCGCGCGAGCGCTCTCCCAGCTGGAGAGGTGATGCGCGGCTATAGAGGCTCCTGCCATTTCCCCTTCATTTTTGAAGGGGGAAAAGTGCATCCTATAGAGAGAAAAATATGGTACTTTGGAGGTAATGTAAGTTAGAACTATGGGAAGTTAAATGTAGGCCTCTCTCTATTTTAGTAGAAAGGCCACCTCAGAGTGCCCCTTCCTAGGAGCACTATTAGTACCCATTATCTAAAAGGTACTACTTACCATGCTGAAGGGACGCGCGTGGCGCTGCGGGTTAAACTACAGAGCCTAGGACTTGCCAATCAGAAGGTTGGTAATCCCCGCGACGGGGTGAGCTCCCGTTGCTCGGTCCCTGCTCCTGTCAACCTAGCAGTTCGAAAGCACGTCAAAGTGCAAGTAGATAAATAGGTACCGCTCCGGTGGGAAGGTAAATGGCGTTTCCATGCGCTGCTCTGGTTCGCCAGAAGCGGCTTAGTCATGCTGGCCACATGACCCGAAAGCTGTACGCCAGCTCCCTTAGCCAATAAAGCGAGATGAGCGCCACAACCCCAGAGTCGGCCATGACTGGACCTAATGGTCAGGGGTCCCTTTAACTTTACTATGCTGAAGGTAAATCAGCTACCCACATTAAAACAGCAATTCAATTACATACTTTAGGTGTCAGTACCATTGAGCTCAGTTTGACTCCCTTCCGAGTCAATTGTGCATGAAAGCACAAGACAGAACCAGGACCCAAATTATTATTTCAGTTAAGAAATATGAATCAAGGGAAGATTGTACAAAGAGTTGGAAGAAAGAAAAAATTGCTAAAATCCATTTTTATCTTATAGTTTCATTTTCACATCAGGTAGCTCCAGAGGAACAAAGATTTTGGGCCAGATTCAACTGAACAGTTGCTCTGGCAGGGCCAGCTCAACAAGTCTCGCTAACACAATGGGGCTTTCCACCACTCTCCTCTGCACCTCCTCTCGCCAAAACAGTTCGGTTCTGTGTTTTAGTTAAGATGAAAATTACTGCAGCTTTCTTTCAGTTAATTGAACAGAGTAGAATCTCTAGGGATTTACTCTCTAGAAAATTAAGGAAGAAAATGCTTCTTCTATTAGTAAAATAACGTATGTGCTCAAAACAACAAAATATTTCTTTCTAGATATAATTGTGTTGTTCTGTTACTATATCCAGTATGTCACTTCTTCTGAGACCTATGTAACTACCCCACTTTTTTATTTTTGACTACATATATTACACTATGCAAAATGTTAACATTTATGCATTTTTGAGGCAGCCAAGATTTAAGCAGCTGGCCAGTTGTTTTTAAAAAGCGAACAAACCAAAAAATGCCCCAGTTAATGAGTCAGATCAAACTTTTGCCCTTAACTGCCGACAGCAGCGTTAATGACACCATGCCAGTGCTGGGGATTGTCATGGATCCTATTCAGACGCCAATAGCTCAGTCGGTAAGGCATGAGACACTTAATCTCAGGGGCGTGGGTTCAAGCCGCATGTTGGGCAAAAGATTCCTGCATTGCAGGGGGTTGGACCAGATAATCTCCGTGGTCCCTTTCCAACTCTACAGTTCTATGATTCAATCTATGTGCACTTTATACCAGAGCTAACCCTTTCTCCCTATTCTATAAGCCACCACTCAGCTCACCACTGAAGGATAAGAAAAAGAGCTGCCTTTGTTCACTACAGATCACATAAACAATGAGATTATTCAGGATTTGGAGATAAAGCATGGTCATGCTCACTGAAAGCAATATTCAAATATATATAAATACTTGCTTCTACATCTCAATTCAGTCTGGACACACCATCAATTGTGGCTTCAATATCAAGTCTGATAATTCACATTAACATTTTTATTGTACAATATTTACTCTCATATGCTTTTTGGAATTAGGATGTTCATGGTAGTATATATATAGGATTTTTTTGTGATCAGCATTTATCTGCTTCTGAGTTTTCTTTTCCTGCTTTAGAGGGTTGTGGGGTTTTTGGGGGGCAGGTAGCCTAGTTGGTATCTTCTGGTCTCCTCAAAGCTCAAGGTTGGGATAGAAAGACAAACTGCTAAAGTGATCAAACAAGCTTCTTTGTTAAGTTAATAGTTCTAGCTATGTGTTAAGTATTTCTCTGCATGACTTAAGAATTCAGCTGACTGGTTGCCACAGAAACTACTAACTGATGCTTTCAGAAGCAGAATAAAGGGGGGGCTTCTCTCCTGTCTGTCTGGAGGGAATGCAATGGGGCAAGTATAAGAAGAAAACTGGGCTGGAAACAGACTCAGGCTTGACTTGCTCTGTGTGCTGAATCCAAAGTTCCGGCTTGCAGGGCAAGGGGACAATGAGAGATCCAATAGGGTAGCAATATTATTTGTGTGTAAATAAAAACATCTATCACACAAAAACCACACAGAATGTCCTTCATCTAAGCCTGAGTTGTATGCTGGCACTCTTGAAATCTCTCACTACTTAGAGAGACTAACATGTGCACAACATACCTATCTCATTATTTATACCCCAGTCCATAACTACATTTGGTTAATCTTTCCCTTATTAAATGGAAACATCAGACATTAATCAATAGCTGCTTCACTAGACAGAGACTGAACAGTCCATGATCATCTAGTAAGTGTCATGTCCATACATGTGTTCATATACATTCATCCCCTTCCTGTTACTAAATTGGAGTAGCATGGGTACTACTGTAAAGCAAAAAGACATAATCCAAAGGAAAATTTTCATTTATAAAACTGAAGTTTTATGAAACAAAACATGCTCAGAAAAAAGAGTTTCAAAAGAATGAACCAACAGTGGTAATTTTTCCACTTGTTACGTAGTGAACTGCCCTTCACTTCCCAATCACTGCTCCTGGCAGAGTTGGGTTATGAGAAGAGACACAATGGGAAGATGTTTAGTCTGCCACAGCCCTAGAGGGAAGAAACATGGTCAAGTGACTAAAGCAGCAACCTGCCCCTTCTGACTCCTAGAGCTGAAGTAAGAAGCTTCTTTTGCCCCTTATCAACTGTATTTGAGATCACAACCCGTTTACTTTAACCAGTGTTGTTGTTTTTCTAGAAAAAAGGTTTAGGGGTACTCTCATATTCCTACTCATATTGAAATACTGCCCCTCAATGAGGCCAAACTTAGATTCACAAAATGTTTGGGGGTATGTGTACCCCCGCATCCCCCCAGAAAAAAACACTGACTTTGCCACATTGAACTTACTGACATCAGCAGCCAGTGCTGTCTCCATAGTCTCTGTAAGTACTGTTTTTTAAGAAGAGTGTTGCTAATTAATTTTCTTAAACACATGACTAACAAACTGCGTGCCATTATAACAGGAAGGATGTGTTGAAGGACAGCCTGTATATTGCAGAAACGTCATAGGAAGGGAAGTTGCAAAGCTTCTGTTCCCAACAGTGCCTTCCTACCTTCCATAGATGGCAGCCAACCCCAAAAACAGGTATGTGGGCAGGCCACTTAACCCATTTGAGCACATCCATTTGTCTTACAGAATTCTGTAGCAGATACTAAGAACCATGGCACCCTATCTGGATTACCCTTCATGGGCTCCACTGCTTGGAGAGAAGCTGGTGCTGTGAAAAGTTAATCTTATTTTATTATTTGTCTTATTAGTTTATAAGCCTGCCCTGTTCCTACTGCTGCCATACTGCCGGGGAACAAATCAGAGTCTGACTTGTGAGGATGCTTGAACCAAAGCTCATGGTTTGTTTCTCTCCAAACAAGCCATGGGTAACCAAGGCTTGCTCTTGGGGGAAGCAAACCATGAACCTGGGTTTGGAGGGATATGACAAGTCCTTCTGTAGTTTGATTTGTCTGCAGTGCAGCAGCAGCAAGAGCAGGAAAGGAATGCAGCATAAACTTTTCAGCAGCAGGCAGCAATACACTCCTACATGTTAATGTTGAACTGACATTTATGGTTTAAATTTTACATGCATACTTGACCATTTTCAACAGGAAGTCTGGATGACACACCACCTGTTTCTTCCTCTAACCTGCTGTTATGTCATTATTAAAATGTAGACTGTGACACCACTCAATTTATTGGTCAAATATTAAATTGACGGTTTTAAAAAATAAAATCCTTTTCTAAGTGGTAGTCTATTTGATTATATATTATCTTCCAGTATCAATAGCAGGAATGCGGGCCTATCCTGCTGTTAGACACACAGTGCCAAACTAATATAAGCACTTGCTCCCATAACTCTCTTAAGAAAATAGCTGCCCTTCATTATATCACACAGTCTCAACTTATCCAACTGTTATCTCTGTTCACAAGCACTCAATTGCAAGCACGATGCACCTGCACTTTTCACAATGACACAGGCCTAGCTGATTAAGAGTTTACATTAGGTTGGTCACTGCATTGGTAGAATGAACATGCGTGCACCATTAAGACTTTATACTAAGAAAGTGAAAGCACCAAGTCTATGCATGTCCATATAGCTCTGCCCTTTAAAGATATTGCATCACAATACTTGGAGAAGGGGAGAAAGTAGCGGATTGCTCAGTTCTGATGCAGACAATAGTCTGAATGATTCAGGTCACTTTGCACAGGAATTCACAAAGATCCAATTCCTAAAGGATTCCATGCTAATATTGACCTTCTGCTCATGAAAGCCGTCAAAGTGAGACGATGAAGCTAAGTTGGGTATATTTGCTCTTCTACATATATACGCCAAGGTTGAGCTGCCAACATTCTAAGAAGACTGAAATCACAAAAACTTGTCTTGGTAACCAGCCTCAAAGAGTAATATCTATCTATGTATCTATCTATCTATCTATCTACCTACCTACCTACCTACACACACACACACAAACTTTAGGCCTAGGTTGGGCATATGTGATCAAACATCAAACACTGTCGAGCTGTTCGACAGTGGAATTTGCTGCCAAGGAGTGTGGTGGAGTCTCCTTCTTTGGAGGTCTTTAAGCAGAGGCTTGACAACCATATGTCAGGAGTGCTCTGATGGTGTTTCCTGCTTGGCAGGGGGTTGGACTCGATGGCCCTTGTGGTCTCTTCCAACTCTATGATTCTATGATTCTATGATCAGCTTTTGCTACCTTCATAAAGCAGTAAGGTTCAACAATTGATAATATTCCTAAAGTCATATGCCTTTAAGGATACATGTCATAGCACTGCATTTGTTTTTAACTATGTAATTGAGATTCCAGGACCACTGACTATTAGAAGCAGATTCAGTTTTTGCAGCCTGATGATGCTGGCAACGTGTTTGTGAACATGCATTCAACTATTTCCCCCTCACAACCCTTGTCCGTCATGGCTAATTAAAGCCTGGGTGGGTTCAGGGTGTGGTGAATGTGCCTTTGTATGAGAGGGGTGTGCCTGGCACCTTGAAGGAGGCAGCTGTGTGGCCACTCTTAAACCGCACCTTGGACCTGATGGCATTTAACAGTTGAAAATACCCACTTTAAGGGTAAGGTAAAGGTAAAGGGACCCCTGACCTAAGGGTAAGGTACTGAGCGCAATTTTAGACATTATTGTAGGAAGCAAATTATCTGGGTTATGATCTGGGCTCAGGACTGGATCAGCCTTTAGAGGGAGGGGAGTAATTTGATACAATTGACCATGGTATCCTCAGACAGTCTATGAGATGGGGAATCTATCCTGCAATGATTATGGTTTAACCTTAAGGCACTGTTTCTCAAACTTGGGTCTCCAGCTACTGTTCGAATTCAACTCCCATCATCCCTAACTAGCAGGACCAGTGGTCAGGGATGATGGGAGTTATAGTCCGACAACAGCTGGGGTGCAAGTCTGAGAAACACTGCCTTAAGGGATGGTTCTAGATCAGGGGTAGTCAACCTTTTTATACCTACTGCCCACTAATGCATCTTTCTTGATGGTAAAATTTTCTTACCGCCCACCAGTGCTCGATGGAAGGAGGATTCAGCTTGTACTGTAGAACCCCCTACCGCCCACCTAGAATCCTGAAATGCCCACTGGTGGGCGGTAGGGACCAGGTTGACAACTCCTGATCTAGATTATTACTGAAAAGTTTAAAAGGTCATAGATTGGCTAATTAAAGGCCTGGAAGAAGAGGAATGTTTTTGCCTGATGCTTAAAGATATGTAATGAAGGCACCAGTAGACACTCCCTGGGGAGAGCATTCCACAAGTGGGAAGCCACAGCAGAAAGCCCTGTTCTTGTGTTTCTGCTCTCCAGACCTCTCACTGAGGAGGCACACGGAGAAGGGCCTAAGATTATGATCACAGGGTCTGGGGCGGATCATACAGGAGACAGAGTCCTTGAGTTATTACAGTCCTGAAACATTTAAGGCTTTATAGGTCAAAACCAGCACTTTAAATTGGGCCCAGAAACTAAGTGGCAGTCCATGCAGTCAGATGAAGATTGGCATTATATGCTCAAACCATCTTGAACTGGATGATTGTTTCTTGGCTCTTAAACTCTGGGGTGCCACAGAGCACCATGCAGTCTCTACTGCTATGCTAAGCCTTTGGTTGCCATGATTAGGAAAAATGGAGCAAGATGTCAACAATACGTACATCTCTATGTCTCTGTAGCAAATGAATCTGGAATGGTTAAGAAGGCCCTGGACTGGTATCTGTATGCAGTGTTAGCTTGGATGAAACCTAATAAACTGAGTCTCAATCCTGGCAAGATGGAGGCTCCATTAGTGAGTGGTTCCCAGATCTGGGAAGTTAATATGTTGCCCATCTGGATGGGGTTGAATACTCCCTGGAGGAGGTGCAAGTGTCCTCAGTGTCTAGGACTGCCTTTTATCAGTTTCAGCAGGTCAGACTATTATGGCCATTGCTGGACTGGGATACTGTGAACCCGATTAACCTCAAGGCTGAATTATTGTAACATGCTCTATATGAGGGCTACCCTTGAGGTTGGTCCAGAAAGCTGCTGCTAGTTGCAGAAGGTAGTGACTAGGATTCTTGTGGTGGCAAACAACCACCAGCATCATGCTTGGGAGATTTTTTTTTACAGGCTGTCAATCTGCTAGTGGTCCAAATTCCATGTTTTGGCACTAACATATAAGGTCACAAAGTTCAGGACCAGGTTACTTGAGAAGACTGACTTTTATGTACCCAGAGGGTTACACTACATTCTGTAGGACTGTTTCTCATCCAAGTCCCAAATATATCAGAAGACCACTTCATAGTGGCAAGAGCAGGGCTTTCAGTGTGGCTGCCCCTGTTCTGTGGCACAGCATTCCTGTCAGGATAAGACAGACGCCCACTATCAGTACTTTCCAGAGTCAACTGAATACCTTCTTGTTTTGACAGGCTTTTCCAACTGGATGAAAAGTTATCTGCCTTAGGTTTAAAAACAGTACACAATGATCATCCCTCTTCAGTTATTTCTGTACTGTTTTAAAAACTATTTCAGCTGTGTTTATGATATTTCTGAATCACCCTAACACATATGTAAGAGGTGATTCATAAATTAAAAAATAATAATAGGTAACAAATCTCACATGTTTAATGGATAATCAGCACATCTCTCTAACTAAAATAATCTTGTTAGCAAATACCGTATTTTTTGCACCATAACACTCACTTTTTTCCTCCTAGAAAGTAAGGGGAAATGTCTGTGCGTGTTATGGAGGAAATGCCTACGGGTGGCATGCCTACAGATTTTCCTCCTCTAAAAACTACGTGCGTGTTATGGTCGGGTGCGTGTTATAGAGCGAAAAATACGGTACCTTAAGAGAAATTCCTTTGGCATGACTTGGTTTGCACATAACGCTAAGATATACTTTGGCCAGTCCACACTGGTGTGCAGGCTCCCAGAGAGGAGATTACCAGTATATTGTCCTCCTCTAGTCCTACTGTACCCACTGGGAGCCAAGTCCCACAAATTCAACCTATGTCTCATCCCTGACAACCCACAAGCTGTAATCCAAGTTTTGTTCAAATACGCAGTCAGTGTTTTCAGTCCTATATTCCTAGACCAAAACACACATTTATTTCTCTACCTCAAGGGTTCCCAAACTGTGGTCCCTGGACCACTAGTTGTACACTTGTTTCATGAAGCTGGTCTGTGGTGTGTACACATTAAATATTCAAATTGATTTTAATTGTGGCTTATTGTTCTTGATTGTATTAGAATTCAAACTGGAATGTAATAAAATACAATCAAAGAGGGGGGAAAGAACCACAAAAATACAATTAAAAATCATACAGCACAGTGCATTACAACTTCTGCAATGGACAGAAAAATCATTAGGTGGTCCATTAACACCCTGAGCAATTTTCAAGTGGCTATGAGAAAAAAGTTTGGGAATCACTGCTCTACTTTACTGTATTTCCCAACTTCTTAATACTTAACATCTGCAGCTCTCAAAGGGCATTGTGCCATAGTTCTACTTTGCACATACTGAAGCAAATATGCTAAAGTTGAACAAGCTGACCTATTCCAGTATTTACCTCATGTATGTACTAAATTTACTTCCTTCCAATCAAGTCCCCTTCTCCTCAGCAAAGCTGCTTAATCTAGATTCAGCAGTGACAAGATGTATGTTTGGCAGATACACCATGTCTGAAGATTGGATGGGGAAAAGGAGAGAAACCTTGGACTTTGTAAGCACAGTTTGAGCACCAAACTTCATCTGACACCAATGTTAGAGAGTATATGGTAGCAATACCATATATAGCATTTCAAATATTTGAAGCGAAAGTCATTTAGGGCTAGAAACACTAACATAAGCACTTTGAATGGGACCCAGAAACAAACTGGCAACCAGTACAGCTATATTAAAGCAGGTATTAGATGAGCTGCACATTTGTTGCCGTTTAAATTTCCAAATAGTCTTCAAGGGCAATCTCATGAAGAGCACATGGTAATAGTTCAATCTGGATGTTACCACAGCATGGAAACTGAGGCCAAGTCATCTCTGCCCAAGAGGGGCCACGGCTAGTGAACCAGCCAGAGCTAGAAAAAGACACTCCTAGTCACTGAAGCTACCTGAACCTCCAGTGATAGCATTGGATCCATGAACATTCCCAAGCTAAAGGAAAGCAACTCTGTTCAGAGCATGCTATCTCCCCAGCTCCCAGACTGAACATGTAAAAGGCTCAATATTATTTAATACAAAAGTAAATGCAATGGAGGACCAAGGATTCACACCAGCCCCAAGAAGCTAGACTTGCTGTCCTGATAGAAATAGCTAAGAATAAGCCTGGGTCATCTCAACATAATGTCCAAAAATAGTATCATCCAGAAAGCCAGCAGTTGGGTGGACGGTGCACTTTTAGAGCCTTTAGCTGATCTCTGGTCTTGGTCTAACACATGAGACAAGTTAAGCAAGATACATCTTTCAAGAACCAAGATATCTGTACATCACCATCAGTCTCCTAATCATTTACTGAAATCCTATCAACAGCTCAGCTGATTCTATCCGAGTTAAAAGGTACATATACAGTTGTACTCCTCATATCACATCCAGAATTATATATAATTAAAGTTGTATTACCACTAATTGTTGTATCCTATTTCAGGTTGCTTGGGTTCAGAGGCCCAGCTACCCTGGTTTGTGTCCATATCTGTATTTGCTTTTCCACTACATTTTCTCCTGACCATCACAACTGCAAGCTTCCCACCGCCCCTTACCCACTTCTACTCCCCTTACCCCTTCTACTCCCACTCTAGCCCCTAGCACAGGGGTTGTCAACCTGTCCCTACCGCCCACTAGTGGGGTGTTTCAGGATTCTAGGTGGGCAGTAGGGGGTTGTACGACACAAGCTGAATCCTACTTCCATCGATCACTGATGGGTGGTAAGGAAATTTTACCATCAAGAAAGATGCATTAGTGGGCGGTAGATAGATAATTTATTACGGTCAAAGACCAACGCGCTAATAGGCGGTAGGTATAAAAAGGTTGACTACCCCTGCTCAAGCACATCCCTTTGAACCAATAACTAACTACCAGGTGACTGAGCAGGCAAACAGTTGGACAAAATCTACAGCCATTAGGGCATAAACTTAACAATAAACTTCTTATCCTAGATACACCCCTGTGTTTAATGTTGGAGTGCCACTTCATATCCCAGGATATTTGCTACTTTGTAGCTGGAGGTGCTTGGAGTGCAAGCAACTACACACACCATAAAAGCTGAAGACCAAATATTAGTTAAACTTGATTTATACTTTGTTTTATTCACCAAGACAGTATGCTAAGTTAACTGAAAACTAGCTATGAGCCCAGCAGATGAAGAAATAATATTGATTGGAAATGCACACTTTCTTTTTTTCCAAACTATATACACAACAGCTCCAGTAAACAACCTAGGGCCTCAATGTATTGGTATTATGAAGTCTAAACGGGTTCTAAAACTTCAGCAGGTAGGTGCAAAATTCAATGGCCAAATTGCTCACCAGTTTTAGAATATAATGCCAATCCAGGCCAGACTGCACTGGCTACCGATTAGTTTCCGGGCCCAATTCAAAATGCCCAACATGGCTTAGGACCTCAATACCTTAAGAACCACCTCTCCTTATATGAACTGACCTGGACACTGTGCTTGTCATCCGAGACTCTTCCCTATGTTCCCTTCTCTGAGAGGTTCAGAGGGTGACAACAAGAAGACAGGCCTTTTCTGTGGTGGCTCCCCATCTGTGGATTCTCTCCCCAGAGAGACTCACCTGGCACTATCATTACATATCTTTAGGCACCAGGCAAAAACATTCCTCTTTACCCAGGCCTTCAGCCATTAAATAATCTATGGCTTGTTCAAGGTGGGGGGAATGTAATGATGATTATTTTTATTACTGTGCTGTCTATGATTATACTTTGTTTTATGTTTTTATTATTATGCTCCGTAAAATATGTTTTTAATGTTGTCCATCAACCTTTGATCTTTTGATAAAGGGCAGTATGTAAACTGAATAAATTATTATTATTACTAAAGTAAACATTCCTAGGCAGACCTAATAGTACTGTTGGAGTAGAAAAGGCCAACTAGGTGATTTAAGGAAGCTCAGGGAAACTCACTTTCAGCCAAATCGAAGACTAGCTCCAAATACCTCTGCCAAGCAGTTTGCCTTTTGCAGCAAAAACAAAAGTCTATGGCACCTTAAAACAAGAACAAAAATTATTAAACCTTAATTACTGGAGTCGACTTGGTAAGAAGTGATTTCAGTAGAATTTCCAGCAACAGAAATTCTGCAAGTGAAGAACTCACTGAGCACCAATTAAAATATATGCCAGATGATTTATTTTCAGGAGCTATTCTGTTCTCCAGGTCCTTGCTCAAGGGCTCAAACAATCCAACCACTTACAGATGATCAGAATAAGTGGCATTACGACAGGCATGCAAGTTCTGAAACAGGTTAACTGACTGCCTATTTACTCATTGTCATATATTCCAAGCATGCCACTGGGTAGATGCCAGCCTACCATTTTTATTTAATTACAGAAACATTTATCAGCAAGAGGAAAAACAGGTTGTCCCTTCCTCTGTAGTAGCCAGGGGGCTAAATCGAGTACTAGTTACCCATTTACAGCTGCAGTCATCTCCGAATACAAGTAGGCAGTGGCAAAGGTCTTTGCCTTGTTATGTAGAGTGTTGCACTGGATAAGGAAGACTCTGGTTCTAATATTCATTCATGATCACTTCAACATTAGACCACTCCTACTCAGCCTAACCTACTTCCCAGGGATGTGGCAAGGGTAATGGAGGAGATACTGTACAGCACGCTGAGGTCCTTGGGAAAGAGATGCATAAACATGGAATAAAAATGATGGCAATTTTTGAAAGCTAGCCATAGGGTCACAAAACAACTTTCTTCTTACTCTATTGAACCTGATTATCTTTTTTGTTGTTATAGTATTAAAGGATCGACAATACTGACAATGTTTTTGATTGGACAGATATTGAATCCTAATCGGCATCATTTTGTATTAATAGCTTCACAGGTATGCAGCATATACTCAATTGCCAGGAAGTCAGTGATTAAGTGACTGAGGTATTAAATAGCAGCTAATTGTCCAGCAGCAGTTCTTCACTATTTCTTGCCTACTATGGAAAGGCAATCTTAACATATATAAGTAATTCTCATTCAAGCGGAACGCTCAGTAAAAATTCTTACTGAGCCTTGATTAGAAGCTGGTAGGGCTAACCAGGGACTAGATAATGCTGCTTTGGAATTCAGATCCAAGTCACAGGTACCAGCTTATCTTTCGCACAGAGCATTATTGAAGGCCCAGATTCTAAGCCAGGTTAACTTCTTCTAGAAATGTGGCATTTGAGGTTTACACTTTATTCACATTTAGTTAGAGGTCCTTGCATCCAGGCTTATCTGAGCCTATTGAATTATTAACTCCACAACACTTGCAGGCAACTCAGCTACTCACTTAAATTTCAATAGTGGCCAATATGTAAAATGTCCAAATTATGTTCACTGGAGACATTGGTTTTTATAGCAATTTTAAGTGCCATGCCTTTCTCCAATGAATGCTTTAGTATGGAAAGGGCATAAAGAATTCTGTGTGATATCCCAATCCCCCCACAAACAGAATCACTCTACCAGGGTTTTGTAGGGAGAGAAAATAAGCTATGAAACTTGTTCAGGTGTGTGGAAAAGAGATGCTTTTATTCTCATAACTCAATTGTTGCCTGCCCTACAACATTTTAAATAGTTTCAGAGTTCCTGCTCTACCACAGCTGTCCAGATATATTCAACGGTTCCTGAAGGTTAGATATCTTGAAATTTGCCAATTCTAATTTAAAATAGCTTCTTCTAAGCTAAAGAAAGAAAATTATTTATGAAAATTGTCTTTTTAAAAATGTATTTGATATTTAACAGCCTTATCGGAAGCTATCAATTTCAGGGTGTCTTTTTATATTAATTACAGGTGCAAGCAAGTCATTTGGGCCTTTTTACAACCTCCTCCTTGCTCCGTGTTACAATCTGGTTCTTGTTAGATGTAGCTCCCTACCAGTCCAAAGCATATGGTAGATAAATATTCATTCTCACTTGAACTATTGTTTAGTTCCTGGGTGCCAGCATCACTTACACACCAAGGTAACAAGACCCTCAGGAGTATCAGAGCTGCAAAACTATAGCAGATAACGTTGACCCCATTGATTAGATTCCAAAATATTAAAATTGTTTACTGTAAATGAACAACATAACTTTGGTACCCTTCCCATGTTTTTCAAGCCACCCCATATCTACCTAACTTCTTATTTCATATTATCTTTCTCTTGTATTATCTTGTAATACAACCCCAGGGCCTTGATCTTCTACAGCTTCCTTCACAGCCTTTCATCTCTTACAGAAGAGAGGATGTAATTCCTAGCAATCAATCTAAAGTGGCATCAAACACAGCCTTCTATCTGGTGGCCATTCTTATTTTGTATAGCATTTAACTCAGGAGTCAGCCATCTTTTCCAGTCATGGGCCGGTCCACCATCTCTCAGACCATGTGGGGGGCCGGACTATTTTTTTTTGGGGGGGGGGGATGAATGAATTCCTATGCCCCACAAATAACCCAGAGATGCATTTTAAATAAAAGCACACATTCTACTCATGTAAAAACATGCTGATTCCTGAACCATCCGCAGGCCGGACTGAGAAGGCAATTGGGCCGCATCTGGCCCACGAGCCTTAGGTTGCCTACCCCTGATTTAACTGTATGCATGTATGCAACACAAAGATAGAGGAAAGTCAGAGGTACCTGAAAGAAAGGCATAAAAAAATTATCAAAACACAGAAACAGAAGCAACACAACACCTGCTGATACATAAGTGATGGTGCTGGAGATTAGTTTCCATACATGCATCACCTTTTATCTTATAGACCACTTCCAATACATCAGGTTTCTTAAATTTTAGAGAAAGGCAAGAAGTAATTTAAAAGCTGCACTTAAATAATATAAGGTAATAATGTTTACCTTTTTAAAAGGTAAAGTTAGTTGAAGGTTCCCATGGACTGAATGTGTAACTGTGGATAAATCTTTAAATTTAAAAGAGCTTTATTTTATCTCAGTATTTTTAAACAGTCTCAAAGTTATTGGTTGCCTTTCTTCAGAATAAGTTGAAAGCAATAAAAGCAATAAAAACTATCCCACCCACCCCCAAAAGGGCAACATTTCTGTTCACATTTATGTATACACGTTTTGAAGAAAACTTCATTTTGGGTTGCTATGAAAGGTTTCTCCTTTTCACTGCAAAGAATCTTGCCCCATTTTCCTTGAATCCCCCCTTAATATTTTTTTGAAAAAAAATGTTGGACAGGCCTAACAGTATCATTAAGTCACAGTTAGGAAAATCACTTTGTTTTTTTAAAAAATGGGATCTTGCCTTAAATCTGTATCAAATCAATTCTCCTGATGAAAAGGGTTATGAGAACTACTTTCATTAAAAAAAAAATCCACAGCAGAACTATTACATCTTGGTTGCAGTATGAAAACAATCCTGAAATCCAGCTACACGAATTCTAGAAACGTTTCTCAAATGCATGGCAGGCACTGAATCCATAGATCAATGCCAAGATCTCATTTCTTTCCTCTGTGTAAATGCGACATAGTCAGGCCTAGTATGTAGGCCTCTGATACAGGCAGGACCTTTGTTCCATACATCGTTGTTTTTCCCTAAAGCCTCCGATAAAACTTTCCACTCACCCCGCCCTAATGTTTCCTTGTTCCTAATCTAAACTTTTTCGAATTCCTGATGCCTTTAAAAACCCTACTGCGAAGAACACCCCACCCCGACAGGACTGGCCATTAGGAGGAACAATAAAAGTTGTACAGCAGGCAGCTGGGCCTGTACGGCTGGCAAAAGCCCCGGTATCAGTTTGAATGCTAGCCCGGTAGTAGTCGGCAGATACGCAAAAGCGAGGCGTGGAGGAGGAGAAAAAAAGAATGTAAATATCCAAATACGACGCGTTATGCAAACAAGCCTCACGCTAGTTTCTTCTCGAAGGCGTCAGGAACACAAACCAACTCTAAAATTATAGGGGTGAAAGGAATCTGCTCCGGTAATGGGACCAAGTGCCGAAAGGGACTGGATAAACAAACACCCTTTTCCGCTTAGCAGAGTACGATTTCCCCCTTCCCCAGCCCCCAAAGCCAGGCCAATATGGAGTCAGCAGATCATTTAGCATTTCTCTTTTTTTTATTGTCGACGCCGACGACGCCGTTGGGCTAAAAGGGGGCTGCTTTCCACCCTCCCCTACGCCTAATTCAGTGGGACTCAGTAGCTCACTTCAAGAAAACAAAATAAAAAGGGGCCTTCCTGGGGAGGACACGGGCTAGCAAAGAGGTTGGGGGGAGTTTGTGAAGCAGGGCCGAATACAAACCCGGGCGTAGTGTCAACACTGACATTGTCCTTTTGTATTTAATCACACACAAGCCAGAACGCCAATCTTAACCGTGGGGGGGGAGGGAAGGTTTAAAGGTAGGCCCGCAAAGAGGAGCAGGGCTGCGATATGGGGCATCCTGCGCTCCTGTGAACCCAGGCATAAAAGGTGGGGTCCAGATTCATCCCATTAACAGGGAGCCGCTTACACGGGAGCGTGGAAGGCGAAGAAAAGAAGGGAAGGGCTGAATGACGATAAAGCTTCAGGCAGCCGTTTGGCCATTTTGTCAGCTCCCATTTCTGCCACCCTGGCTGCTTCTTCTCCTCTTCACTATTCCTTTTCTTAGGAACGGAGCGAGGGGGTCGTGGAGAAAGAAGCCAACCTTTTACGTTTTAGTATTTCCTCCTCCTCCTCCTCCGCCTCCCCCAACACCTTGTATATTAGGTACATATTAGGAGACCTCTTTATGGCGAGGACTTCCTGAAAACCTATTCAAGGCCTCAAGCCACCACACACACACACATACCACCAACCTTCCCCTTTCTCTCCCACCCGCCCCCGTCGGGCCCGGGACTACCTCACCACCAAGCTCCCCCTGTCATGTTCTAACCCAACGCCGCCCCACATTCCCCGACTCCGGCCCCCCGGCGAAGAACAGGCGGAAGGGAGGGGGGAGCCGAAGAGTCGCTTTCCCTCCCACAGAAACCCCCGGCGTTGAAAAACAGGCCTGGTCCGCCTCGAGCCACAGTACCTAATTTATCCCGACGCGGCCTCTGCAAAAGCGCTCTGTGGCTCTCCGGCTCCTTTTCTGTCCTGCCCGGCGCCTCTTCCCTTCAATTATCAGCTGAAGCCGCAGCACCGATCAGTGCGCCGTCTGCCTCCGCACCGTACCCCCTCCAGCGGCGTAGGGGGAGGCCGGGGACTACTTTACCCCCAAAGGGGCCCGGGGGCCCCCGTTCTCCCCCCCCCCACTCGCCAGCAGCGGGTGTTCTCCTCCTGCCCGCCTTGGCGCTCCCTGCCGCGGAGCCGGCAGCCCCCCCCTCTCCTCCCACACGTCAAGGATCGGCGGCGGTTCTATCCTTGCCGTCCCCCTCCGCTCGTCTCAGACGTTCCTTGGCTGAAAAAGAGGTATCCCTCCGCTGGGGTCGTCACCCCCGGGGTGCGCGCAGGCGTTTATCCCCCACAGGGTCAGCGAAGCCGCTGGCGGCGGCGGCCTCCCTGTTGGCGGTTTCGCCCCGATTTAGAGACTTCCCCCCCGCTTTCTTTCCCCGTACGTTCGCGGGTGGTGTAAGACCCGCCGACTTCCAGCACGGAGGAGCTTGCCCGTCTCCTTTAAGAGGGGAGGCTGGGCTTCCCGTGACCTCTCCGTGCGGCCGCCCCTTCCTGGTTGCCATAGCGATTGGCCGCTGGCGTCCTAAAATGGCGTCGCTCCTCACAGACACTTTGTTCGAGGCGCGAGGGCAGGCCCCGGCGCCCAGCAAAGACTTCTACCAGCTCCTTGTCACCAAGACGGAGGTGAGTGAATTTCCTCCCCTCTCAGGGGGTCCTCCACAGATTTCTTCTCCTCCTCCTTCCTCGCTGTTGTTACGGGGTGAGTGGCGACGGCCTGACGTGATAGCGAAAAAAGTAATGGAAGTTGCCTCACTTGAATTTAATGCTATTCGTTACTTCTTCCCAGGACTGAACAGGTGCATCCTAGAAAAGTGTAAGGGAAATTCTCCGCGCGCTCGCCTTGCTTCTCATTCAGGAAAGGAAATGGGGTCTACTAGAATTTAAGCAAAACATTTCGCTGATAATTAAATTGCCATGCCAAACCTCCCTACTAGAACATTCATTCTCTAAATCTGCGATTTGGTAGTCCTGTCCCCTAACCCTAGATGCTGCCTTTATTTAAGGCACATTGTACCTGGTTAAATGTACACCTTTCTGTATGTGTGTCCCCATTTTGAGCTTTCTCATCTACAGGGAGATTCTATAGTCCTAGACATCTCCCATGAAGGTGGGTTTTCCAACAGGAGTTATATTGGGTGAATTCTAAATAGATGAAAGTTCTTATTTCTATGTCACACATCCTGCTCCATCAGTGACAGGGATGGGGAGACTGGGGCCCAAGGGCCAAATGCAGCCCTCCAGGACTCTTTTTGGCCCTCAGTGCTCTCCTCAGGCCACACACCCTTCTCAGCCCCTCCTTGGACCACTTTGCACCATCTTTGAGTCTTTCATTTCTGCTTGGATGGAGAACAGAGAGGGATGCAATTGTGAAAAAACCTACCCTATAAGATACAGTGACAAAATTCACATTTATTGCTTACTTTTGCCTCTGACCATGATTTTGACTGTGTGTGTGTGTGTTTCAAACATTCCTCCGTTCTTTCACCTGAAAAATATGAGGCAATTGGACTCCAATATGTTGCAGGGCTGTATACTTGGCAAATTCCCAGATTGCATTTCTGCACCAAATACCCAAAGGTACTCTGCATTCTGCAACATTTGCAAATACTTTTTCCAACATCAAATCCTAATAGTGTTACTTACTCAGTAATTCAGTAAAATGTTGTCACGATGCTATTATAGCTAACAATATTACCTTTGAAATTCAGATCCTTTCTCTTCTTGGAACTTTGCATGCACATTCCAAGCATCTTTTGCTCATTCCCAGGTGGGTTTGATCCACTGTTTGAGAAATAAGGTTTAATCTCTAGTAAAAGTAATATTGCTCCTCCAGAGAGAGTGTTATGGCAAGTTACAGTATTTTGTTTTTAGCCTCTCAGCATTTGTGAGATAGCCGTATGCAGAAATACTATACCTGGTACTGCAAAATTATTTTTAGTGGGTGTATATGTAAATCAAAGTGGCTGTCTGTTCAGGGGGAGACAGTATCCCATATCATTGCCCTTCTTTGACCTGATACTGCTGCGACATCACTCTAGAATCCAAAGAATTGAGAATACTGTCAGTATGCTTTTAATATAGAGGTTTACCTACTAGTTCTGTTGTTTTTTCTGTAGTATAACTGACACATCTCCTAACTGCTTTGATTCCATGGGATCCAGAATCATGACGGTTCTGTCTCTAGTTGGTGACCTGTTCTGGCAGCTCAGAAGGGGAAATTGAGCTTTATTTCGCTTTTTTCCTTTATCCATTAAGTTGCTTTTCTGCCACGTTGATCTCTCTGGCACAGTGACTGTTATGGCTGCATCAAAGCAACTGCTTCTGTGGAAGCATTACGTGAGTGAAACTTTCAGTGTTAAGAAGCCATGTGATTTCCTGGAACAACTTCCTCAAAAATGAAAAGTTTCTGGAAGTATGGAAGGGGAAGCAAAGAACAACATTTTGGTTTTTCTTACTGTAAACTCCCAACAGTTTCAGAGGAGAAGATATACATTTCCACTCTGTGTATGTGAGACACAGTATATCCCCAAACTAATGCATATACGTAATATACAGGGATTGAGATTCTCTTTTAATTACACCAAATCTGGTGCCTGCAAACAATTTGCCACCTTTCTGTTTAGGAAAGAAGTTTCCTGAGGGTGCACAGAAATGGAAGAGTACCCAGTTAACATTCCAACTGCAAGTTATTGTCATGTAATAAAAAGATTCTAAATGTAGAATACAGTATAACTTCTTTGTTTAGATTATAAAAAGAAGTGGAAATTAGTAAGCCCAATATTCTAGTCATAAATATACAACCTAAATAACTGTAAAATAAATGTTGTTTGGTTAGTTGTGAGGGAAAGAATCTTTTAGGAATTGCTCTCCCCCTATAACAGCAGCATGAAATAAAGAATGATGATAATCATGTTGATGATGTTGATAAATATAGCACTATCTATGTGTATTGCACTTCACAAAGTATAACAGAACAGATCCTCGTCCCAGGAGATTTACAATCTATAAAGCAATGCAAGCAAGACAACAAAGGAAGAAGAGATTTTCATTTGAGAATTAATCTTCATGCGAGGGGGGTATTCTCTGGATTTTATCTCTATAGTCAAATAATTGCCAAACCCTGGTTGAATGTTGGCATTTCTTTTTAAAATGTATTGGAGATTGGGTGGTGAAGGGAGGCTAACAGCAGATCATACAAGGGTACACAGAAGGACATAATGACCAACAATCCAGAAACACTAATAAAAGCAAGGTAACAGTTGAACTTCTAAGATTTGGGTTTTTTAAAAAAAAGTTTAATAATCAGTAGTGAGTCATGAATCAAAGAGACTAGGTGGGTAAAAGATGGAAGTCTGCTAATGCAAGGAAGTTGTTCTAGATGGTAAAGTTAAAAGAGTAGGATCATTATGACAAGAAAGAGACAAAGAAATCTGGCACTTAAGCTTCTTAAGCAGTGAACTCATAAGATAGGGTTGATAATAGAAATGTAACTAGTGAATATTCTGAATGTGTAAGTAATATTACATCTGTCATCAATTTGATTTGACCAGGCTGGTTAATTACTGTAATACATGAAATAATTATATAAGACAAATGCATTGATTTCTATGGAACACCTTATTTCTTTCCATAAAGGTCCAAGTTGTATTTTCCTATATATTTTAACCAGTCTATTTTTCTAGAAAAATAAGTGTCAGAGCTCACCATGAACTTCTCATTTGTTCCCTTAGAATGTCAGTGGTGAGAGGTGGCAGAACTGAGCTCCAGTGACCTCTGAGTGAAAAAAAGCCCCAATTTTAACATAAATACTTGCGTATAAGATTTCATTAAGTCCTCTTACAGAAAAAAGCACTTCATAAGTTCCACTGATAAAAACATCTAGTTTTAACAGTTTGGTTGCAAATAAGTGAATTTGCTGCTTCCTTTTATTGTTCCTTTGTCTTCCCTTCAGACTAGATTTCACTGTGGTTGTACATGGACAAGCTAGAGATAAAATGGTGGGAGGGGCATAATAGATAAATGATCTTTGAGAGATCTACAGGGCTACTTCTGAGGGAAATTTTTCATCTGGAGAAGAGATGAGCTTATACTTTGTAGCAAAATTCTGAAGTGCTCAGAAACCTGGTTAACTACAACATTAATTTTTTTTCTCCATTTGCAAAATAGTCATTTTTATGACAGCTCAAGCATTCAGACCTAGTTAACCAAAGTGTTTCTCAACCGCCCACTTCTTCCAACAGAAAACTATACCATTGAAGCTATTTCTTTTAATCTATCCAGACCCAAATGTCCTTGAAAAGTGCAGGCATATGAGTGATTCATGGACGCTTCCCAAAACATTCTTAAGAAAGACTCTAAATGGAGATACAACTTTGAGAATAACAGTGTAGTTTAGTATTATATCGGGAAGTGTATGAAGAGTAAGTATTTTATAAGAATGCAGACAGCTGGAAAGATTAGATTAAACCAGAAATGGGTAAGATAAAATTGCAGGAAAAGGCACTGCTGTTAATGTGGGAGGTGTGGACATGAAACCATTTCAGAGAGGATTGATGATATGACAGGAATGTAGGCATCTGTGTCTCCTTCCCCCCCCCCACCCTCCAGGGATTTTTTTCTCTACAGCAAGGATGAGAGTTACAGCTGATTTTAAGTATATTAACAACACTGAAATCCACAAGTTCTATCCTCCGAACACCTAGTTTTCGCAGAGTTTGCATTCATATCTACCTCCTCCATTAAATTAATCATTTCAACGCTTTGTATTGTGCTTGGCCTTCTTTTCCACAGGCTGCATTAGATTTCATTGAGGCCAGCCCACTACTTGCTCAGGAGCAGGGCCGGATTTAGGTTTGATGAGCCCCTAAGCTACTGAAGGTAATGGGGCCCTTTATATGTCCAGCTGTCTTTTGTCAACAACAAATTGTCACTGTTTTTTTGTGTTGAATATATGCTGTATGGTAATTTATGGACCTGATAGGTATCTAAAGCAATTTGCAAATAACAAAATATGTATTTTATCGAAGTAATTGATATAGAAATGAGCAAACAAGTTATATTTTAGGGAGCAGGCTAGCAGGCGGGGCCCATTACTTACATAATGGAGCCTATACAACACAAAACACTATTTCTGTATGTAAGTTTTATTTTATTTGTTTTTTATCTTATATTTTGGAAATGTACATCCAGTTGTTTTTTCTTTAATTTTTTGGGGGGTCCCCAAGAGAATGGGGCCCTAAGCTATAGCTTGTTTAGCTTATATGTAAATCACTGCTCAGGAGTGATGCTTTCCCTTCTTGGAGGTTTTTTAAACAATTTTCTTGCTT
Source organism: Podarcis raffonei (assembly GCF_027172205.1). Taxonomy (NCBI): domain Eukaryota; kingdom Metazoa; phylum Chordata; class Lepidosauria; order Squamata; family Lacertidae; genus Podarcis; species Podarcis raffonei. The sequence goes on from NC_070606.1 coordinate 73,970,163, forward strand.
CAGTAGAACTTGCTATTTAGTATATTTATATCCTGCCTTCCTTGCATCCCAGAAGTTAAAATGTGTTACATGGGATTCCTAGGTGGTTTACTATCCCAGCATTGACCTGCTTAGCTTCAACGAGGTGGCTTCATCACATGCCTTGTAATCTTGTCCTAGTAAGTGGTAATTCTATTGTGGGAAGGATAGATAAATGTAAGCATATATCAAGGCCTATGTCTTATAGACTAGGGTTTTCTACACTCCAGATGTTGTTGGACTATAACTCTCATCAGCCCTAGCCAGCTTTCCCAGTGGTCAGTTTCCCCACCCTGCTACAGATATTCACAGTGATGTAGCGCATTCACCCTGCTCCTTAAAAAAGAATGGGCATAAGCCCTCCAAAGTTGTGCATTTCAAAGTTTTGTTTATTTCAGTAGAATAAAAGCATGTGCATGGTTAATTGAGCACTGATGTCCACATGACAGAGGTGCTAACTTTGGAGGATTAATCCTACTATATCTTATACATAACAGGTTTACAAATAATAAAGGGACAGCTCATATTTTGGATGTGGCTGCTGTTCTTTACTGACTGGTCCAGCAGGAAACCTCATAGATAACAACATTCACAGAACTTGTGATGTGCCAAAACTTATACACTCTTCATCTTAAATACTGGATAAGCCCAGCCCTGTCTCCCTAAGTCTTAAAAACTAGATCAAAATTTCATAAGTGTTTCCCTTCCCTTCCTACAGAAGTTTATGAGCTAGCCTCATGTGACTTACGGTATTCTAATACCTTTGTGTACCCAAATATTTTAATTAAAGTCAATTGCAATAAAAAATCAAGGAAAAAAACAAAAATGGGGGCGGGCAATACAAGAAGGAGGAAAAAACATTGTCAGTTCACATTAACAATACATTTATACATCATCAATACATCCATCTTAGTTTACACGTAGAGATCAATATAGGCCTTCCAAATGTCAGCTATTTAATTTAGTGAAGTTGGTGTTTATAGAAAGTATACTTCTATAGTTTCTCTAGATTGAAGATGGTATTTGGTCCTTTTTTTATTCAGCCATCCAGAAAGCTACTAGGTAAACAATTTTTAAAATTGCCCATGCTGGGGTATTCATAGAAAATAAGACTTGCCAATCTTTCAGATGTGTTAACAGATATGCCTCATAGTACAGAGTACATTTTAAAATTAATAATCTATGTGGCCATCTGCTGCTATTCAGGTTCTTCAGAATGTTTAATTGTACAGGAAGAGAGACATTAAATCAGGCATCCCCAAACTTGGCCCTCCAGCTGTTTTGGGACTACAACTCCCATCATCCCTAGCTAACAGGACCAGTGGTCAGGGATGATGGGAATTGTAGTCCCAAAACAGCTGGAGGGCCAAGTTTGGGGTGCCTGCATTAAATTATAACAAAGTTACTATGCTACTGTTCTTTACTGTTATGATTAATGCTCATCAAAGTATTTTTAACCCTTTATGTCATGTTACCAATTCTCAGCTTTCAGTAAAGATTTTAGTAGAAGACTGCTGAGAGTTCCAGACTTTTAGTACCTGCTTTAACCAACCTCCACCTCAGGGCAACCTAAGGATTCTGGATGCTGAATATAAATTATTTTTCTTCAGATTGTGTGCCAAATCAGCCTATCCCAGCCTGTGGTTTTGCCACACCTATCACTGTTTTCCTTTAGCAAAGCTGCTCTGAATTCTCTGCTAATATGCATGTACTAGGACATACTGTTCAGGATTACATATGCAGCTTTAATGACAGACAGATTTACCCAATAGTTCCATTAGGAAACACAGGAATGGCACATTATTTTTCTGAGCAGTCATAGGTAAGAAGTGCTTTCAGATTTGTTCACTCATGCACATACATGCATACCTTTCCCCCCAAAATAACTTCTGGGATCCTGGCTGACTCTCTTCCACTGAACCCTTTCCCCTCACTAGGGAAGCTGTATGCCATGAACTGGCAAGATGACAGCGAGAAGGGAGAGGTGAAAGAGGATCCCTGTGAGGAGTGTAGCCAGGACACACTGGGGCATGCAGGGGATGGGTAAGGAAGTACTCACAGGGTTACAGAGGATGATGAGGGAATGAGGATCAGTGCGCAGGAACCACAGCAGCAAGACCCATCACCAGAGCCGGGGGATGGGCCTGTCTCCATGAACATGGTGGGCACTGAGAGGTAGGGAGCAATGGAAGGGGGACTCAAGAAGGCTAAGGCAGGCAAGGGCCCACAGCCCAGCTCCCTAGCTAGCCAGGTAGGGCTCGCTAGCTCTGGGAGGAGGTGTGTGATTCCTCAGCTGGAGTAGGCTTGGAACAGGTGAGGATCATATGCCTCATCAAGCCCAGATGCTGCAATCAGCATGCCAAGTTCCAAAGGGCAACAGAGCTGAAGTGCTATGCCTGCTCAACTGCCCATGTTGATGGACCTTGGCTTTAATGTTCCTGGACCTCTATGGAAGTGCACTTCAGGTTTGACTCTGGACTATATCCTGACTGCTGGACTTGAGACTTGCAGGCATAGGCAATCTCTGGCCCTCCAGATGTTTTGGAACTACAATTCCCATCATCCCTAGCTAACAGGACCAGTGGTCAGTGATGATGGGAATTGTAGTCTCAAAACATCTGGAGGACCAGAGTTTGCCTATGCCTGGACTACTGCAACCCTGCCCAGCTACAGCTGTGGTTGTGCCATGAGCTTAAGATGATGGAAGGCACTCTGTGCGACAAGACCACCTGTGCCTCAAGTGACAGCAGTGAATCCAGAACCCCCAAACAACAAACCCAGTCATTCAGAGGAAGTGTAATTCAATTTAGAAATGACCCCACAGGAATTCATACTAGAGAATCCATGGAGCAGTCAGGTCCCACCTGGAACTAGCCATCCAAATAGGAACAGCACCACTGCAGTGCAGTGCTCCCCAACCTGACTCAGAATAATACCATGATTGATGATATCAAAACCCATTGAGAGATCTAATAAGAATCAACTGTCATGCCTGTCCCATTTCTCTCCCTTGGCACAGGATCATACATTATGAGCAAGGCATTTTCCACACTGAAACCAGGCCTGAATCTCAGTTGAAATGGATCTAGAAAATCTGTCTCCTCCAAAACAACCTGGATCTGGTTGGTACCAAACCACTCAAGTAGCAAATGTCTCCTTTCTGGGCAAGGTTCTAATCTAAAATTATTAAGAACTTCAAGGTCTAGGGAAGGCTTCTTCATCAGTGGTCTTGCAACCGCCTCCTTCAGGCAGCCTGGTGTATGGGAAATCCATCTGGAAGACAAAATGTATATCAAGGAGTTGGTGATGATGATGATGATGATGATTTGTTGAATTTATATACCGCCCTATACCGGGAGGTCACATGATTCTAACATGGTTACCCTTCCTGCTTCTGTTTCTCCCCCCTCCCTTCCAGCCTTTAGTTTTTGAAGGTTTGAGAACAGTCTTTGGTGTCCTAATCAGTTGGGAGGAGTTGAACCCCTCCCCCCAGCTGCCTTAATCTGTCTGAGAGGATAGTGCTGGAAACCTTCTTTTATGTTGAAAATTATTAAAGTGAGACATTGGGAGGAGGTGGCTATTTATAAAATTGGTTGGTTTGGGCAGAGTCTTTCAGAAGCGTATGCACAGACTGGCCTATGCAAACTGAGACTACCTGGAGGAGTCACTTCGTGGGTTCTTGAGGGCTTCCAAGTGGCAGAGGGAAGGGCATGCTTGGTATGTATATATTGCTTGCTGTTTAGAAATAAAACCTTCTCACTCGCTTGTGTTTTGTATCGCTTCTGAATCTCTTTTAAAAGAACCACCTTGCATTTGGCAAGGCACCTCGGACCACACCTTCTTGAAGCATTAATCACCTTCCTGGCCCATTCAGCTGCCCCCTTTCTAGCAGATTTTATAAGCCATGAGGTGCAAGGGTACAAAACACAAGTGGTTGCACAAACCTAGCCAAATACCTTGTCCATATCCTCAGGCCGCAGCAACTAAAACTCATCCAAGACAAGAAAGCACTTTTCTTCAGCAGGATCATCAGCTGAGCCCAAATCCTAGAGGATGGAAGTAGCTTTATCCTCAAAATGCTTAGCAAGCATGTCACAGCAAATTCACCTTCCTAGGGCCAGTAGGCAATAATAAGCCTTTATGTAGTTCATATAGTTCCACTCAGTGTGTTTTTTCTAAAAAAATGTTTAGGGGTACTCTCATTTTTCTATTTATATTGAAATACTGCCCCTCAATGTGGCCAGATTCACAAAATGTTTTGGGGTATGCATACCCCTGTGTACCCCAAGAAAAAACGCACTGGTTCCACTAGTGTGGGAGCAATATATCTGCTCCCTGGCATAATTAATGTAAAGGTTTGTTTTGACCAAGTTTCCAACATATCCAATATTTTAATATTTTGTGTGTGTATGCTAATTTAAAATTTGTCAGACAAATGAGTCAAGGTTCATGAATTGCAATCTGTTCTGTAGTTAGCTCCTTTGTGCTCATTTTTCTTGTGCTTAGTGAGTCACCTAACAAATGAACAACTAATTTAAACAGACTGTATATTAGCAGATTTCACATATATGGGGTATTGTATGTCTGATCTAACAAAATGTTTGTATCATTTCCTTTACATATGTGGTTATAGAACTAATAATTCACTCAGTGTGCTGATAATAGTGAATGGTTTGTTTTATAACATAACTGATCCCCGTTAATAGTGAATTGTAACTAAACTGGTATATTTCCTATTATTTAGAATCATAGAATTGTAGAATTAGAAGGGACCCTAAGGATCATACAGACCACCACACCAGAAGGAAAGGGAGACAGAAAGTGAAACCCAAGCTTCTTCTGGCCTGTTATATGACCTTGAGAGAAAGAGATAACAGAATCAGTTTAAACCAGCTGTTCAGCTTCTCTGAAGGAATAACCCAAACATCAGGAACCTTTTGCTTGTTTCCAGGCAGAATAGAATCTTACTTGTCAGCTAAAAATTTCTAGCTTGCACCAGCTTGTACCACACAGAGAAGCCTCTAGAACCTTCTTGAATAAATTAGAATAAATTAGAATAGGAAAGATCTCTACACTTTAAACCAATATTTTCTTTACTAAAAATGCAAATTTGACAAACTCTGGCACCTTATTCCAAAGTATGATTCTGTCTACACTGCTACTTATTACTTGAACTTAATGACTTAATGGACACTGCTAACAAGTTTTGCTAAAGTAATGTAGGATGGTACCAGTAGCTGCAAATGACCATAGATAAACATTTTTGAAAAACAAGTATAGACAAAGCTTCCTTCTCTGTAGAGGTATCTAATCTACCCTACACTAATAATACTGGGGGAACATCACAATTCTGTGCATACTATTCTAAGCATCTTGTTTTAGGTTGATACAAAGTACTTTTGTTTTTATTGTAATCATTTGTAAGTTTTAAACAGATTTATAAACACATAAAATTTTAATTCTCTTAATGTTTAATTGTTTATAATTATTATTTTTCCTATGTTTTAAGCGATTGTTTTTATCTGTAAGCCACCTTGAGTCCCATGAGGGGAAAATGTGGGATATAAATAGATACTAATAATACTTCACAATTTCCCTTCTTTCTCAGTTTTCTAGGGCATGGTTATCTAATTGACTTCAGTTGTTCCTCAGGACAAGGCAGCAGTAGTAGTTGTTGGACCATCTTGTGGGTGGGCAGGGAGACTGAGAACAGCAGAGAAGGCATCATTGCCTCTGCTGCATATGAATTAGCATATTAAACAGTGCAACAATTCCTGTCCGCTTCTTGTGTATATACGGCAGTTGTTTGTTTATTGCAATATTTACACACACTTAGTTTTTTTTCCCAAAAGTGTAGTGTATTTATTTTTATTTATTTCATAAAATGTATATACTGCTTGATTGCAGAAAAAACCTCAAAGCAGTGTTAAGACTCAGTTTTATTTTGCAAATTGTCACAGTTCTCTGAGGACCACTTTTGTTCTGTATTCTCCATACTCTCTGGTGCACATTTTCATGAGAGTGAAGCACAGTATTACAAAATCATTTTTGCACTACAAAGTTGTATGTGTTAACAAGCAGTGTGTTTATCCTTTACTTTGGAATGGGGATCAGAACAAAAATGTGATGGAAAATTGTAGCAAACTGCTCTAAAAATGTGTGATGTGATGTTGATGTCAATGGCATTAGCCAATAGTAGCCCCAAACAGCTGTTTGCATATATACTGAATGTTCCTTTCTAAGAAGAGGAACAGGGGCTTTCCAGCTTCACCTTGAGGCAAGGCGAAAATCTGAAAAACCAGTTTAACCAAAGCATACAGTGGGACAAAAGAATGTACATTTGTATTGCAAATAACAATGGCAGCATAAAACCACCCCATCATTTTGATGGAAATGCCGTCTGCCTTCATCCCAAGATCATTAGAATCTTTATTGGAGACTTTAGTCCAGATAGCCCTGCTCCCAAAGACTGGGTGAGGGGCAATTGGAAAGATGGCCTTTTCTGTTGTGATGTCTTATTTATGGAATACTTGAAAGAGGGATGCTTTTGGATTAGTCCCCTTATATCTAGATGGCAAGTTGGAACAGTTTTGCTTTTACTGCTATGTTGTTGCTTTTTTTATTCAGCCTGTGATATTTGCTTTTATTGTAATTATTTCTTCTTTCCTTGTAAGTAATTGTGAGGGCCATTAAGATGCAAAAAAAGAATGTAAATTAGTTGTATCTTGATTTGTTATGAGAAACCCCTTCATATAAGATACATGGAAATTCTTTCAATTCTCTAAACAGGAATGTGATTTTAAATGGCATTATTTCTAACAACAATCTGAGCATAGTATCCAAAAAAGTATTGTAGGAATACATACGGTACTTTCCCTTATTATTCTGTTAATCTGCTCTTAATATTAATTTTCTTGCAAATCAAAATGATGTGGCTCATTTCAATATCTCAGTTTCCAAACAGCCTGTTATTTTTCTGCTAATGAGTTAGTAACTGTATAAAAAGATTATTGCATGTTCTTGATTTCAGTTTTTGGTATAATTGCTTCATTTATCATGTGCTCCTTAGACAGTTCCTTGTAACTAATTAAATGCAAACATTTGACCATATGACATGCAAACTTCTGGTGTTAACTGATGGCGTTCTACTGTAGTTAAATATGCAAATAAATTATTTTTAACATGTCAGTCAAGCTTTTTCATATTCTATCTGCACTGAAATAACACTTTAAGAAACTTTTCAGATTGCTTGTCAAAGCCTGAATGTTACACAGTGCAATCCAAGGCATGCTTACTGAGAAGTAAGTCGTTAGCATCCTTACAAGTACAATCTTAATTACCCTAATAAAATCAGTCCTAGCTATAGGATGTACATAATTCTCACAATCTGAAGGCCATACAACCACTCTTGGAAGGATCATGCTGCTTACGTTGTCTACCAGCGTGACTTCTAGATCCAAAAAGAGTAATAGTCACAAGAACAAGAAATAATAAGGGTCAGACTAAAAAATGTATTTGTCCTAAAAAGTGTAGGCTTTCCATGTTCAGGATTGAACAGCTATAGATAAGAAATACATTTCCATTTTCCATTTTGGTTTTCCCATTCCCTTGGAGATTTCCCCCAGTGTAACGAAAAGCAAAACAAAACAAAGAACACTACAAATGATATGCCCCTGGGTAAGCTCCAAACACCTATTGTGGCTCCTTGAGGGAAGACAGATTGTTGCTTTGAATAAAGATGGAAGCCTTTCCACACTGTAATGGTGATTTCATTTTCTGAACAATTGTTTTTCCTCATAGACCTGAAATGTGAGCCATCTCTTCAATTACTCACATTAAACTGTAATTGGATCGTGTTTCTCAATTGTCTCACAGAAAATCACTGAGAAGACATAAAACTAGGTAGATTTTAAAAAATTAATCCCAAAGAAAAAACTAAATGCTGGGGATTCAGATATTATAAAACAGATATGTTCCATATATGGTGGAGTTATCTGAGCATACAGAAATTTTGGGCATGGATATTAACAAAGACTAAAGATGTAATGAATGCGGAAGTTGTATTATACCCTGTTAGAGGGTTGCATGGAAGGAAAAAGTTCAGAAGAAGAAATGGAATTAATTTATTATTTATTGACAGCAGCAAAGACTTTGTGGCGTTCAGTATTTGAAGAGAAATGAAGTACCTGGAATAATGGACAGGGAAATAAAGTGCTGGATATTGATTAAATCTGTGAAACTAATTTACTGGATTAAAAAAAACTAGGGAGGGATGAAAACAGTACAAAATGAATTGTTCTGAGATTTTAAAAAAATATGGTAAGGAAAATCCTGTTTAAGAGAAGATACAGATTTGATAGCACTAGGAGTTAACTTTTAAGAAGGACCAAAAGAAAAGAAAACCATATAAAGAGTTACGGAAGAACTATTAGAAAGAATGCTATTTTGAATATTGCATCTGCAAAAAAGGTTGTGTTATGATTAATATTTTCCTTTGATTATATTTGTAAGTTTTGATATTAATAATAAGGTTAATAAAATTCAGCAAAAATCAAAATAATGCATTTAATTTTTATGTGAGTGGAATGCTCTGGCCATATTTTGTATGATGTGTTTCAAACTGATATTCTGCTTTTGTGCCTGCATGTTCAGCATTCCTCAGACCAGGCCAGCAAGACCAGTAGCTGTTGCTGGCACCTGCCAACAACTTGATCAGTTTTTTAAAAAATGTATTTTTATTAAAGATTTTCTTGATTTACAAAGGTATGTGCAATGTCTCTCTCTCGTATTTCCCCCCCAACGTAACACTTTTTTTTTTTTTACAAATCAGTTTCATTTGTTGAGACATTAGGAAGAACAACCTGATCAATTTAACCCCTTATTCATTCTCAGTTAGAAATTGTCCATTCTTCCTGACAGCTGTGTACACTGATAGTAATCCCAACTGTGGGAGGTGGCAGGTTTCCCAGCCTATGAGTCATAAAGATGTGTCCCTGCAACTCCTGTTTCTATCAGGAACCTGTGCTGTCACTGTCCAACATCAGACTCTACTTCCACATATCAAGGAAAACCTGAGCAGAAGTGGAGAATGTGTGGTATTGAAACACAATACAGCTGCCTACCATATGGTGCTGTGGTCTAAACCACAGAGCCTAGCGTTTGCCAATCAGAAGGTCAACGGTTCGAATCCTCGTGATGAGGTGAGCTCCCGTTGTTTGGTCCCAGCTCCTGACCACCTAGCAGTTCGAAAGCACGTCAAAGTGCAAGTAGATAAATAGGTACCGCTCTGGAGGGAAGGTAAACAGCGTTTCTGCGCGCTGTTCTGGTTTTGCCAGAAGCGGCTTAGTCATGCTGGCCACATGACCCGGAAGCTGTCTGCGGATCAACACCGGCTCCCTCGGCCAGTAAAGTGAGATGAGCGCCGCAACCCCAGAGTCATTCGCGACTGGACCTAACAGGGGTACCTTTACCTTTATCATATGGCAAGCAAGACTGCTACCACTGATGTAGCTAGAGGTGCTGATGTTTCCTTTACCACCACATTCCACCAACCAACCAAGGGCCTGGGTACCAGGACACATGCTGCTGTTTGACCACTAGACCCTGCACTACAGTCCCCACATGGCATTACACAGACCTATGCCAAAACAGCACAAGCCACTTTAGTAATCCTGAGGGGAGGGGATCTTTTTCAGTCAGTCCCATAATAAGCATCTAATTAGTCATCTCCGTCCACCATCTGAGAGTAACAATTTACAAATCTTATCAAGTGGACTCTGGCGTGTAAAAGCATATGGTGAGCCGTAAAGTTGTTGGCTCTTAAGGTACCACCAGACCCCTCTGTATTTTTCATTATGGATGTTGAGAAGGAAATAAACAATGCCCTTTGTGGTTTATTCCTAGCTTATGCTTCAGGAAAAATAATTGATGCATAAGTGCTGGTATCCCAGGAACTACCGTAATTTTGTTGCATTAATGAGCGAGCTATTCTGTCCCAAAAAGTACAATTTAACTGAAAAAGTAAACATGCCAGTGTTTACATATTTTGGGAGGTATGAAATTTATTATTATATGTTCGTCTCTGCAGTGAAAGTTCCTTTGATAATAACAATAAAAAGAGAAAGAAAAATACTGTAAATACATGCTCATCCTCTAGTAAATTGATTTACATTCTCTTAAAAGGCTTTTGTGGTTCTAATTTTTACCAAAGAGGTGCATATGTGGGTGAAGGACAAGCAATCTTCTATTTCTCCATCATGATCCTTTTCATAAATTAGCTTACGGCTACATTTCTAGAATTTCTGGCTCTCCATGTAGCTGAGGAATAGATAGAAAGCTTGATAACCTTTTTCCACAATAGGGATGTTCTAAATATGGGGACAGTACCACAATTTTTGGCATTGGAACTGATGGTGTCCTGTTTTGAGGATGCTTTCCCCTAGATTACTCAGTCTGCACAAACTTCATTGTTAGCAATAGGTGAAGATATCTTTAGTACCCTCGGTTTGTAATACTTTTTTCTTGCTTCTTTCTGGTTCTGGTGTTAGCTGCTCTCTTTTTTTACTTTTATCTTCACTAGAGTAAATTTTGATTTCTTTCTTCTTTTTTGTTCATTTTTTTTAGTTGCTTGCTAGAAGTTCCAGTTCAAGCAAACTTTTCCAGGCAGACGTTACACTAAAAATAGAAAAATTATAGTAGAAAACATAAAATATATCCAAGAAAACAGCAATGAGATCTGAAACAGCAGATGGCAGAGCAGCATAAAAATCACCACAGAAGATTAATGTTAAAATGCCTGAGAAAATATTTGGATGCATTTGGTTCACCTGGATTCAAAATAAGTGTTAGATTAGCCTCTCTCTCACTAAAATGGTAATTTACCTCATTGCCGTTCACTATAACTGGCAGCTGACAGACCAGGAAGAGGCACCTGAAGATGATTTCAGCACACAGGTAGGCTCATATGCAGAAAAGTGATTTGTCAAGTACCCTTGTCCTAAATGGTGAAGAGCTTCAAGGTAAACACGAGCAATTTGAATTAGGTTCTGAAACATACTGGGAGCTAATACAGGCAGTTTAGCACTGGCATGATGTGTCCCCAATACTTTGTTCCCATTAGTGCATAAAGACACCTGTGAGCATGTTTACTGCAATTTCTGAACCATTTTCAAACGCAACCTTGTCTCCTCTAGAAGTTAGCAGAGCATTGATGACTTGAGGCTATGGTATCTCTCCAGCAAGATTCATAGTTGGTGCAAGCTTTTTTTGCCACAGAGGCCGCTTACTTATTTTATTTATTATAATACCATTATACACTGTGATTTCACACAAAAAATCAAAGCGGCTGTACAACATTAATAACCAAAATAAACACCAGCTAAGATTTCTCAAAATTCTCATTTATAGGTAATTTTCAGGTGGTGGAAAATTTCTCTTCGGAGTGAATTTCGTGAAGCAAGACCTGGAGAACTTAGAGAAACTCATGAAGACTTCTTGGATGACCCTTCTCTCCAAAGTAAGATACTAAAAGTATAGCTTTAGTCTCATGGATGTTCCAATCCATCATCTATATTCATGTTTGCAGGAGACCTAGATTAATAGCATATTTAAAAGGTGATCTGTGATGGCAACATTTCAGATGATGGAAACTGCACTAGTTGCATATCCCTAGTTTTTTAAAAGTTCAGTTTCCCCTTGGGCGTCCCTTCTAACCCTACAGCCCTATGATTCCTGCAGAGTACAATGTTCAGTTGCGTATGTATGTGATGAGACATTCTTTTAGGTATTATGTACTACTCATTTCATTTCTTTTTTTTTTTTTTTTTTTTTTTATAATATTTTTTTATTACGTTTCTTTCCAAATTTTATACATTACAAACAAATAAGGAGTTTACAAGAAACCATTTTTTTTTTTTTTAACAAAAATCCCAACTTGGACTTCCCCACCCCTTCCGATTCTGCGTTCTTTATATTAACAATGTCAGCAATTTGTTACCTTATGTCATACCTTATTGTAACTTTTACATGTTATGTATCTATATTCAATGTATTATGTCACAATTTTTATACCTTTAAAATAAACGTAACATGTTCAATTTCATATTATCTCCTTTTCTCTTTTATCACTTAGTTTACTATTTACTTAATCATAATTGCTAAAGCGTATCATTTCCAAATCATGCACCGTCTTAAGATTCATACAGTTTGTAATACTTTTGCAAGTAGTCTTTAAACTTTTTCCAGTCCACCTCAATTGTTTCTACATCCAAATCTCGGATTCTGCCGGTCAGTTCAGCTATCTCCATGTAGTCCATCAGCTGCATCTGCCATTCCTCCAGCGTGGGTAAATCTTGTGTCTTCCAGTTCTTTGCGATGAGTATTCTTGCTGCTGTACTGGCATACATAAACAAAGTTCTGTCCTTCTTTAACACTTTCTGGTCTGCCATGCCCAACAGGAAGGCCTCTGGTTTCTTGGGAAAGGTATACCTAAATACCTTTTTCAACTCATTGTAAATCATTTCCCAGAAAGCCTTAACCTTTGGGCATGTCCACCAGAGGTGAAAGAAAGTCCCCTCTGCTTCCTTACACTTCCAACATTTATTGTCAGACAGGTGATGTATCTTAGCTAACTTGACTGGGGTCATGTACCACCGGTATATCATTTTCATAATGTTTTCCTTCAAGGCCGTACTGGCCGTGAATTTCATTCCGGTGTTCCATAACCTTTCCCAGTCTTCAAACATAATGTTGTGTCCAACATCCTGTGCCCATTTAATCATAGCAGATTTAACTGTCTCATCCTGTAAATTCCACATAAGCAGCAAGTTATACATTCTAGATAACAGCTTTGTCTTTGGTTCTAACAATTCTGTCTCTAGTTTCGACTTCTCCACCTGGAAACCAACTTTTTTGTCCATTTTGAAAACCTCTTGAATTTGAGCATAATGTAGCCAATCTCGCACCTTATTTTTTAGTTTATCCTGGCTCTGCAACTTCCAATTGTCTCCAATTTTTTCAGTCAATTCCCAATATTTCGGCCAATAGGCCTCCATATTGGGTCTTTTTCGGGCCTTGGCCTCCACTGGTGATAGCCACCTCGGAGTTTTACTCTCTAGTAAGTCTTTATATTTCATCCAGACTGCAAAAATTGCTTTTCTGACAATGTGGCTTTTAAACAATTTATGTACTTTAACCTTGTCGTACCATAGGTATGCGTGCCATCCAAAAGCATTATTAAAACCTTCCAGATCTAGGACATCGGTGTTTTCCAACAAAAACCAATCTTTCAGCCAGCAGAAGGCTGCAGCTTCATAATACAACCTCAAGTCCGGCAGGGCAAACCCCCCTCTTTCTTTCGAATCTGTTAATATTTTAAACTTTATTCGGGGCTTTTTGCCCTGCCAGATAAATCTAGATATATCCTTCTGCCATTTTCCAAAGCAATCCACTCTGTCCACGATCTGTAAGGTTTGAAACAAAAATAACATTTTCGGCAACACATTCATTTTTATAGCTGCAATTCTTCCCAACAAGGAAAGTTTCAATCTTGACCAAATTTCTAAATCCTTTTTAACTTCCAACCAACATTTCTCATAGTTATCCTTAAATAAATTCAAATTCTTCGAGGACAAATAGATCCCAAGGTATTTCACTTTTTTAACCACATTCAGTTCTGTTTCTCTCTGAAACCCCTCTGTTTCTGTAATTGTTAAATTTTTGGTCAGAACCTTAGTTTTTTGTTTATTCAACCTAAATCCCGCCACCCGACCAAATTCAGATATAAGTTCGAGAACTCTTTTTGTACTGGATTCTGGCTCCTGCAGTGTCAAAACTAGATCATCTGCAAAAGCTTTCAGTTTATATTGTTTCACTCCGACCTCTATCCCTTGTACCAACCGGTCCTCTCTGATCATATTCAATAGCACCTCCAGGACTGAAATAAATAACAGAGGGGATAGAGGGCACCCTTGTCGTGTCCCTTTTTCAATTTTAAATTCCTCCGTCACCACATTGTTCACTATTAATTTAGCTTTTTGTTCTGAATAGATTGCATATAATCCATTCTCAAACCCCCGTCCCACTCCCATCCCCTCCAAGTTCTTCTTCATAAACATCCAAGATATATTGTCAAATGCTTTCTCCGCATCAATAAAGATTAACACCGCCCTTGTGTTCCTGTTAGTCTGCAAAAGTTCTAAAATGTCAATGATGTTTCTAGTGTTCTCATATAAATGTCTACCAGGGAGAAAGCCAGCTTGGTCTTTATGAATTACTTCATTTAAGACTTTTTTAAGTCTATTTGCCAAAATGTCTGCAAATATTTTGTAATCCACATTTAGGAGTGAAATGGGACGGTAGTTTTTAAGCTGAGTCTTTTCAGATTCTGACTTAGGTATCAATGTGATGAAGGCTTCTTTCCACGTTTCTGGTGCCCTCTTCCCATCCATAATCTGGTTACATACCTCCAACAAAGGTTGTATCAAATAGTCCTTCAGAACCTTGTAATATTTGGAGGTAAGTCCATCCGGGCCTGGAGATTTGCCTAGTTGCATATTCTGAATGGCACCTTCAATTTCCTGTGTGGTTATTATAGAGTTCAAGATTGATCTTTTATCTTGAGTTATTTTTGATAGTCCATTTATCTTTAAAAATTGATCTATCTCTGATTCTTTCTGGGGCCCCTGTGCATACAGTTCTTTAAAGTATCTGAGGAAGCACCTCCTAATTTCTTCTGGTTTCTGTACGGTCCTTCCATCAATCTCTAGATTTGTTATCGTGTTTAGCTTTTGTCTTTTTTTCAGCTGCCAAGCTAGCAGCTTTCCACATTTATTTGCTGATTCAAAAGATCTTTGCTTCATCTGTTTTATTTTCCATTCAATCTCCTGATTGATCAATTTTGAGTATTCTGCTTGGTGGAATTTAATTTCTCTCAGCACCTCCTTGGACTTTGGTTTGGTTCTCAGTTTTTTTTCTCCTTGGTGTATTTTCTCCAATATTTTGTCCTTCTTTCCGTTCCAGAGTTTTTTCTTGATTGAATTCTGTTGTATCAGAAACCCTCTCATAACAGCTTTACTTGCGTCCCAGATCGTTCTTTTTTCAACTGTAGTATTCAGATTTATCTCAAAATAGTCCTTTAATGTTTTTTGGGCCTTTTTCACAATCTCTTGATCTCTTAGTAGTGTGTCATTCATTCTCCATCTGAAGGAACCGGGTTGAGTTAATCTAAGTTCTATTTTCAAGGCATTGTGGTCGGAGCATGTTTTTGGGCAGATTTCCACCTTTTTAGTCTTGGGTGCCAGCCCCCTGGAGGTCCAGATTTGGTCGATCCTTGACCAAGACAGGTGGGCCTCAGAAAAAAAAGTTCCTTCTTTACCTAGGGGGTTCTTTGTCCTCCATATGTCGATCAAATCCAGATTGTCAGTCAGTTCGAAAAAAGTTTTGGGCAGTCTGCCATCAGATGTTAAGTTTTGGTTGTAAGACTTATCCATATGTGTAGACACCACTCCATTCATATCTCCCATCATTATGATGTTAGCATAGTCCAGATAGTCCAGCAACGTCTCATGCAGCTTCTTGAAAAATTCTGATTTCCCGTCATTTGGGGCATAAATTCCTAATATCAATATTTTTTCTCCTTGGGTTTGAATTTCAATTGCCAAAATTCTTCCTTGTTCATCCTTAAATAGAAATTTAGGTATCAGGCTCTCCTTAGCATAGATCACCACTCCTCTTTTCTTTACTTTGTCAGACGAAATAAATTCTTGGCCTAATCTTTTATTTACCAAAACCTTCCTGTGGAGCCTGGTCACATGGGTTTCTTGTAGGCAAATAATGTCCAATTGTTCTTTCTTCAATATGTAAAATAACTTCCTTCTTTTCTCCGGGGAATTTCCGCCATTTATATTCCAACTGAGTAGCCGCAGAGACATCCTGAACTATTCTGCTACACCTAGAGCGGTGTATCTTCTTTCTCTTCTGGTTCCGAAGGTGCAGGTATTGCTCCACCTGGGTTGGGTATAGGCCAATTAGCTGCTGCTTCTTTTTGGAGGTCTTCTCCGTGGTCGTGCTGGAACTTTTGTAAGTCCTCTGGTGATCTTATTTTAACCTTCTTCTGTTTGTAAGTGAATGATAGCCCTTGTGGGAACTCCCACCTATAAGGAATTGTGTTGAGTCTCAGTAACTTAGCCAAATCTGAGTAGGTGGCTCTCAAGTCCAATAACTGTTTAGGAATATCTCGATAAATTTCCACCCTTTTCTCTTGTATCACAATTGAGTTTTTAAAGTGTAGGCCTAGTATTTTGTCTCTCTCCTCCCTTGATCTCAAAGCTATTAGGCAATCTCTGGATCTATCTTTTCTTACTAATCTTCCCAACCGAAAAGCCGATACAATTTTAAAATCAATTTCTTCTTTTAAGTCCCAGAACTTTGTAAACTCTGTTGTCAAAAGTCCTTTCAAATCTTCTTGTTCAATTTCTGGGACTGCCCTTAGTCTAAGGTTGGTCTCGCGATTTTTCAATTCCACCAACGAGAGATAGGTTTGTTGGTCCCCTATCTGTTTATGAAGAGGCTTGACTTCCGCTTTAACTTCCTCGACTTCTTTTTTAGCTGATGTTGCAATTTGAACGGCTTCCCCTGCCAGTTTACGATTCTCTTCTGTTGCTCCTTGCAATTTTTCAATTGCTTGAGTATGTTGGGAAACCTGATCTGTCAATTTCTGAATCGAGGATGTTGCTTGGTCAATTTTTGTTGATTGATTATCAATTTTTTGATTTATTGCTGACAGTTGTTCCAAAACTTGTTTCAGTACTGCCTCCGCTCCTCCTGCTGCCATATCTTCCTCTTCAGATTTTTCAGGCTTTTCGGTTTCTACTTTTTGTGTCGCAAGCACAGCTGGAACTGATAATCTACGTCCCTGAGTTAAAGTTGTTTGCAAAAGCTGTGCTTGCTTTTTTGCTTTCTCTTTCTCCTTAGCTTCCTTAGCTTTGGCTGCTCTTGTCTTTCCTGTGCCACTCATCAGTCAACGTTCAAGGTCAAGTGTTGTAATCCCATGGGAAAGGCAAGTCCAGAATTAAAAACAGTCTATTGAGAGAAGGTAAACAAAAAAAACTTTCCCAGGCCTCTGTATTCCCAATGTCCTCTAGGGGGAGTGCCACCAAAGTTTTAGTAAGAAGAAGGTAACTTTCCACAATTAAAGTCTCTTTGTTCCAACTTTAAAAACAATTTTAAAAGCAAATTAGTTCCAGCACGCTAAAAAAAGAAAGTCCTGCAGAGCCCTTTTCAACATATAACAAAGTTCCAGCAAGGTGCCTGCAATTGTATCCACTTCAGCTAGATGAGCTCAAAAGTTACAAAAGTATCTGGAAACTTGCAACAGTTCCGCAGTTTAAACAACTTTACCCGGCCACCCGGGAATTTGGGGTTAGAGTCTTCCCTTGCCCTTGGGGTGTCCGCTCCAGGTCAATTTTATGCTGTATTTATTCTTTAAAAGTGAAATTCAAATGTGCACGAAAGTCCCGATTTAAAGCTTCAAAGCTTCCCTGTTCACAGCGCTTTCCGCTCTTTAGACCGTCTGCTTTGATCTTGAAAGCAGTGTCGGAAGACGGACTTCCTCTTTCTCGTCTCCCGTTTTTAGCCAAATTTTCCGATTTAATTTGTAAAGTCTTAAGTCCTTACTCACGGGTTTGATGTTTCAGCCCGATGTTTCTTGGAAGAAAGGTCAGCGCTCATCCGTGACAGCCGCGCGGCTTCGCCTCCGCAGAAAGAGCGATGAACCCACAGCACCGCTCCCCCTCCTTCACTCCGGAGCCCCTTACGGGGTTCCTTTCGTGATTTCGGGGTCGCTCCAGGTGCCCGCCGGGTCCCACGGCCACGGACTCACTCTGCCCGTGGTTTATCTTGATGGGTTGCCGCTGCGCCGTCGCGAGCAACCCTTTTCTGCGGTGCCCCTCTTCAGAGCTCGAAGAGGTCCGCCATCACGGTTTTGCGCCGCCTCCGGAAGTCTACTCATTTCATTTCTGTACCGGTTTATATTTTAAAGAAAAAATCTCAAAGTGGTTTACAGCACCTTTCTTTCTTTCTTTCTTTCTTTCTTTCTTTCACACTGGATTCAGTCAGGGTATGACTAAATTCAGACAGACTTTCTCCTCAAGCCCTGAAGAATTAAGCACACAAACTAAGGAAGCTTGCATGCTGCCATTTAAACCATACAACTTGCAGAGTTTATTGATTTAGTTACATCCATCATGTGGTTGAGTTATCAGTGACCCTTCACCTTGAAATTAAGAAAAGGAAGCATACCAGAAAAAAAGCCATAATTGTGCTTCAACAAAGCTTGTGTAACATGTTAATTTTCCCTATTCAATCAAAACAAGACTCCCCCACCCCACTTAAGGCAGCATCTTAACCCCAAGAAATATTAAATATTTGTCTTCCTATGAGTGTGGGGCGCAATTCTCCAAAATCTTCCAGTCCAGCACAGTCCTTACTCCTGAACACGGCATGGCAATAAGGATTTGATGAGTTGTGCTCCAGTACTGGAAACAGCCAGAAACTCATCAAACAAGGTTGCTACGCTTGACAGAGACATCTTTTTCTTCCATCATAGCTTTCCATTGCCTTTTCTTACATATAAGCCCAGGCAGGAACATAATCCAATGCAACTGAGAAACAGAATCAGGATGCATTGCCCGTATCCATAGCTACCACAACAGGGAGCCCAATCAGGAGTGATAAAAACACTAAGAAGAGCTGGGAAGCATTCCCTGTTGCACCCATGTTCCCCATCATTGTTGATCCGATGATCCTGAACCAAAGGCTTAGCGGGGTAACAGCCTGTGTATTTAGGGTATTTCCTGGAGTGGGTGGCGCTGGGATCTTGGGAAACTGGCAGTTGTCTTCGACAACACCTACTTCCTGGAATCGACCATTACAAGGAGAAAGAGGAAGAGCATGTGATTGGTTTGTGCCCCTCGGAAACGCCGGTGACTACAACTCCCCATTCAATATATCAAAAACACCGAATAAAACAATCCAGAATAAAACATTACTAAAGAAAGTCAAATATAAAGTATACAATCAAAGCAACATAATTAACAGGAAACAAAAATAATATTTTCAACATTTCAAAAGAAGACGGTACTAAAAGAAGTCAAATATAAAATGCACATTTAAAATTGCATAATTAACAAGAAAATAGCATATTATCATAAGCATAGTACAAACCTGCTGTTGCTGCCACTAATGGTGGATGGCAGTTCATGGTGGATGGCGGTTGTGGAAGCTCAGGCTCAATAACCTTGGCCTGCACTAAGAGACAGCCAAGATGGTATCTGCTCTCTTCAACAGCCTCATCTTTTGTAGCTGGAGTCAGTGAGGGCCCCACCCTCTCTGACCAGGTGAAAAAAGGCTTGCAAGGCAAGGAGCAGGTCTTCCAGGACTCACAGCCAAAATGGTCTCCTGGTCCCAAGCCAAATAGGGTTTGCAATCCAATACCAAAACCTTGAATGGGCAGCCAGTACAATTCTGTCAATAGTAGCATACCATGATGGCAATATTCTATCCCAGTGAGCAGATGAGCTGCTACATTCTGCACTAGTAGCTTCCAGATTAAGCTCACATAGAGCACTTTGCAGTCATCCAATCCGGTTGTTACAAGTGTGTGGATGGCAGTGATCAAGCTATCCCCATCCAGAAACAGCCATTGATTACCTTACCAGCTGAAGCTGGTAAAAAGCAATCCTAGCAACTGATGTCACCCAGACCTCTAGTGAGAGAGATAGATCCAGTAACATGCTACAAGCCTGTTCTTTCATATGCAAAGGAGGGTGGGGCAGCAAACTAAAAACCACACAAGACAAGTTGTCGTTTGAACATATATGAGCCAAATCCCGACTTGTTCAGCAAATGATGGCTTAGTGTTACTTAGGAACCAGACCAGTTTGTATACTGCATTTGAACGTTATGTGTGTTCAAGTTAGCACTATACTTTTGGTTTAGGAAAGTGAGTTTAGTGTTGTTTTTAATTTTATATTTTTAACCCTCAGTGTTAAAATTACTGATAAAACCAGTAGTCGCTACTAAGGGAGTTAACTGTGTGTTGCAATCCAGCATTATATTCAAAATCATATCAGATTTACCCTTCCACTGTAATGAATAATTTTGGAATAGTTCTACCATATGTGTGGTGAGTCTGCACATAGAACTTCACCTGTTTTTACACTAAGGTCATCAGACAGTGACCTACGAATACCGCCTCCAACAGAAGCGAGGCTTATATCTACAAGGGAGAGGGTAGTTACAGACTTCCCTCCCTGGGGAGATATACCTGGCATCAACTTGTATATTCTTTCAGTACCAGGAAAACAATTATTATTTCAGTCATTTTAAAACATTTTTATTAACTTTAAATTGTTTCGCTATTAATTGCGCTTTATTCCTGCCATTTGCTTTTCATTTTTGTAAACTGTGTTGCAGTCATTGGTTAAGGCGAACATATAAATGTTTTAGATAACTAAATATCTGACAGCTATTCAAGTAATTGGGATAAATAGATCATTATGGACCAACCTTTGGGGCATTTGTGCCATACAGAATAATTCTTCGGGTAGCACTTAGAGCACTAGAGAGTGTGCTTTGCATGCAAAAGATTCCCGGTTTAAATCCTGGCATCTTCAGCTGAAAGGATCAGGTAGCAGGGCTAAAACAGGCTTCTTATGTGAGCCCTTGGCTTTCTGCTGCTGATTGGAATAGACAGTGCTGTGTTGAAGACAGTCTGGTTCAGTGTAAGGCAGCCTCATAATCCACTCCCCCGTGTCCTGTGCTTTAGGGTAGTCTTGCTTGATGTGTATTAAGTCATGAGCAGGCAACAGAAACTCACTGGTGGGGAAGGAGTATTTTAGAGCCTAATGGGGTAAGACCCCACTCCCAAAGCCATCAGCTTTCAGGCTCTGTGGAAGTATTGGTTGCCAACTGAGGAAGCTAAGGGCAGTAGAGCAGTCCAAGACAGGCACAGGTCACCAGCCAGAAGTAGGAAGTGTAGGCTAGGGCAGGTTCCAAAGGCAGCAATGACGCAGGTGGCCTCATCCTGTACAGCAAGGCAGGAATTTGGGTTCTGGAAGGCAGCAGAAGAGAGCAGGGACTTGGTTTGGTTTCAGGAATCTGTAGCACAACTATCCTGTGACAAATCAGGCCTTAGCTTGAAAATATATATCTTGAAACCGCAAATAATTAGACATGTTTTTTTCTGTGTTGCCTCCTTGCAGTAATGAACTACAGGCAGAAAATCTAACAGAAATTCAGTCCAGACAAAGTTTAGGGAGAAATGATCATAGTCAGCATGATCATTCCACACAGCTTGACAGAGAGGCTTCTGTGGGGATCTATCTGGAGTCAACTGCCAAAAGATTTCTCCAGCAGAACTGAGACATGTATGATGGGTTCAGAAAATGGATTGGGATATGGATATACAATGGTACCTCGGGTTACATACACTTAAGGTTACATACACTTCCGGTTACAGACTCCGCTAACCCAGAAATAGTACCTTGGGTTAAGAACTTTGCTTCAGGATGAGAACAGAAATCGTGCAGCAGCAGCAGGAGGCCCCATTAGCTAAAGTCATGCTTCAGGTTAAGAACAGTTTCAGGTTAAGAACGGACCTCCGGAAATAATTAAGTACTTAATCTGAGGTACCACTGTATAGCCACCAGGAGTAGTAGTCCAGGAAATAGACTAGACTGGAAAGAGCAGAAGGCACAAGGCAACAGGGAGTAGTGAGGTCCGAAGGCTTTTCTGCAGCCAGTCTGACAGGAGGCCTCTTCAGAAAATACCGTTCCTTGCAAGCAGTGCCTTAGGGAGCAATTGTATGCTCAAGAAGCAGGCATAAATCAATCTGGTGTAAGTTTACACCGGAACCAAACTCCTTTCAGGAGCAAGACTACGGCCAGGTGAGCCAGCTGTAGCCCGTCAGAAGGAAAATAAGATTACAGTATAGAGTTTGACTTAAACTACCCTTTTTGTCAAGTCACATGACTGAGCTGACAGTTAGGATCCAGCTTAAGCCCCCACCCCTTCTTGGGGATTTACACTGGCCTTGGCTCAGATGGCTGAGCCCCAGCTGATCCAGGATGGGCAAGTTATACTGGCATATTTTTGGCTGAACCCAACTGTGGTGGGAAGCTCCCAGCTCAGCCAGAAATTCACTGCATCCCATCAGATCCTGCCATAGAATTACCTCCTTGTCCATGTTGTACAGTTGACAGAAGGCCACGGCCATGAATTAGGGTTCTGAATAAAAAATTAACCAGCCCTGCTTTTTTCTATTTCTTTTGAATCTCTCCCAGCTTAGGAAGCTTTATGTCTAAATATCTGTGGAAACCGAGAAGGGAATTTATGGATTTGTGAACAAGGTTATGACAGGGTTAATAAATGGAGCTGGAGATAGTATTTACATGAGCTGTTGATAGATGAAGATTTTATTCCAACTCTATGACACAAAGTACTGAATATACAACATTCCATAACCATTTAGCTAATTTTATCTCTAGTTTTTAAAGTTATTAATTAACATTTGACTTGCTTCTCAGTAGTTGGTATACATGATATAGTTTTTATGTGTCTTATAATGCAAGAAGACGTTCCCAAATGCGCTGTTGTAAAATGTTTGTTCCTCAAGGAAAGATAAAATAAAATAAATTAATTTTGTCAGTAAAACATTAAGCCAGTCATTATCCTACGTAGGTACTTCCAGCTGTTAGTAGAAAGCTTATGATACAAACCATTTTAAATAATCAGGAACTGATAATGGTTTTTAAATGCTCATAATAGCATTTAAACATCACACAGAGAGAAGCAACCAAGTTCAGCAGCAGTCATGCACTTGCCAATTTATGCCTGGTTTCAGGGCATTGTCATGCTATTTAATTTGATTTTGCATTTGATAATCTGCCTACAAGCCTTGGGAAATTTGTGATTCTCTACACGTCAGCATTCTAGTAACATTTAGGCAGCTGTGTGTTTTGTTTGTGGTTTTAATTTGATATACTGGTGTGTTTTCAGTAAGTTAGTGCAAAATATATTTTAAAAGGGGTGCATCCTTCCTCCTCAGCAGAAGGAGTCCTTCCATCAGAAGAAGGGAACCTTCAGCCTGACAAATTGCTGTTCATCCAGGTATCTTATGATGGCAGCTTTAAGATAGCAACCAGATGATTAAACTATTTATAATAAAGATAATCTTGGAAAAATTGATCATATGAACAAATTTTGTACCATAGAGTACAATCCTATGCATAAGAAAGATATGCTACTGGTGGATTAAACTCTGTGAGGTGCACTGTATCCTTGAATCACAAACTGGGCTGGATATCTGAATGGATATTATCTTAGCTGGATTCAACCCATGGGCTTTTCCGTCCAATAGGAGGCTTTTGGCTCCATAGAAGGCTTTTTTCAAAAAATAATTGCTGTGTGTGTACTAGACAGCATCTTAAAAAGCAGAGACATCACCTTGCCAACAAAGGCCTGTATAGCTAAAGCTATGGTTTTCCCAGTAGTGATGTATGGAAGTGAGAGCTGGACCATAAAGAAGTCTGATCGGCGAAGAATTGATGCTTTTGAATTGTGGTGCTGGAGGAGACTCTTGAGAGTCCTATGGACTGCAAGAAGATCAAACCTATCCATTCTGAAGGAAATCAGCCCAGAGTCCAGGATCTGGAAGGACAGATCCTGAAGCTGAGGCTGCAATACTTTGGCCACCTCATGAGAAGAGAAGACTCCCTGGAAAAGACCCTGATGTTGGGAAAGCTTGAGGGCACAAGGAGAAGGGGACGACAGAGGACGAGATGGTTGGACAGTGTTCTCAAAGCTACCAGCATGAGTTTGACCAAACTGCGGGAGGCAGTGGAGGACAGGAGGGCCTGGCATGCTCTGGTCCATGGGGTCACGAAGAGTTGGACAGGACTAAACAACAACAAGTGTGTACATGTGAATTTGTGTGCATGGGTTGGCCCATCCATGAGGGAGGCTGAGGCAGCCACCTTGGGTGGTGGAATGCCAAGAGGATGCACCCTCAAAGGCCCACCCTGCTGCCTCTGCCAGCAGCAGAGAAGTGCCAGCGGCAGCAGTGGCAGCTTCCGGCGAGATCTCACACATTCTGTGAGTTCTCTGCAAGATCTCATGAGATCTCACCACAACCTGCTGCTGCCACTTTGCAGGTGCTGCCACACAACAAAGGAGACTTCATTGGGGCAGCAGCTTCCTTCTTCACCTTTACCGTGGTTTATGGTATCTGTGTAACAGTGTTGGGAATGAGAAAATTGGCCTTCAGTCTACAAACGATTCCCTGTTTCTGTGTATTATATCGTATAATAATAATGCCCCCGCCCCCGCGCTGGCAAAGACAGTACAAAACAGGAAAAGGTGGGTGGGTAAGAGAGACAGAGGGACGCCGCACCCATTTTTTATTTTAGTCCTGCCCAATATGGACTTTGATTCCGCCTACCACTGGCTCTGCCCCCAGTTCTTGCCAGCATGCTGCTCCCAATAGATTACCCAAAGATAGGTGGCTCTCAGCCAAAAAAGGGTCTCTTACCTTTGATCTAATTGATCACTAGCTCTTGACAAAGACAACCAGATACCCCTGCAAAGCCCACTATATGGTAATACTTAGGGTTTATATATTTTTATCATGATTATCGAAAAATCTGATTAACTGAGCGTGATGTTTCATGGCTAATAGCTGTTTGTAGTATTTGTCTACCTGTTTTTTACAGTTGTCTATGCAGGTAGCTGTCCTGTGACAGCTTTCTTTTGAGAGTCCTGAATTTGTTGCCAGTAATTGCACTGGTGACTATGACTTGAGAACAGAGATCAGCAACTAAAGATTTCATTTATTAGTTAGTGCCAACAAATGAAATTCAGAGCCCTTCCATCTCTTTGTCCTTGTTGCCATCTATTATTGAGGGGAAATATCGCTGTATCAAAAAAGCAAGCAAGCTATCATTTTTGCACAATTGTAGCGGTACACAGTAGCAAGTATAATTTGGTTCCAGTTTATTACATTCCAGGACACAATGGAAAACTTGCCTTTCACGTACAAAGATGAACATAGATTGTCTATGTGAGATAATGTTTGTGAAGCACTTGGAGACTATGCAGTGGAATAAAAATGCCAAGTAGTATTTTAATTGTTTTATTACATATTACAGTAATAATTCTTATACATTATAGGTTTACAGTGTCATCTAGTTACCCAAAACTGGTGTTGAATATGAATGCAATTGCATACTCATCTGGTAACCACTTGCAATAATCTGTTCTGTAATACAGCCAGTCAGGATTTCAATGCACTTGCCCTGAAATACAGTCTTTCAC
This sequence comes from Podarcis raffonei, assembly GCF_027172205.1. Lineage (NCBI taxonomy): Eukaryota > Metazoa > Chordata > Lepidosauria > Squamata > Lacertidae > Podarcis > Podarcis raffonei. Next base: position 73,995,549 of record NC_070606.1, read on the forward strand.
TCTCGGAATTTACAGGAAGCATATTTCCAGTCTAAGGAGGAAGACCAGAATGTGTGGTTAATGGATATTAAACTGTCTTATCCATTCTTTTCAACTATAAAATTGATGCCAGGTTGAGTTGTGCAGCTTCACTTATTAGCAAACTTGAACTGTGAGATTTAAGTGAATAAAATACACTAATATGTGTATTTTAATTCTCATGTAAGTTCAGCAGCTCAAATCATTCCAGTAGCCTACCATGCAACGATGATTTGAAGGGTTGCACCACACTGAAACATTCCCATTTGGTGTTTACTATTAATCTCAGATAGTAGTTTAATTCAGTTTTTCAAGGTTGGAACTAACAACTTCAAATGTATTCTTTCCATACTGAAAATTGGTGGGTTTTATGATGTGCGGTTTAATACATACTTCCTAACCTTTATGGTTTCTAGCATGGTAAAACATATTATATTTAGCATTACATTTAGAAGAATGGCTGATCCTTTGGAACATAGTATAAATCTTGGTTTTTGTTTTTTAACACAGTTCAAATAGCCATCGTGTTTGGAGGAGATACTCTGGATCATATCTTCAACATGTGCCGGGGGAATTACGATTTCCTAGTGCGACTTCCTGATCCATTGCTTTTGTACATCATGTCCTATTTGGATCTTGAAGATATTGCCAGACTTTCTCAAGTATCTCACAGATTTGAAACGGTAAAAAAAGAAGAAAAAGCAATATTTGAAATGTGTTCAATTGCAGTTTAGCTTCAACAAAGATGAGTGCCTTCAGTTAGTGTCTGTCTAATGATTGTCCAGTCATGATGAATTACCAAAAAGTACCAAGGAGTGCTAGTTATTGCATGAGCATGCAAAGAAACATTTTCAGGGACTGGGGATATAGATTCTCTGGGCTCCTAGGGTGAAAAAGCTAACTCATGATGTGGTCAGCTTTATTAAACTGAGTTCATCCAGGAAAGTGCATTGCTATACAGTATTCTTTATCTTAATACAGTTAGGTAGCCATGTTGGTCTGACTCAGTCAAAATGAATTAAAAAGTTAAAAAAATGTCCAGTAGAATCTTAGAAACCAACTAAGTTTGTTCTGGGTATAAGCTTTTGTGTGCATGCACACTTCTTCAGATACATGCACACAAAAGCTTATACCCAGAACAAACTTAGTTGGTCTCTAAGGTGCTACTGGACAATTTTTTATTTTTTTTTAATTTATTTCGACTTTATCTTAATATTTATGCTTGACCCTTTTCTAGACACCCGTTCCTGCACCCTTCCTGCATTAGACCTCTGTGCCTTAAACATCCATCTCTTGAAGACAAACTTCATTGTATCTCTAGCTGTCATAAGATTTTGTTATTCTGCTTGATGAGATGTAATACATAATCAGAAATTTATTGCCTCCCTCAGTTATTTTTCACAGCACGTGACAATTTCATGAAAACGACTGCTCTCTGGTTTTAAATGCTTGCACATGACTGACTTAAACAAAACACCACCAGAGGGAGCTAATGCCTAATGCAAAAGAGAAATTCAAGCAAGGGCATAGTTTTCTTGTATCGTTTGGCAGCCATATAATCTTTCAGCAGATTAATTACCTCATGTATGCATGTTTAAATAAGAAAATATTGGGCAGCCCCAAGTATCTGGGATTCTACATTCCATTCTGCAATCTGAAAGCATTACAGCAGATTTGTGGTGCGGGACATGATGGCAGAGTAGTTCTTTCTGTAGATTATTTTAATATGTCATATTTCATTTACAAAGTGCAATTCAAATCCATAATTTGGTTAAATGAAAAAGTGAGATTTACTTTGTATATGCCTACTCTGAAGTCAGGAAGTGGCAAATGCTAGCACTGAAGCATAGACAAAGGTGATTCAATCCATCTGTGGTGGCAGCACAGCAAAGAAAAGAAAAGAAAAAATGCATTGAGTAAAGTAGCAGAATATTCCCATGCAATAATTATGTGTTTTAAAATGCATTTCTAGCTTGAAAGAATCTGTAGATGGTTCAATCCAAAGTAGGAAATACTATATACTGTAATTAACAACACTATAGAAAGTTAAGGTAATGCAATATCCAGGCATTCATTTCTTTGGAAAAGCTCCCATCATTACTGTAAATCAAACAGCCAGCAGTAATTCAAATATTTGTTATCCTTCAAATAACTGTATTTTTTAAAATGACACTTGGCTAATGTTTAAGGCTAATACCTTTTTGTTTCTTTTGCAAATAGTTATGCAACTCTGATAAACTATGGGAAATGATTGTACAAAATTTATCGGGCAGAATTACCTCAGAAATGAGATCCCTGGCACACGAGGTGGGCTGGAAGCAGTTCTTCTTCACTAACAAGATTCAACTGCAGCTCCAACTAAGAAGAAGAAGACAGATGAAAACTGAATCATCAGATAGCCTGTCAGATTAAAGGAGTGCTTTTCCTAGCTGGCGGTAACAACTCTGATGTGTGCATTTGTTCCATAAATGTCTTGCTTTGTTTTCTGGAAAAAAGAAATTGAGCTGCAGGTATAAAATTAATGTGGGTCCTGCCTTGATGAACACTCATTATGAAGGTGTGCAAGAACAACTTTTTTGTTTCATTATTTCATTTGTTTTCATTGGGTAAAAAACTTCGTGAGGTTCGTTCATTTACAGCACATTTGTTTTCATCACTCCCCTGTTTTTGCATTGTCTTTATTTTGCTTTTTCTTAGGGGCTGGTCATGGAGGCCACTTCTTTGTAGCCTGCAATTTATTTTTCCAGAAAGACCTAGGCATAGTGTTAACCCAGGGAATTTGATGGTGGTAAGGGTAGTATTAGCTGCCACAAAAACGATAAGGCGCCGCCCCCCCCCCCCGGCCTGGGTGCAATTTTCCTTTAAAAATGCATTGAAATGACACAACATCCAGGGTATTCTGGGGAAATAAAATGGCAGCTACCAGGAGAAGCTGCTGAAAGCAACTGATGTTTCCTGTAGCTGCAACTTAATTCACAAAGAAACAATTCCCTTTCATTTTGTAAGATATGAAATATCTATACATAGTTTGAGGGACCTGATTAACTACAATGACCTTTTTTTAAAAAAAAGGTTAAATACTGTGTAAATATTTCTGAAGGCTATTATATTTTTAATAGCCAAATGTTAAACCCACTTTTTAACAAAAGCATAAAGAACTGCATGGTCTGGAACAATGACACTGCTCCCCCAATTTCCATCCTAAAACAGGAATATCCACTTGCAAGTCCAGAAAAGTATTATTTGCTCCAACCATGGCTACAGCTTTCAAACTAACACTAATGTTTACAAAGGACATGCAATGTTGTTACTTGGAGTTGTAATACTTTTAAGACTATCCTAATATTCAACTGAAAACAAGATTAATATGGTTTGGTGACTTTCTTCATCTGAGATCTGCCTTCTGCTCCAGTGTTTATGATACAGTTCAAAATGATATATAGTACATTTTCTGTTTTGCCATATTTTATAAAATGTGCCACTCAAAATTTAGGCCTTACAAGTATTTCACCTTCAGTTTAGCAGAGAAATAATTAACTTTCTTTCAATAATGTTCAGGTTTGCTTATGTCCTTAAACATAATTTGCTTAGGGTATGCTTAATGACTTGATTTCCTTGATTTTAGAAAGTTGAAAAGTATTAGAGTCTAAATCTTGTCTTAAATGATCAGTAAGGGTTTTTTACAGTACATTTTAAAATACTGTGAAACTATTAAGTATTATTATAGAACACTTACAGTCCAAATTGTGTCTTGAATGAACAATACTTTTAAATAAATGTATAAATAATGTGAAAACGTTTTCCTGTGCTTAGTGTTCTGAAACTACTGATTATTTTTTTCTGAACTGTATTTTAATTTGGACTCTGCTAATGTTACACCACAGATTTTCATTATTGCTTGACGTAAACTGAAGGGTTCTTATGTAATTCAAGTATTATCATAAGTATGTATGCATAAACTTTTGGGATTGAAGCCTAAAGGGTGCAACTCTCCCCTAGTGACAGCGCAGGAAGCCAAGCTCTGGCATATGCCATTCACTTAAGAGCCCAGGCCCCCGCCCTATCGCCTAGTTGTGCTGGTACCACTGAAACTACTGCAGCCAGTCTGGCCAGTCACAACACTTCCAGCACCTTTTCCCTCTGAAAACAAGGGACAAGCCTTGCTAGCAACTGCTGTGACTGCTCCAACCAGTGGCTAATGAATGATGCAACTGACTTCCATTTTAGACATGTCTGAGATTTACTAATATTCAGCTGTTGGTGTCAAAGAGGGTTTTTTTAAAAAAGGCTAGAGTTACAGACCATCGTGATCCTTCTTCAGTCCTTAATCACACTTCTGATCTAAAGTTGAACCAGTTATCCATTCTTGTTTCTAATGCAAACTGGATTATCTCTATAGTTGTCCCTAGTAGGGTGCGACTGCATGATAGGGAGCCAGTGTGCTGTAGTGGTTAAGAGCAGTGGACAGATTATGATCTGGTGAACCGGGTTCGTGTCTCTGTTCCTCCACATACAGCTGGATGACCTTGGGCTAGTCACACTTCTCTGAAGTCTCTCAGCCCCACTCACCTCACAGAGTGCTTGTTGTGGGGGAGGAAGGGAAAGGAGATTGTTAGCCGCTTTGAGACTCCTTAGGGTAGTGATAAAGCGGGATATCAAATCCAAACTCTTCTTTTGCAGCGCTGTGGGGTTGAGGATTGTGCTGCAAGTTACTAAAAAATTTCATTATCATATAAATGTGTCATATAAATGTATATGACACAGAGGATACATTTTAGTAAGTATAGTAAAATGCTACTAACAATAAGCAAGGTTATGCTTAAAATTCTACAAGGAAGGCTCAAACAGTATGTGGATCGAGAACTCCCAGAAGTGCAAGCTGGATTTAGAAGAGGCAGAGGAACCAGAGACCAAATTGCAAACATGCGCTGGATTATGGAGAAAGCTAGAGAGTTCCAGAAAGACATCTACTTCTGCTTCATCGACTATGCAAAAGCCTTTGACTGTGTCGACCACAGCAAACTATGGCAAGTTCTTAAAGAAATGGGAGTGCCTGATCACCTCATCTGTCTCCTGAGAAATCTCTATGTGGGACAAGAAGCTACAGTTAGAACTGGATATGGAACAACTGATTGGTTCAAAATTGGGAAAGGCGTACGACAAGGCTGTATTTTGTCTCCCTGCTTATTTAATTTATACGCAGAATACATCATGCGAAAGGCTGGGCTGGATGAATCCCAAACTGGAATTAAGATTGCCGGAAGAAATATCAACAACCTCAGATATGCAGATGACACAACCTTGATGGCAGAAAGTGAGGAGGAATTAAAGAACCTTTTAATGAGGGTGAAAGAGGAGAGCGCAAAATATGGTCTGAGGCTCAACATCAAAAAAACGAAGATCATGGCCACTGGTCCCATCACCTCCTGGCAAATAGAAGGGGAAGAAATGGAGGCAGTGAGAGATTTTACTTTCTTGGGCTCCATGATCACTGCAGATGGTGACAGCAGCCACGAAATTAAAAGACGCCTGCTTCTTGGGAGAAGGGCAATGACAGGCCTAGACAGCATCTTGAGAAGTAGAGACGTCACCTTGCCAACAAAGGTCCGTATAGTTAAAGCCATGGTTTTCCCAGTAGTGATGTATGGAAGTGAGAGCTGGACCATAAAGAAGGCTGATCGCCGAAGAATTGATGCTTTTGAATTATGGTGCTGGAGAAGACTCTTGAGAGTCCCATGGACTGCAAGAAGATCAAACGCATCCGTTCTTAATGAAATCAGCCCTGAGTGCTCACTGGAAGGACAGATCGTGAAGCTGAGGCTCCAGTACTTTGGCCACCTCATGAGAAGAGAAGACTCCCTGGAGAAGACACTGATGCTGGGAAAGATGGAGGGCACAAGGAGAAGGGGGCGACAGAGGATGAGATGGTTGGATAGTGTTCTCGAAGCCACAAACATGAGTCTGACCAAACTGCGGGAGGTAGTGGAGGACAGAGGTGCCTGGCGTGCTCTGGTCCATGGGGTCACGAAGAGTCGGACACGACTAAACGACTAAACAACAACAACAACTAACAATAATGTGAATAAATAGAAAAATGAATTACAGTTCAAAGCAATAAACATCCGCATTTCATATAATTAAATTTGTGAGAAGTCTCCATAAAATTACCAGTAGCATTCCAACAACAAAGCAAAAGCTGTCATTGAAGTACATCTTATCATTATACATTTTCCTTTTACAGTACTACATTTTCTTAAGATTCCAGCGTTGCACTTACATATTTAAACAAGAATTTAATTTACACACAAAAATAAGCACCCTTAATAAAATAGTTGAAAGATAAATGATTGCAAAGCACCAAACATTAGGCTGCTTCACATACGTCCCTGGCCAGAAATAGCCTTTTGTGCCAGAAATCATCCCTCTTCACCACATCCAAAAGAACATGTTCTTTAGGAGACCCATATACCTGTATCCTGATGGGGCAATCCTAAATCCCCCAACATTGATGGCTCGGGTTAGGATGCACCAGTCTCCCACCAGTGGAGAATGTCCCTAATGGAGGTGGCTCTGCTGCAGTGGAATACCCACCTCCAGCCCAGTAGGCAGTAAGCTATGCTGCAGTGGAATACCCACCTCCAGCCCAGTAGGCAGTAAGCTACCATCAGCAGTAGCCAGCAGAAAGCTCCAAAAGTAGGGCATTATGGTGCCAGATCCACTCCCCTACCCTAAAAGGCTGGATCCAAAAGCCAATGGAGAATTAGCTGCTCAGTTCCTCCAACCCCCCCATTATGATTGCTCTGTGGTTTGTGTTCCCTTTCCTCATTTTGAAAGGGAAGAATAGTGCAAATTCCATCTCCATGTGTAGTGCCCATGCTATACGTCACCTTAGGTCGGGATTCTCAAGAATGTAGCACAGACTTCCTTTGGCTCATGAAAGGCTTGGTAAAGCAGGGAGGCAATGTTCCAAAGAGGGGCTGAATTCTGAAGAAATGGGTGCATTAAATGCCCCCTGGCAGAAGATGACTGGTGCATCATCGTCTGGGTGCAATTTGGAATGAAGAGTTCAGAACGCTGCTTTCTTCTGATGTTTTGCGGTGCATGACTTTATGAGGAAAACAGATGTTCTGTTCCTCTTCTAATGCCAGGTTTTCAGTAGCAAGATCCCTATATAGGGAAAGGTATACACGTGTACAAGGATCTCTATTGTTTACATATGGAACAGCCCAAGAGACTGGTGCAGGGTTGTCAACAGCAGAGGGTAGAGTAAATTCTGGAGAAGTGACTTGAGTTCAAAAAGTTGGGGAAACACTGCTTTAGATAAAAGCACTTCCTCTGCTGCCACATGGAGGGGATCACTAACTGGGTAAATGTGTGAACCAGCCAATTCTATACTGCCCCACCATGTTCTCATAATTTTTAAAAATGTAATGCACTTAAAGGTTTTGTTGTGCTCCCTACCAAAAACAAAAACCCATACAAACACAGTTTGGAAAAGCCGTATTCAGGTTTACAATGTATATATTTTGTTCTCTGTATATATAATGGAACATTCTGTGTTATATTCTAAGGAGTTCCTTCTCAGACAAAATATATACCCTTGATAAATTTCACCCTGAGAAAGTGGCTCCTTGAGGTTACACAATAAAATTAAAAACAGTACAGTAAATTACACAAACAATAAGGCAGCCAGGGATTTCTGTATGCATTTGGAAACTTTTTTTTTTCCAGACTAAAACCCTCTGAGGGAATGTTAAACTGCAACGTTTTGGGAGGTAGTAAAGTGAACACTAAAGATTCTTTCTAGCTGACATACGAGATTGTCTTTGGCAAAAATCACAGGGAGATAAGACGGTTCTCCACAGTAGTGGAAGGCAGTACACCAAAGGCTAAATGTTTTCTAAGCCTCTTCAGAAGGTCCCTGCAATTCTAAAGTCATGTACTGCAAGATAAACACCATCTGGAAACCTAGAAAAGTATCTTAGGGAAAGAAGTTCCAGCTCTAAAAGCAGTCAGCCTGAAAAGAATTAATCATCCACTTCTCCACCCCGCCCCCCAAAAAATACCCTGAACTAAAGCTGCTGTGTCTAGAATTTTTTTTTGCATGTTTGCATTTTGATGTGCAACATAGTCCTTACTGTATTTTACAATTAGACAGAAACACTTCCACATCTAAATTATTTTGTTATTACAATCCGATCCTGCTTTTGAGGCATAATGCAGCAAGGGGGGAAATCATACACTGGACTTCCAAGAGCTAGGACAATGGTAGACTTTAACTCCTTTGCAGTAATTTTGGGAACTAGCTTTGTCCCTTGGTTGCAGAGCTTCAGAAGCTGTTTCCCATGCACAAGCAGGGGCAGCTTGCTGTATGGCAGGGGGTCACTACACAAGAAGCTATTTAATCTTAGGGAAGGAGAATGAGATGGTGAAGAGTGCCAGAATCCTTAGTGTTGCATTTGCAGAGGCCATGATTGGTGCCCCTTAACATCAGCAGGCTGTATGTTCCAGCCTTGCTTGTTTAGCAGAGGCATGTGACATAGCAATTACATGGGGGGAAAAAGATCTGACATATGAGGCATGGCATGCTCTGGCTGGGCTAATTTAACCAAAGCCACGGAAGGCAATTCTGACCTGCCCCTATCAACTCTTTGTGAAATTAAATAAACAATCATTATTTCCCACCTATTCTGTTATCCTGATAATACTGCTGCAAGAAAAACTGGAATTGAACTCTGCAGAGGAAAAGGCACCACTGTACCTCCGCAGCTAGGACTATTAGTAACTGCTACAGTTGACCTCGGATCCACAGACACTGTCAGGTCACTCCGACTGGCACCTTTTGGCTAAATATGTAAACAAGAAATCAGCAGCAGTAGCCTCGCTACTGATCCTTTAATTCTAAGAACCATGATGTAGCTCCCCACTAGTAAACCACTTAAAGCTTTGGGCTTTTGTTGCCATTGTTCCTTCTTTCCCATGTTGCTATCTCAAGGTTATTTAAGCTAGCGCAAATAGAATAAATTGCTCCGTGGTCTGCAGACACAAATCATTTATCTCATAATAATAATAAACACACCATTTTCATTATCTTGAGTCCTTAAAACAAGAGTTGGGAACATACTGCCCTTCAAATGTTGCTGAACTACAACTCCCATCATCCCTGACCACTGGCCAAGCTGGCTGAGGTTCATGGGCAGTGGAGTCTAATAGCATCCAGAGGGCCAAAGGTTCCCCAGAAACTCGCATTAATTTGTGTAGTAACATGTTGCAGGTTGGCGTCTGGCTGATGTTCAACAACTAATTTATCAACAGTTGGAATAACCAATAGAAATGATTCTCATATGTGTGATTCCTAATGGGGCTAATTATTTTCCCCCTCTTTTTCCTGTTAGTGTACCGGTAAATAAGGAGTAACTGCATTCCAGTCTGCTGAATTGTGCTTGTGTCAAACCTCTGTGAATAACAAAAGAGAGAACTTATTTTCAGCTACTGATCAAAGCTGCACCATTATGTCAGTAGGATGTTCAGCTTTTGAAAAGGTGCCAATAAAACTACCAGCTGTAGTCTTGTTTCCACTAGTCCGTTGATAGTGGCAGTGTGAACTTTATTTACTGTCCAAAGACGGTGACTTTCAGTCCAGTTGGTCCCATTAGATGTTCTGTTTGGTACCATTTCCGGAAAAACAAATGATGAAATGACGTTCTGTTTAAAAAAGCTCTCAGTACATTGTGCTATACTTTTCCACCTTCTCTGTTTTTTGCCGGTGATGGCTTTATCTTTCCAATACAAGGCTGTATGAGCAAAGTGAGGATTCCCACCATGTAAAGCAAGCCACATATGTAGAAAGAAAAGTCATATTTTTGTGTCAGGTCGTAAATCCAGCCTGGAAAACAAGAGCAAGGCAGTTATCTATAGGCTATGATCAATAAATCAGTGAAGAATAGAGAACATTATTTATTCTAATCATAGCATAGTTTTTGGTATCATACTATGCTCAGTCTCTTTCCCCACCTCCATTTGTCTTTCATCCATCTTAACTTTCATAGAAACCATTCTGCAATGCATTGTATGGCTTTGCGGTTGCTCTGCCTTACACTAACTGGTATCTGATTTACTCTAGTCTGCATCTGCACAAAACTCCCCCAAGAAAAGAAGTATGCTATAAGCCAGAGGGTCTGGTAGAGTCAGCCAACAAAGGGTCAGAGGTAGTGGCTGGTAGCCAATAAGATTAGACATCTGTGAGAAAGCAGATGTTGGTGAACTTCCATCTTCAAACTTGCCCTGTGAGCATTGTGTTATCTTGTCAAACAACTTCTACCACACTAGGAGCTCCTTTCTTTAAAATCAAGAATGTACCAAGGTATATTTGTTGACACGGAATGTGGCCCATGAAGGGCGTGGAGTGGGTGAGAATGAATGGTAATTGTACGTGCAATGATTCACTATTTTATTTATTGTGTTTATATCCCACCTTTTCCTCCAAGGGACTCAAGGCAGCACACATGGTCCCCCCTCATTTAATGCCCACAACAACCCTGTAAAGTAGGTTAGGCTGAGAGGCAGTGACTGGCCAAAGACCACCCAGCAAGCTTCATGGCCATGTGAGGATCTTAACTCGTGTCTCCCAGGTCCTAGTCCAACACTCTTAACTACTACATCACCCTGGCTCTCACTATGAACTCTAGGGGCTATAAAGCACGCATGGAATGTAAAGTTGGACAAACAAAACTTTGCATTTACCTGCAAAAGGTGGTCCCAGGAGTGCTGAAATCCCATTAGCACAAATGATGATTCCATAGGCATTTGCGAGGTGCTTAATCCCAACTAAATCTTCAGTAACAACAGGCATGAGTGAAAAATACCCACTGGAAAATCCTATTAGGGCACAGACCACAGCGAGCCCAGCATATGTGTGCATTAGTGGTAAAACGAAAATGCAGAAGACAAGAGTGAAGTTGGCTGCCATGAAGACATTCCAAGCACTGACGCAGGGTGAATCAGAAATGATGCCAAGGATGACCTTGCCAAGAATGTGGACAATGGCAATAATTGAGGTCAAAGGGAATACATCGTTCTGTGCAGATAGGCCATATTGCTTCACTATTTCCGGAAGATGGATAAAAGGGATAACAAAAGTGCTGTATGCAAATAAGGCCCAAAACACAAAGGCTGCAAACTTTCTGTTGGTGAAGAGGGATGCAGCGCCAAAGTAACTAGAATACCAGGTCCGAAAGCCTTTCTGGATTGTAAGAGTCAGCTGACTCACCCTCTTCAGCACGCAAAGAGCATAGATATTCTTCCAGTGTCTGGTTACATCTTTGTTTTCCAAGTCTGAAAAAATGTCAGACTTTTCCTTCTTACCTTGCCCTTCTTTTGCCTCTTCCTGTAAGATGCCATTGGATGCCAGTGTTTCTGCAGAGCAAGAGAGAGCTTTTGCATGGCTCTTGCTGACGTTTCCCTCTCCGCTTTTTTCAGCGGCTTCCTCTTTGTAATAAACTGGTCTCATGAGCGCTCCACAAACACACAGGTTCAGACAGACCGCTCCCTGGATGAACATTGCATTCCTCCAGCCAAACTCCATGCAAAGGTATTTCAGCAGAACTGTCATCAGGAAAGCACCGAACCCCGTCCCAGTTGTGCTGAGTCCCTGGGCAAGTGCTCTTCTCTTCTCAAAGTATTCGCCTACCATGACCACAGCAGGCAGGTATACCATCCCACTCCCAACACCTGAAAAAGAGAGATTCCTGAATCGGCTGGAGAACTTTCACTGCAGTCATAACACATGCAGGCAAATTGACACAAGGCCCAAACGTTATTATCCAGTATGGCTTCACCTAAGGATTAAGGATAGGCTTCCACAAGCATACTAGTGGGGCAGCACTAAAACTGCTAGCACATTTGCAAAGCTAAGCAGCTTCCAGTATGGTTTCAAATGCTGAGAAATGATGACAAGGCGTGACTGTATGCTGCTATCAGACATGGGAGTATGCTTTGGCAGTATTTTGTAAAGCTTTTATGTGTTGTAGAAATGTGTCGTGATAAAGACTGGGAATAACAGATCACACTCAGATGATTCTGAGCACCACAAATCAAAGTTTAAATCAGCCTACTGAGGCGTAGCTGTGTATCCCAGAGCTGATACTGTAGTAGTATAAGCCATGAATTCCCGACACCTGTAAGATCAGACCTAAATATAGTCACCTGGGCTTAATAAACGAATTATCTCCATCACTAGAAAGACCATACATAATCTCAAACTCAAGTCGTATCAACCTCCAAAGCCAGAATGACTCTTCAACTAACACCAAAGCCTGATTCCAGAAATAGTATTATGCATGCTGGAATGGGATCTATCATCAGTGTTTCAGGTAAAAGCCACAGATTTATTAGACACATGGTTTCCCTTAAAGGTAGAAGCTACCTCACATGCAGGACTAATAACTAGGGATTGAGTTTGTGGCTTCCATTCCACAACCACCACAGCCATATACTTTAAAGGTTTATTTACTATATTTAAAATTGTTCCTTTTCTGAGATAACAGCTGAAACTGCTCTGAGTTCTGCTTTCACTGATGCTCAAACAATTCCTAGCAAGTTAATTGGTTTAAGTGGGTGTCCCAGAATAGACAATCTGCTCTTATGTCAACACTGTGGCATCATCTGTGAAAAGAAGAAAATATTTGCAGACTAATGGACCATATACTTTCTGCCTGAATATGTTTTTGCTGTCTCTAAGCACCTAATGTGCTTATGTTGTCAGTTTACAAGAAGTTTATTCCTAAGGTTTCTTCTCCACCTGCCACCGGCCCCTCATTCCAGGCTGAGAATGAATGTGGAATTTCTCCTCTTATTCTAATGGGGTCTGCTATGGCCTTAGAAAGAGAGAAGACTAATATTTATTCTACTGAACAGGATAACCCTACCAGGAGACATAAGAGAAGTCCAACTCAGCTTCCGTATGCCATTAAATGGGGTCATAATGTTTTGTTTTCTCTTATCATTGTATTTTCATACTGCAGGGGGTGTCTTTTGGATTTTTCCACTTCAGATATCTCTTGTGGTGATTAACAGCCTTGTGGTGTTTCAAGCTCAAAATCAATTTTCTCATCTATAAACAACAAAGTTTACTGTCCCCTTTTTTGCCCTTCTATTTATACTCTCACACTCATAGTAAGACAGCTGAGTGCAGAAGGCTGCCTGCCCACTTCCATAAAGGGATAGCAAACATCTACAGTTTTATCTGTCTTAACACAATGAGCATAGGCCAGTTCAAGGCCTATCTAAATTAATTTAATGTAAAGCTTTGTCAAATGCCGCACGTGATAATTATAAACCTCTACCATGTATCATATTGTTCATTTCCCTTCTGAAATAAAAAACCCCAAATCCAAACCTTTCCTTGTAGGGCAGTTCTTCCAACCTGCTGATCAATTTGGTTCTTCAGCTCTAAAATATCCTCTCTTTTTTTGTTGTGGCAGCCAGAACAGTACACAGTATTCCATGTCTGGTAGCTTACTTGGTAATAAGCCTCATCAAGATCATAAGCTCTCTACCTATGGCACACACTCAAATATATTGCTTTAAGCAACTTTGTATGAGTTCCTGCCAAGTTTTATATGCCAAGTGAGTTTATCACTTGGGGTTCCTTCCAACTCTAACATTCTATGATTCTATGAAACTTTTGAATTGGCCCGGGCCAGTCTGTTTAACCAGACTGTCATGCCACCTTCAGAGGAAAGGTTATTTAAAGATTATCAATATCAAAACCATAAATCCACTCTGAGAAAGAGCAAATAAAATATGATTAAGATGCAGTGTGCCAAATCAACCCCAGTGAATATTGCTCACAAGGATCAGCAATGTGAAAGAGGAAGAAGTTGTCCTGAAATGACACAATACTTTAGGTGACCCCAATATCTATCTAGTTCCTTTAGACCAGGGACTCCCAAACTTTTCCCTCCATGGACCACTTGGAAATTGCCAAGGGTCTTGACACTTAATGATTTTTCTGCCTGTTGTAAGCAACTGTAACATGCTGTGCTAGGTGCTGTATCTTATCTTATCACATCACTAGTCACCTTCTATCCTGGTCCATCCCACTCACCCTGTGGGCAGATTGCTGGGATCTTAGAGCGATGGAGCAGCAAATAGGATCTTTGGTTGAAATTTAGTAAGTAATAATAATAATAATAATAATAATTGTGCCTGCCATTCACAGCCACTGCTTCTACCATTCTTCCCAGACGTGCCATGGACCACCAGTAAAGCTTGCGGACCAGTGGTAGCCTGCAGACCAGTTTGGGAACCCCTGCTTTAGAGCGATGCACTAAGCTGAGTACATTCACTCCAATGCTTCTGAAAGGAACACCAAGCGTTTTATGTTCCACAGTGCTGTATTCTTCCTATGGCATTCTGTACGCGAAATAACTGGTGTATGTTTCCAGCAAAGGGATTTTGTCAAATGCTCAACACATTTGCACATCATGGCAAACCATGATCCATGACTTACTGTGCGTGAGCAAATCATGCTCTTAGTGTGCAAAGAAAAGAAACCATGATCCCCGGCTTAGTATTATGTCCAAACCAGCATTCAAGCAAACCACAATTGGTAAGCCAAGAAGAAATCTTGGTTGATCTTTGTGGTTGGGGTGAAACAAATCATGATCCCTGTTTCAGACACAATGCTCAGCTAGGGATTGTCGTTTTTCCCCTCTGCGCACTAGCTGGAAGTAGTAGAGAGGATAGAAGTGGGAGTGATTTGCTGGTGCACAATAACAGATGGTTTATAGCTTATTGTGGCATGCAAATGCAGCCATTAAGTTATACTGGTCTTATTTAACTATTAATCTTAGTGCTGCCTTGCCTGCATTGTTGAAAAAAGGACAATGGAGGGGGGCAACATGCTTGCATCACACCTTCAAATTACCATTGTACTTTTAGTTTGGAAGGACAAAGGGGAACGTTGGAATCTTAAAGCATGTCCAAGAGCTATGGGTAAACTGCATGTTTTATTGTTATATGTTATTGTAATTGCATCTTCTGCTCTTAAATATTTTGCAAACCCTGGAAATGTTTTATGTGGGAGGCACACAAACAAACAAACATGTGAAACTTGCTATTTCACATCAGCAGCAACAAGTGCAACTTGGGAATCTGCCCAAGAAGTGTGACAGGGGTGTATGATTTGCTGTGAAACAAAATACAGACATTCAATATTTAGGTTGGTTGTGGCTTTCCAGCTAATCTGAATTACCATGCATCACCTGAATTAAGGTATCTATGCAGGTGATCTAAAGTGCTTATGTAGATGCTGCATACGTGTCACTTTTGACCTCCAACATGTGATGTATCTTCTCATGTGCACTGTTTTGTGTGCACAAACCAACCCTCCTCCATTGACATGCATGAAGAAACTCTTACAGGCTAA
Organism: Podarcis raffonei; assembly: GCF_027172205.1. Lineage (NCBI taxonomy): Eukaryota > Metazoa > Chordata > Lepidosauria > Squamata > Lacertidae > Podarcis > Podarcis raffonei. The sequence continues at coordinate 74,010,997 of NC_070606.1, forward strand.
GGAACATGTTTGTGGTAGAGTTACTGTGCTCAGAAGGAACTGTAGGTCAGGGTGACTGCCTCTTTGCAAACTCAGGCTTGCTTATTTTAGCATTCTGTGTTCTTACAGATCAGTTACTACAATGAAAATCTGAATGCATATTCCAAAACTAAAGCATGCTTACCAGCTGTAACCCCAAACGTTATAAAGAGGTAATATACATTTGAGGCATAGGAACTCAGTATCCATCCTACAGCAGTCAAGATCCCTCCAGCTATTGCTGTCTTCCGGCAACCGCAGGTGTTAATGAACAAACCAATAAAAGGACCTGTGCCAAAACACGAAGAATGGATTGTTTTCCTAAAGCTTTGTTTATTCTCTTCACGAGGATAACCACACTGAAACCACTGATTACCAGCAATAAGATCAGTAAATATTAGGCCACCTGTTCAAAACTGTTAAGTGCTAAACATCGGTTCTCAAAGATCTAGGCACTTATTTCTAATCAATATATGAAACTGAGACAATATGACTCATGACAAGCAGAGATTACAGAAAAATGGAAACAGGCAAACAGTATCATATTTTATAAGGGACTGTTGCTAAATATTTTGATCCATAAATGTATCTATCTCTGCAGGAACTGATCTTGGGCATATTCATTTCTTCTAGAGTGGCTTATGAACCTACCTACAATCAAGGTTATACCCATACTAAGGGAGCTGACCCACGCTGTCAGGCCTCGACTTTGGCTGAATTCGTCAAGCCATTCCATGTTGAGAACACCAAGGGCCATTTGTGATCCCATGATGAGAATGTGCACCAGGAAAGAAGAAAGGACAATCATCCAAGCCCATCCACCATCAACATCTGGATTTGCCACAAGCTTCTTCTCCCTGTCTTTGGAATCCTCTTCAAAATCATAGCCAACATCTTCGCGACTGGTGTACATTTTCCACTAAGTATCCTGAAACAAACAGAAAATGTTTTCACAGGCTCAGGGTTGTCTTTTATTTTAGTTTCTTTGGTGCTTTATTCATCAACTCAAATAAAACTGGTTTGTTGACAGCTCGGCCGCCATTTTGCATCCTCCACAACACCCCGGGACTTCATGAGGGTGGAAATGGCAGCCGCCGCCGCCACCGCCACCCACGAAAAAAATGGCCTCCATTTTTCCTAGAGGGAGGATGAGAAAAAGAAAAATATCGGGAAAATGTACTCTGAGAAATTTCAGCTCCTCTCCAATCACCTGTAGGCAGCCAAAGTGACATGAATCGGAAGCAGATTTTCAACACCCAGCCACAGCTGTAGGATTTGAAATACTTAACCGTGCCCTTGTAGGGACAGATATTTTGGCCGCAAAATGTTTTCACACTGTTACCCGAAATGTATTTTTATCTTTGGATATCTGCACTGCAAACACACTCAGAAAAAGGAAAGGTTGTTTGTCAAAACTCTGCACACGCCATCAGCTGCCCAGAACTAGGATAGGACACTGGCCCTCACCTCACTGCTGACTCAGAGCAGCCTTGACCCAGCCTTGTCTCTTCCATTCACTCACAGATTACTCCACACAACTAAGTGTCATGCAACAAGCTGGCTGCCAGAAAAGCCGCAGACCATCCTTAGAGCAGCAACGCCAAACATCAGTGACTGCTGTTTGCTCTTAATCAAACAAGGCCAGCAAGTCCGAAATGCTACACTGACATAATAACTGGGATTCCTGAATACATTAGCATTTGTTCTTCTAGTGTAAAAAGTTCTTTCCATAACTGATACTGTCTTCCTAATAACCCTGTTAGGTCATCTTTGCTCTGGGAAAGACATTATTTCCTCCCACAAATTTTGTCCAAAATACCTTTTTCCTAGTGGGGTTAAGATTGGGAGCTGCCCAGAGTGGCTGGGGAAACTCAGCCAGATGGGCGGGGTATAAACAATAAATTATTATTATTATTATTATTATTATTATTATTATTATTATTATTCACAGTTCAGAGGCTTGCAATTTTCAGTAGAAAAACAGCACGAGGTAAAAGGGCGGTTCTATCCCCCTCCACACACACTTCTTCCTTCCTTATTGGTGTTTCACTTCAAATTGAAGCACCTGCAGCTTCGTTGTATAAAGGAATAACACAACTACACATAACGTGTAGTTTATTCCTTACTAAAATCACAACAGGAATGTGCCAGTTTCGCAGATGGGGAGATTGAAGTAAAGTGATGATAAGCCCAATGTTTTATTAGCTGCAACTCTGTTTAGATTATTTACATTTTAGGGCCCAACTCGCTAACAGTGTGATTTAATGCATGTTTGTTGATAAGTCCCACAGTTCAGCTAGACCAGGGCAGGCCAACTTTTCATATCAAGTGGGTGGCAAAAGCATTTTGACACAGAATCTGCGGGCCACATGCTTGGTTGCAGAAGCCACCAAAAAAGAACTTGAGGACCGCATGGGGCCCTTGGGCCACGTGTAGGACCACCCAGAGTTAGACCTACTCTCAGACTTACTGCATAGGAAGGTCTCCTACTGCCATTTAAAAATTTGTTATGTCCCTGCTTAGATATGAGGTTCATTCACTGGGTCATCTTGGTCAATCACTATGTTGCATCCTAATCTGATTCACAGGATTGTTGTGGGGATAAAAGGAGGAGGGCACGTGTGGCATCCTGAGCTCCTGGGTGAAATAAAAATGTATTTAACCAGCAAATAAACAGCAGTTCTTGATTTGGCTAGATACCCATGGAGCATAAAATGCTCAGAATGTCTGTAAATCTGGGCCCTTTGAAAGCTATATTAAGTTGCATATATTCAATACATGGTGCTTTGAAAAGAAGAAGAAGCAGTTTAAAGGATTTTCCTAAGGCTGCACAAGAGAGCTGTGTCAGAGAGGCAAACTGGCCAGAGCTCTACAGGCCACTACTGTCCTCGTGTTTGTCACATGAATGATATTAATTATTCCAGCTCCCCACCCTCCCCTCCCAGAAGAAGAAGAGTTTGGATTTGATATCCCGCCTTTCACTCCCTTTAAGGAGTCTCAAAGCGGCTAACATTCTCCTTTCCCTTCCTCCCCCACAACAAACACTCCGTGAGGTGAGTGGGGCTGAGAGACTTCAGAGAAGTGTGACTGACCCAAGGTCACCCAGCAGCTGCATGTGGAGGAGCGGAGACGCGAACCCGGTTCCCCAGATTACGAGACTACCGCTCTTAACCACTACACCACACTGGCTCTCCCAGATGATCTTCCATCCAGTATTCTGTCTTGATGGTTTAGGCCAAATATCAAATCTGAGAAAATCACTTCTAATGTGTTTGCAAGCCTGCCCATTTATAAAAGTCTGCAGTCGCAACCCTTACATAAAAACACGAAAATTTTGATTTCTGTTTTTGAAAACATAAGACACGTCCTGAGATACTTTCTTAAAAAAAGAAAAAGGAGCAACAATTAAAGCATAATTGCAGTATTTGACCAATACACTTTTTAAACAGCACAACAAAGCAAAATGGCTAGGGCTTCTTCTCTCTCTCTCTCCACACACCCACACACCCACACATATATATATGAGACTTAAGTAACAAAGACATAATTTATGTGGTAGTTCCTGGTTACTGCCATATCAGTAGCAAAAAATAGTAGAAGTGTTTCCATCAACTCTGGGCCGCTGAATATTGGTACGTGTGTAACTCAGAACTCAGGGGCATTGTGTTCCGTGATTTTTCCTATCTCTTAAAACATAACTAATTTCCTGTGCCAAAGGCATTTCTGGTATGGACAGAAATAAGCAATCCGCTCATAGGCTGTTAATATTTTGCAGACCTGCTTTGCTGTACAGTATGTTTATGCATGGGTAGGCGCAGCAGAAGCCCCACTCCTACCATCTTCCCCATGTGTGTTATAGTAATTCCTACAAAATTGCCTTCCGCATAAGAATAAGCCGATATCAAAGCATTATCCTCAGGAGAATGCTGAAATGTGCCTCTTCCCTCTACTTCTTTCCCTCTGCTTCTCACATGGGCACAGCTAATATGGGGGTCATAGATCATGTGTAAAATGGTCCTGCTGAGCACCTTCCTACTAAATCCAATGTATCACATACATGATCGCCATGGGGTTTGTTTCATTTAAACTACTATGATCAAACTTCGTTTTATAAAATCTGGTGACCGGTCATCGTGAATGAAGACTGGACTGTGACCCTAAGCATGCTTTCTTGGACGTAAGTTTTTGCTTTATAAAGGGAAATTATTTAGGAACAGGCAGGATTCTCTCTCCATCCCACCTGCAAAAGTCCTGCTTGGTTCTCAACCCATTTATTTTTGCCTTGCCCAAGCACGTCTACTCAGAAGAAAATCCCACCGAATTCAAGGGGTTTTGCTCTCCAGTCATGCAATCCTATGCATGTCTACTAATTGAGTTCAAGTGGACTGACTCCCAGGTATATGTGTATATGCTAAACACATTTATTAAGTAAAAAACCACATTGAACCCTCAGGGATGTTTTGTGTAAATGTGGATACTGGCCTGTATCAGTATTGCCGCCTGTTAGCTGCCTTAAATGAAAAAGTACTGCATGTCCTCCAACATTCAGAGGTAGAAATAAGGTTACTTATGCCAAGTTACTTTTAAAATTGTAGTTTTATACTGCAGTTGTCGTTGATGTTATGGCTTATATAAATCTTCTCCAGAGCACTTAGCCCTGAAAAGAGGCATATAAAATTTCAAAATAAATACTTGGCAAGCGCCTCTTCACTCCAAGGCTACGCACCACTGAAGTCTCTTGTCTGCAAGAGGTACTCTTGTGTTCATTTACTTGGCAACAGCCAGTCTCGTAACAGATTATCATGCTTAATATCTCAAAATAAACCACAGGCTGCAGCATGTGAAATGGCAGGCTGTGTCCTGCATGGTGCCTTAAGGCACCTACACCTGCTTACCTGGGAGAAAGTCCCACGCAACTCGATGGATCTTACATCTGAGTAGCCAGGTTTAGGACTGCAGAGTTAATGATCAGGTTGTACACTTCCACGGCATGCAGCCCCCGCTAATTTCGAAAGCTCTTTCCAAGTTAAGGCTATCTGGCGGAACCAGGCATGGAGGGAGAGGGAGGGAGAGAAATGGGGTGTCACAGACACAAGGGGAAATGGTGGGATTGAAAGGCAATCCCATTTTTTGCCCTAGCCACGCCCACAGCGCTAACTTCTCCGCTGCCCTCCAAAAAACATGCGCCTCCGACCCCGAACACAAGGATTGTGGCCCTCGACAGAAAAAAAAGTTCCGCACCCAGGCGGAGACAGGCAGTGCTAAATGATAAAAAAGAGATGAGAAAACCCTCCCCTGGTTTCCGCCTCAGGCACAATAAGAACACGTTTGGGGGGGACAGTATTTAACCAAGCGTAAGGCGAGGGGGTAGTCAGTGGCTTCATGGTAGTCAATGGCTCGTTCAGGTGGCGGCTCTCGCCTCTGGCGCCTTCCTCAGTGGCTCCCCGCGAGCAGAAGCCTGGCCGGAGTTGTGGGGAGCGGGCCGCGTAAAAAGCGCGAAATAAGGAGCCCTGCGCGGAGCAGGGAAGGACAGCGGCGGCGGAACCGCGCGCGGCGGCGGGGCCACAAGGCGACTGACCGCGAGTTACCTCACAGCGGCTGCGGGAGCAGCGGGAAACCTTCCTGCCGGGAGCAGACAAAGCTTCGCGGCCGCTGCGTGCGGAGCCTGCCCGCCTGCCTGGCGCGCCATGCATGCCTCCCCGCTTGCCCGAGGCCGCCCAGGCTCCGGTGCCCAGCCTCGAGGGCAGGCCTGGCTGGCACACCCACCCACTCACCCCGGAGGGAGCCGCGCTTACTCCCGGGCGCCTCTCGAGCGCGGCGGATCCGCTGCTGCTGCTGCTTCCCGCGGCGGAGTCCCCGGGACTGCTGCAGTCTGGAGTGGCATCTTCAGCAAGGCGCCCGCCCGGAGCTCTCCTCGCCCGTGTCGGGGGAGGGACGCAGGGAAGCGAGGTCGGGAGTGGGTGGGGGCTTAATTCCCCCGCCGGCCTCGACCCCCGAGCGTTGCCCTTTCGTCCCCAGGGCACTTCGCCTCGGCGTGATCTTCCTCCACCAACTCCCTGCACCGCCGGCCCATCTCTGGCCGCTTGCAAGTCGGCGCGCTCTGCCCATGTGTGCGAGGCACCGGCTGATTCTGGTTTTGCGCAAGGGAGATTTGGAAGCACCTGGCGGGCTGCCGGGGCCTCTGGCGATCGCTGGGTGAAGTTTGGCTAGGGGCAACTGCTGCGCAGCCCGGCTTAGGGCAGGAAAAGCCCCCTTCCAGCCCAGCGAGCCATCGGGGAGAAGAGCGCGGCAGAAGGAGCGAGCGGTGCATTGATGTTGTTGTTCGTAGACAGGCCTCTCCCGCGTGTGGAAATCCTGAGGACCAAAAACAGCCCCAGGGAAGATTAAGAGATTTACACTCCTGTTTCCGAAAGGCTTTTGGCTTCCCGTTCCAGAAATCTTCTCACCACTTACCCTGGCCTTTCCCCACCCCCACGTAGCAGCTCAGACCCCTGGCGTCTTTTCTAAGTAGTAACACGCCAGGGACTAGTTTCTTAGTTTTCAGATGAGGACAGCCTTGAAATCGTGAAACGCTGCCGAGTTTTGTCTTGTATCATAGAATCATAGTAGTGGTGGGTGGGACCTCAAGGGTCATCTAGTCCAACCCCCTACAATGCAGGAATCTAAAGTGACCACAGCAGATGGCCATCCAACCTCTGTTTTAAAAGCTCCAAGGAAGGAGAGTCCACCACCTTCTGAAGGAGTAAGGCCGCACTAGTATGCATGCTTACCTGGGAGTAAGCCCCTTGGAGCTCATTGGGACTTAACTGCTGAATGCCCATGCATAGGTTAGCCTGTTAACAGATCTGTTGTGGCACACCCTTTCATGGACTAGATCAAGCATGAGGAAACCTCGGCGGCTCTGGGCCTAATGTGGCCCACCAGTTCCATGAGCCAGACCCTGACAATCTCCCCACCAAGAAGCCGGGATGGACCAATTTTCACCCCCATCCTAGTGCAAGAGGGGGTGATATTTAACTTTCCCTACCCAGTGGGTGGCGCTGTGGTCTAAACCACTGAGCCGATAGGGTGAGCTCCCGTTGCTTGGTCCCAGCTCCTGCCAACCTAGCTGGTCGAAAGCACGTCAAAGTGCAAGTAGATAAATAGGTACCACTCCGGCGGGAAGGTAAATGGCGTTTCCGTGCGCTGCTCTGGTTTCACCAGAAGCGGCTTAGTCATGCTGGCCACATGACTCGGAAGCTGTCTGCGGACAAACACTGGCTCCCTCAGCCAGTAAAGCGAGATGAGCACCGCAACCCCAGAGTCGTCCACGACTGGACCTAACAGTCAGGGATCCCTTTACCTAGCATAACACAAACAGGAAGAAAAGCAGCACTTCCCTGCTCCCCAGCTGATCCCCATGGATCCAGTGTGGCATGTATATGGAAGGGTGAGTTAACCCCCCCCCGCCCAATATGTCAAGATGAGGATGAAAGTCTCCCCTCTGTGATTCTGTGATTATGTGTGTGTGTGTTAATATTTTGTGTGTGGTTTTATAGTGGTGTGGTGTGGTGTGTTTTAAGTGTATGAATGTGTTTTAATTTTTCCACTTCTATAGCAGCTGTTCGAGGGAGGAGAGTGTTTTTATTTTTATTTTTATTTTATTTTTTGTAGGATTGTGCTGCTTGAGTAAAAGGCTTTTAAAAAAACAACCCCCAAAAAACACCTCCCACTCTCCAGATTCTGATTAGCTCCTTCCCCTATTTAAAATAGACTCTCAATGGTGCTAAGCTTCAGACACTGCAGGTGTTCTTTCAATTGTGTTGTGTATAACAGCTTTCCCAAACCTGGGTCTCCAGCTGTTTTTCGGACTACAGTTCCCATCATCCCTGACCACGTGTCTTGCTAGCTAGGGATGGTGGTAGTTGTAGTCCAAAAAGCTGGAGACCCAAGTTTGAGAAACACTGGTGTATGAGAACTCCTCCCAGTGTGTGTGTGTTAAAAACACACTGAAATTAGTAAATTGAAAAGTTACATTTATTGTATTTGTTTAATATATTTCTTTCCTGCCCTTTACCATAAGGTCCCAAAGCAGGTTGCACACAATAAAGTATGCAATCATAAAACAAAGCAGTGTAAACCATAAAGCAAGAAAACTGTAAAATATTTTTAAAAACAGTTCATTATATAAAACAATTAAAAATTCCACATTTAGATACAACACAAACATTAAAAAACAATTCCAAATATAAGAACAGTTTTTTTTAAAAAAAGTTCCAGTACAGATTCAGACTATTGTCTTGAGATAATTTCCTGTACCATCCAAATTTTTCTATCTGGTCAAAGGAGACCATGTCCTCTCCCCACTCATCTTGTCACCCCAAAGAGGACCCAGAGCTACGGAAGAAAAGTACCCAGCAATATGTGAATTTTCCAAATTATAGCATTAAGGAGAATCAAATTCCTGTCCTCAGAAAGGGTCCAGTGACAACGATGACAAAAGGATCCCCTGTAAATGTCAAATGAAGGAATATGGTTAGGTTATTTGAACGTCAAAAGCAAGGAAATACAAGGTAGAACATGAGGATGAATATCATGGAACACCAAAACCAAAGGAAGCACAAAACTGAGTGTTTCCTGCCTTCTGTGGTCAGTTTGGTACCTTTCATTTTTCACTGGAACATGAGACAGTAAAAAGATAAGGATCTCTTTCAGCAGGACATATGAATCACTTCCCATGAAGTATCTTCACATGGTTTTACAAGGCAATTCCAAGTATAAAAAGAATTTATAATAAATTCAGATACCAGCTGGTTGTTGTTGTTTTTTGAAAAACCAACTACATCTTCATTGGATGTGTTTAGGGTTTTACCTCACCCACACATGCCAGTTTAATATTAGAGAGAACAAGTGGGACTTTTAACAAAGCATTGCCTGACAAGCCAGCTGTGCCCTTTTATGGCATACTCCATTTCATCCACTTCTGTTTTTCTCTCAACACACATTCCGCATTCTGTGGCCACTAATCATTTTCAGTGTTCACTGGAGTGTTTGCTTGTTTTTAAATTGTACTTGTACAAACCTTGGAACTTCTATTGTCGATCTTTTCCTCGTGCGCAGATTGGCACTGGGAGAATGAGTTTTGTGGTTATTTAACCATTATCATTCAACAAAACGAAAACACTTCAGTGAATACCACCGACAAAGCCTGTTAGAGCTGTGCTTGTTTCACCTAAACCCGTTCTGCCTCTCCTGGATGCAGGATGTGGTTTTTATTCTGCTGTTAGATATCTCAAAACACTGTATACCAAGGTAGTAACGGAGCTAATCTTTAGTGAAATGTTGCTGCAAAAACAGAATATTTTGAGAACTTTGGAGTTCTGTACACATGACAGTGTTGTAGTTGTGACCTATCTTCTGCATAGAGGGCTACAAAATCCAGTGTTTCCTGTTTGATTCACTTACTCTCAAAGCTACTACTCATCAGAGGCGGATTTGGGGCAGTGTGCGCAGCCAAAGCTTCGGAAAGGAGGTGGGAAGGTGCTCTGTCAGGGTCCTAGAGTCCTCCTGTCTCCTTCCCAAAGCTGGGCAAGCTCTTCCAGCTTTTGCAAGGAGGCTGGAGAGGGCTCTTAAGACCATGCCAGAGTCTCACACCTCCTTCAAGGAAGGGCATAAAATGGCCTTAAAATGGGAAGCATATTACAGCAACCCTGTGAGGTAACTCACTATTGTTCTAATTTTAGGTGGGTAGTTGAAAGAGTGTGACTTGCCAATGCTCCATTCAGTTATTACTTGGCCCAAAGGAAAAACTATGGGACAGGCCTTGATTTTAGGAAATCCCTTGACTGCTTCTTCTTGCCCACCACCAAAATGGAAGATTCTGCTTTCAAATAAATGTGGCATTTGTTGGTATGTGGGGTCCCTCATCGATCTATCTATCGAAAGGCATATACCACTGGATTGTAACAAAACCTCTAAGCAGTTTACAAGAGCTGTTAAAATTAAATAGAAATATGTAGCAGCAGTGGGAAACCTACAGCCCATAGGGATAATTAGGCTTGCCAGGTCTCCCCATTCAGCCCACAACGCCATTTCAGCCAAGACACAATGGTGCTCACAGGCTTTGCATTGGTGACCCCTGGTTTAAATGGAAGACAATATGACACCCACAAACTAGAGGCATGTGAATCTGTTGATTGCGGCTTCTCTCAGTTTCTCATTCTTCTAATCTTAAACTCAGCTCTCCAGATTTCCACATCAGTCTCCAGATTATTATTATTTTAAGTTCTCGTTTTAGTACAAATTTATCTTAATGTACATATTTTTGCGTAGATTTCCCTTAACATGTTTTTTTCAGAAAGCAGTTTTCCTTAATGTTGCTATGGTCTTGTGGGTGCCAGGCCACTATAAATTCCTGGATCTAGTAAGTGTTAGAATTTAAACAAGGCTTGGGGTGTTAAACTGGGTGCCAGACACCCTAGTCCCAGTAAATGTTAAAAGCTGATCAAGCCAGGCTAGCTTCCTGTGTTCAGGAAATCACCTAGGTGATGGGCCATTAAGAGAACAAAGGAAAGGTGATGAGCCATTAAGAAAGCAAGTGAGAGAAGGCTCTGTGTGAGACAGCAAATGGGTGAGGCCCATACCCCCCCCCCCCAACTTGCAGATACTGAGAAAAGCCAAAGTTTAGAACTGAAAGTATGTGCAATGTGACCTAGAGGTAAAGCTGCAGCCTGGAAAGCCAGAAAGGCACAGTGTGATGTTTGATGTCTATTTGAATCCAAGGCTGTGTCTATGGGAGAAACAGGACCCTCTTGGAATGTTAATGCTGTGAACCCCTCCATCGTAGGCTTGGGTTGTATTTATGTTTAATTAAAACATATATCACAAAGATATCACTACTATGCCTCAATCCCCAAAGGAAACACAAATCATGGGTGAATGCCTGGAACACCTAGAATCTCGCACCACTCAGAGACTACGGTGGTGTGCAACACTATAATGTATTTTGTAAGCGATTATCACTAATATGTGCATTCTTATGCACCCTTTACCTTAATGTGCATTTTTACAGACATTACTTGGCTGGAGCCGTGCACAGCAAAATTCAGAGAGGTGTGGATTTAGTAAGGCAGATTGTTGTTCATTTCACATATTGTTTCAGAAAGTGTGAATTAGGCAGGCTCATCTTAAAAAGCAGAGACATCACCTTGCCAACAAAGGTCCGTATAGTTAAAGCTATGGTTTTCCCAGTAGTGATGTATGGAAGTGAGAGCTGGACCATAAAAAAGGCTGATTGCCGAAGAATTGATGCTTTTGAATTATGGTGCTGGAGGAGACTCTTGAGAGTCCCATGGACTGCAAGAAGATCAAACCTATCCATTCTGAAGGAAATCAGCCCTGAGTGCTCACTAGAAGGACAGATCCTGAAGCTGAGGCTGCAATACTTTGGCCACCTCATGAGAAGAGAAGACTCCCTGGAAAGATGGAGGGCACAAGGAGAAGGGGACGACAGAGGACGAGATGGTTGGACAGTGTTCTCGAAGCTACCAGCATGAGTTTGACCAAACTGCAGGAGGCAGTGGAAGACAGGAGTGCCTGGCGTGCTCTGGTCCATGGGGTCACGAAGAGTCGGACACGACTAAACGACTAAACAACAACATCTTATATGTGATCTGAAGCAGATTTGTGCCCAATTCTAGGCCTGCCATATGTCCAGATTTTCCCGGACATTACCGGGATTTCAAAGGTGAAATTGACGGTGGGTGGGGGGAGAGATTTCCGAAAGGCGGCACTTAATCCTGGATTTTAGGCAAGTCAATAGGAAAATCACCTTTTTTGGTTTTTGGTCCTGGTTTTTACTTTTTGAAATATGGCAACCCTACCCGATCCCTACTGCAAACCAAGCAGATAATATTCAAGAGGCAACAGGGACTGGAGAAGAAGGCTGGAAAGACTTGGAGGAGGAGCACAGAGAAGACCGTGATGCAGCCATGGATGGCATTTGCACTCAATGGCATCACTGTTCCAGCAGACATTGGGTAAATGTGTGAACGTGTTAATTGTACATATCAATGCATTTTATCTTTTGTAGCCTTTTCTATTTTAAAAGATTGAAAGGAAGTCAACAGGAAAGGCAGCATTTTCCTTTATTCTTGATTAGCATGAATACAGAATCCCAGAGGGGGCAGTACTACTGTCGCTTCTTAATTTCCCTGGTCTCCCAGAGCATCAGTTGTACTACTTGAGAGAGGCAGAACAGGCCAGCTGTTAAGAATGGGGGCAGTAAAGAGACTCCGTTTGTCCAGGGATTAATCTTTCTGATAAAGAAATGGAGAAAGGGAAGATCCAGTGCAGGTGGAAAGCAGAGCTGCCTTCTCCCTACGGAGAGTGTCCTTCTACCAGTGCAGGTAGTCGGATGAAGTGCAGATGGTAAGTAGAAAAGGCCACTTATTGCTCCAGCAGTTATGAACTCCTGCCTAAATATTTCTAGGAAATATTGAGGAAACTGAAGAGACAGTACAGGTTATGCCTGAAACAGTCGCTTCTGCATGTTTGAGCAAGGTGTAAATAGTTTTCTTAGAAACTTAAAACATTTTAATCTTGGCGTGGGTTTCTTAAAAAAAAAAAGAAAAGGTTGTGTAAGGTCTATTTTCACTAGGAAACAAGAACATTATCAATGCAAAATAAACCCAGTAGGGCCCAGCCTACTTCTGAGTAGTTATGCATAGGATTGTGCTGTCTTGTCTTTCAGAAAAGAAACAGGGAAAAAAATAATGCATCTGGTTAAGTAGACTAACATGAAAGCTATGTCATAAGCTTGTTCATCTTTATAGTGCCACAAGAATCTTCACAGTGCTAGATTTGCACACAAGCTAAGTAAGCTATAGTTTAAGGTCTCAGATTATGAGGGGCCTTTAACTAGAAAAAAAATATTACAAGAAAAATATTGAAAGAGTTTTAAATTCAATGACATGTGCAGATCACACGCCCAGTGCATGGTGTATTGCTTCTCCAATTTGCTAAGTTATGTGTGTAATTGCTTGTTTATTCCAGTAATGTTAAAGGTTTTCACATATGCCAAGTAAGAAGTCATAAGATATTTTTTCATTTAAAGGTATTTTGTATGCAAATGGACATGTTTTAGTTAGGTTTTTAATTGTCAGTTGCATCTTTGCCCAGGTACCAGTATACATCCAAATATAAAAGTATATTATTTCTATTTTCATTGTCCTTTCTGTTAGAATAATTCAAATTTTTGAAGCCTGATAAATGTGACAGTTTAGGACTTTTCTCTGCAATCATGCGGTGGGAAATTATAGTTTTCATTCAGCTCGTGTCTAATCTTTATTCATGGGCAATCACATAATTTATCCATGCATTTGTTGGCTGAACTGATCTTAAACCATAGCTGTTCCTTAGAGCAACCAAAGCCATTCCTAAGAGCTGTCTAGGGCCTTCTTTCAGGGCTTTTAAATATATATATATATATTGTTCATATGTCTGTTTTTAATCTTCCATTTCTTTCTGTAGTTCTATCTATGTGATAAGTCAGCTATGTGATAAGTCATGCTGAACCCACTTTAGAGCAGGGGTGACCACAGACCACACCCAGCTTGGTAACCTACAGGAAGTGGTCCATCAGCCCTGCAGCTTTGCTTTCCAATCTGATCAGGAGCTAAAGTGCTCTGTCAACTCTTTAGAGTTTGCAATCAGCGGTTGCTTCTGTTCCTTCCAATAGTGTCATTTGTACATTTTAGAGTGGAGAAGGAGATTGCAGACTCACTTTGAGGCATCTGATCAAGGTCTGTATTTTAAAATGAGCTTAAAGATATATTTGCAAATGTTTGTATGTTTCATGCCAGGCAGAAACCAGCTGGCTAAGTACTTTGGCAGTTGTTTATCTTCCTGCTCTCCTGAACAAGGGCCCCCCTGATTTATAGCAGTAGCAGGAGACAAGTTTCTCAAAGTAGTAAAAGGAAATTACAGGCTGGGAGCAAATGTTACACTGACCCTACATATTACAGAATACAATCAAGCTGCAAAAACACTAATTAAGAGTTGGTAAATAGTAAGATTTATTGTTTAACAGAAAATAATACCATGTGCCTCCCATCAGACTCTAGCCATATTTTCCTAAGGTTTAAGGTATACTGAGAGAGTTAAAGGGCAATAAATTTTGGGAAGAGTTAATGGGAAAAGCAAGCTGGCTGGGAAAGGGGGGTGTAAACTGAAGAGGCTTCTTTTGAAGCTGTTTTTACTGAGTTCCTTTTTTACTTTGCAAAGGCCTTTTCTTCTAAAAAGCTATCTATGTTATGTATGAGATTTGTTGGCTTAATGTAATTATGCAAAGGATTTAGAAAGGAAGAAATGTTAGATTCTTATGTTAGATTCTTATTTCATAGATGGTGTGTGAGAAGGTGAACCCAAGATCTCTTTAAAATGAAATTAAAAAACCATGCACCATCTGTTTTAGCCATCTGTTTTGCAGTGAATAGGGCAAAAGGTGAAATGTTAATTAAGGTGCCTTGTCGAGGCAAATGTAAGATATATGGCTACTTGTCTGCCATTTATGGATAGAAGGAAATATAGCTCTTTGTCTCCCATAAAAGGTAATAGGAAATGGATGTATCTTTTATGATTGGTTCTAGCAAACAGCCAATAGGAATTTCAACCAGGCTGATTGGACAGAGGCAGCCAAAGGAGGAGCAAGGGGGCTGGGCTGAGGAAATATAAGTGCTGGCCATCAGGGCTGGAGCATAGGCAGAGCTTTGGTAACCATATGCCGCTGTGCCTATCATTTATTTGTCTGACAAATAAATTATTATTTTAATTTCTCTATTGCTGCGTTGAATATTTCATTCCAGCTAAGCGTTAACCACAAGCAGGGTGCTACAACTTAGGTTAGACTTTACAAAGTGGCCTGCAGATAATAGGACGATACCTAAAGGCTGCTGAGACAAAGAAGCAAATAACGACCGATTCCCCAGTTTTTATAAAATCCATCAGTTACTCACACCTGTCTCCAGGAGAAACATATCAGTTTGTATAACAGCGAATCCTGAACTGAGGCAGTGTAAATGCCCATAGATTCCAGTTTTGGTGGCATTTTGTAGGGGACTCCATTTTGCAATAGATCTCAAAATTTACAGTGTAGTTTTCCCCCCTTTAATACAAACTAATCCCATATTTCTTCTCTATAGTTGTCTGAATTTGTGTTATTCAGATTTGATTTTTGTAATGTCAAATTAACGCAAGATTCAGCTTTTATTTTTCAAATCCCTGGTGGCGGCGGCGGCGTGTGTTTTTCCGCATCCAATTTACTGCTGTATTGCGCACACACCAGTTCTGTTAATTTTAAAAAGGACCAGTAACAGTTGTCATCTTTGCCAGAAGCATACCGTTCTTCAGGAAGTGCTCAGAGTCAGACATTGCGACCTCTTTTAATGTACTGAAGTTGATGCGAGTTGATATTTTTGCAAATCCACAGGAAAAAGAGCAACTGGACCGAAATTGACCTCAATATCATCAATAGAAAAGAAGAAGAAAAAGATCTAAAACTCTGATCCTGTGCGTACTTACTTGAGAGAATAATCTTTCAACAGAGAAGTTTGTAAAATAAATCACAGCAATCATGGTTGGAAATAGAAGGTTAAGATAAGATTCCAGGACAAACTCAGCTCTCAATTCTAAACACGCAGAAGCAGATGACCCTACTTATTACTTGAAAGTAAATCCCACCGTGACTGAATCCAAATTAAGCTTGCAGAGGATTGTAGTCATCGCCTGATTCTTTGCAGACAGTAATGCTGGCAGAAAAAGCCAAGTTAGGCCACAGGCTTTAAGCTGATGCTTTCTCCCTCTAAGGCAAAGGTTAAGGGCTAGGACAGGCAGGCTCAAGACACCAGAAATTCCTTATGTTCAGTATTGTCATAAAGTGGACTTTGCACTGCATTGAGGGCTTGCAGTCCAAGGCAGCGCACTACCAGCGACCCACAATCTTGCCCTTTGCCTCAGTCAGTGATTTGTCTTGGTCTGGTGCTTATTAAGGTTCTGGGACATGTTCTCAATTGACAGGGCAGGCCAGCCATTCCAGAAACAATATAGGTTTACGTGCTGCTTCCAGCACTGCAGGCAGGGGCGCTTTAATTTCTGCTGTCTAGCCTGCCTTTGTGGGAGAGCTGGCTCTGCATATGTTTTTGTCTCCAGGAACACCCGGCAGTCTGACTAGCAGAACTGCTGTCTTGCAAGTTGGGGCCTGCTGTTGCCAAGTTTAAGTGCCCGATAGGAAACAGGAAATGTACATTCAGTGGAGGAGGTCTTGGCTTCCACTATATTAAGCTTTCAAGCGGAGTAATCAGTAGTTGCATCCCACTGACCTCCAGTCATTTGCCCTCCATCCGATCATACGAAAGGTGGAGCAGGACCTCGGAAGTGGGGATCCTGGCTCAGCATCCAAGGACTCCCAACCTGCAAAGTCAGGGTTCAAGATTGTTCAGGGAAGCTATGCCCATACAGCCAGGCTTCCTGCCTTAGACCTGCTTTATCCCCAGGGTGGTGTGGGTGGCAGGGACATTTATGCAGTCCCCTCACTTGCCTTCCCCTTACATCTCATAGAAGCACAACCCCAGCCCTGTAGCTGAAGCCTCATCTATATGCATGCAACAGGTATGAGGTGTGCTATTTTGGACTGCAGCTGAGGTGTGCCATTTTGAATGCTCCACAGCAGGGGTAGGCAACCAAAGGCCCAGGGGCCAGATGCAACCCAATCACCTCAATCCGGCCCGCAGATGGTCCTGGAATCAGCGTGTTTTTACATGAGCAGAATGTGTGCTTTTATTTAAAATGCATCTCTGGGTTATTTGTGGGGCATAGGAATTTGTTCATTCCCCCCCCCCAAAAAAAAATATAGTCCTGCCCACCACATGGTCTGAGGGACGGTGCACCAGCCCACGGCTGAAAAAGGTTGCTGACTCCTGCTCCACAGTGTGTTGTTCTTGTGGTTGGTTGTGGGGTTTTTTAAAGGCCTCCCTGCAAACAGAAAAGTAGCACACCAGGGAGAAAGATTCTGATACCCACCTCCGTGCCTGTTGTGCTGCTTTTCTACTTTCGGGGAGTTTTGTAACATAATGCTGTATTATTTTACTGTTGTTAGCCACTCTGAGCCCAGCTTTGGCTGGGCAGGGCGGAATATAAATATATTATTATTATTATTATTATTATTATTATTATTATTAAGTATTCAAAAAGGAGATTGCCACCTGCAGCCTGTGGCGTGTGTGAATCAGGTCTGGTGACCACAGCTATCTTTTGTCTTGAATCTAAGCAGATGCTCTTTGCAACAAAAATAAAGTGCATAACAAATGAACTTCTTTTTTTTAAAAAAAGGTGGGCATGTTAAGGTAAAGGTACCCCTGCCCGTACGGGCCAGTCTTGACAGACTCTGGGGTTGTGCGCCCATCTCACTCAAGAGGCCGGGGGCCAGCGCTGTCCGGAGACACTTCCGGGTCACGTGGCCAGCGTGACAAGCTGCATCTGGCGAGCCAGCGCAGCACACGGAACGCCGTTTACCTTCCCGCTGGTAAGCGGTCCCTATTTATCTACTTGCACCCGAGGGTGCTTTCGAACTGCTAGGTTGGCAGGCGCTGGGACCAGACGACGGGAGCGCACCCCGCCGCGGGGATTTGAACCACCGACCTTTCGATCGGCAAGCCCTAGGCGCTGAGGCTTTTACCCACAGCGCCACCCGCGTGGGCACGTTAACCACCTTTTAAAACCACTTCAGCCTGGTTAGTGCTGTAATTTGCCTAGCAACAAGTTGCCCTCTGCTGCCCCCTAGTGGATGACAAAAAATCAGGACATATGCTGTCAAAACATGTTGGTAGGTTTTTCCTTGAAAGAGGAGGGCTCAGCTAGGGTGCAAATTCCATTTACCAATTAACATTCATAGAATTGTTGGGGATGGGGAATCCTTAGCATAAGCTGTTGCATCTTTCTGCCATAATGAGAAAAATAATGGAACTTCTTATTCATCACTACCTCTCGTATTACTAGTGGCTGTTCCTACAACAAAAGCTTGCTTCTCTTTTGACCAGGCAAGAGCTTGACAGATGTTGGGAGAAACTAATTGCACGGTGCTGAGGCAATGCTCTTCAGTGCCCTCCAGCCTTTGACATTGATAGGTGGAAAGCTACTAATTGCAAATCTTACTCCTTATCAACGGGAACAGCAGGTTGCTGCAGAATTCATGAAAATTGCTTTGAACCGTGAAGGAGTAATTTCTTTAACTCCTTCAGACCAAGAGTAGGTTAAATGTAAAGAAGCTGGAAGTATATACTGCAGGCCAAAACTATAATGTGAATAAGGGCTGTCTTCTTCGGTGAGCCTGAGCCTTTAAAAGCTTTTTGTGATGGGTAGAAATTCAATAGGGTAAGAATTCTCTCTCCTCACCTCCTAGCAGATGCCCAATAACGAAAATGCAAACAGAAAGAAAGTGTCTCCTGTTGAACTTCTGCCTTGTTTTCCTTTAATTCTGCTGGTAAAATCATAGGGGCACTGTTATAAAAGGGGGGGAGAGAAGAAACTGGATAACTGAATATGGAACACATTTCAGATGTGGATTTATTATTATTATTATTATTATTATTATTATTATTATTATTATTAATTGCCCTTCACCCAAAGATCACAGGGTGGTTTACAATACAGTATAGAAACACAAAAATACGTACCATAATAACAAACAAAAACAATAGTTCCAACCTCTCTGGTTTAAAAGGCCGTAGAAGATTTAATTAGCCTAGGAGAAAGGGAATGTTTCTGCCTGATGCTTAAAGATATGGAAGATATGGGGAGAGCATTCCATAAGCAGGGAGTCACCACAGAAAAGTCCCATTCTTATGTTGTCACCCTGTGGACCTCTTGTGGGGGAGGCACATCTAGAAGGACCTCAGATGGTGATTGCAAAGTCAAGGTCGTTTCATATAGGAAGAGGAGGTGGTCCTTGAGGTATTGCAGCCCTGAGCCATTTAAGGCCTTATAGGTCAAAAGCGGCACATTCAATTGGGCCTGGAAACTTAATTGGCAGCCAGTGTAGTTGGGCCAAGATCGGTGTTATATGCTCAAACTGTCTTGCCCCGGTTAGCAACCTGGCCACTGAATTCTGCACCACCTGAAGTTTCCAAACTGTCTTCAGAGGCAGATTTTGGTCTTCAGAGGTTAGATTAGCATGTTACAATAATATGACCGAGGTGACCAGAGCAGAGATGACAGAAGCTGATGGAAGGCACTCACTCCATGCCTCCAAGGCTGCCTGAGCCTCAAGCAACAACAAAGGATCCAGAAGTACAAAGGGGTTCACAGCTTGGGGGTATTTCTGAATGACTTTAGCCTCCCTCCACACCAGGGAACAAGAGGGCAATAAAGGTTTACATTGGGATCTGCTGCCCCTGTGGATCCTGCTGTCTGAGGTCGCCGCCTAACCTTGCCTAATGGATGAGCCGGCCCTGATTGTGAAATATGCATGCTTTTGGTAGTGCCTTCTTTTCTGACAGGGACGCTGGTGGCGCTGTGGGTTAAACCACAGAGCCTAGGACTTGCCAATCAGAAGGTTGGCAGTTCGAATCCCCGTGACGGGGTGAGCTCCCGTTGCTCGGTCCCAGCTCCTGCCAACCTAGCAGTTCGAAAGCACACCAAAAAGTGCAAGTAGATAAATAGGTACCACTCTGGCGGGAAGGTAAACAGCGTTTATGTGCGCTGCTCTGGTTTGCCAGAAGCGGCTTTGTCATGCTGGCCACATGACCCGGAAGCTGTACGCCGGCTCCCTCGGCCAATAAAGCGAGATGAGTTCCGCAACCCCAGAGTTGGTCACGACTGGACCTAATGGTCAGGGGTCCCTTTACCTTTACCTTTCTTTTCTGAGGATCAAGAACATAAACCCATCTAAATTCACAGGTAGGGAAAGACCATGAGCCAGTGGTGGAAAATATGTAGAAAATCATGGGTTCAGCCTCCAGCAACTTGAGGAAGGGCTTGGGAAAATCCCTCACAGGAACCCTGGAGAGATGCAATGCACCAGCAGCTGGAAAAAATCAGTGGCCTGGCTCAGTATAAGGCAGCCTCTTATGTCCACATAGCTCAGAAACTAAAGTAAGTCTCATGTTTTATTTTATGAACGCATCATCAACTTGCATTCAATTAATATTCCATGAATTTGGTGCATTTTGGGTTGAGGTAGATGATGTAGGCATTGATCCAGGCAATAAATAGAAATTTAGAGACTGGTCTTGCTCAGCAAATGCAAAATATCTGGTGGAAGATATGAGAAGGTTTTCTTTGGGGTTTTTGGTTTTATTTCCTCCCTCTAGTTTCACAATTAATAATCTCAGAGTTAGTTTTCCTTCTTCTTTTTCTGCTAGGGCATTTCAGTAAGATGCGGTGGAACAAAAAGAAGCAGTGTGAGCTAGCACAGAGCAAAGAAAGGTACGTCTAAATTTTCAGTGCATTTCCAGATCAGTGTAAACTATTGCAATCGGCGTACTATTAAAAGCACGGTTTTAAAGATCGGCTAAACATCTAAACTAGGATTAAACATCAAGGTCCATGAAGAGTCTGCATTCTGAAGATGTCATCATGCTTAGATGGATGTGGTACTATAGCTTGAGAAGTCATAATCTTCAAATTTAGAATCTACTCTTGGGAGAGGGAGAACATGAAAAGGTAAGATATGGGATGTATGAAGTTGAATAAGTGATGTATTCCAACTCTTGGGATTTATAAATTTGCTATGGTATAGAACTGTTTTCTAATCTCTTGTCATGACATCGCTTTCACTCAGTTTAATTTAGCATGATGAACACTCATACACTACTGGTTGTTGTTGCTGTTGTTTTAATTTAATTGTGCTATTCTCAACACTTTCTAGTAGAAGAGAAAAAGATGTGCTATTTGGGGAAGTTAGTATACCCACCTCCTAGTTTCAGATTACATGCTATTCATCAGGGTAGTAGAGAGTATTGCCAGACACCTCTCCATTTCTCACACTGACTATTGTTAATAAACCAGGGATGGAAAGAAGAGAATGCAGGATCTCTGGGTGATTTGCTGGAGATGGGCAAGCCAATCAGGATGAACGTTCATTGTCGTATAACCTCCCCGCAAACCAATCGGAACAAATGCTCAATAAATATCAGTTTAAAAGATTCAGTTGTTCAGTGGAAACAGAAAGTATGGACATTGACCCTTTCTGAAAAATTAAATAAGGAAGTCAAGTGATGAGCTTCGTGGCTCAGAGATATTTTTCGTTTAAAATCCTCTTAAAAGTTCATCACATTTTAGGGCAAATTTCTCCTCATAAACACATTTTTAATATACAGTTTTGGCTATATACAGTTTTTGCAAGCTGTCCCCCCCCCCCCAATACCTTCATTTTTAGGCAAACTTCCCCTAATATATGCCATTTTGTAAACAGCGTTTGGTTGGCGAATGGCACTGCAAAATTCGGATAGGTGCAAATTTCAAAGGATTAGTTCCTTCAGAAAGTATGGACTGGAAAAAGTCAGCTTCAAATGCATCCTGAATAAAATTTCTCCATCCCTAGTGCTGAGTTAGGTTTTGAACACTGGTCTTCTAGATTCTACTCCAGCAATGTAACCAATGACACCACAGTGGCTCAAAACTCCAGTGCATTTAGATTATAATCCTGTTCATGTAAATAATAATAATATATTATTTCTACCCCGTCCATCTGGCTGGGTTTCCCCATCAGATTAAATAGCTGGAAATATATTGTTATAATACTGTTATAAATGTATCGCTTGTTTATTTCCAGGGCAAGAACTACACTTGGCTATTATGAATGTGTCCATGACTGAAACTCAAGCAAACAAATCAGATTTAATACAAACGCTAGTGGTTGTAAAGGGAAGCCTTTATTTGGCTAACTTCATATTCATAACTGCATTGAATATATTAATAATCAAGACTGTGAGACAGAACTCTAAAATGGTGAAGGAAGTGAGATACTTCCTCCTATGCCATCATCTTCTCTGTTGCTCTTTATTCTGTTGCTCTGGCATGGTGTCCAACGCGATACAAACATTTAAAGTGCAACAATTCTGGATCTGGATCACCTTTGGAGTACAAACAGCAGTTGCAGAAGCAGTGCTGGTAACGCTGGCTTTGATGGCAATTAACACTTGCTTAGCAGTTTGCTGGCCTTTGAGATACCTGGCCTTTGTACACTTGGTGAAACGCAAAGCTATAGCTTGTGTTTGGGTCGGAACAATCCTCAAATCTGCATGCTTGATCATTGTGGAACGTACAGAAGGAGATCCGAGGTACATATATGAAGCAGAGCTCTCTTGCCCAACTATCCTGGGTAGTGATTTTGCCAAAATAACCGGAAGTATTTTCATTTTGCTTCTTGCAGCCGTCATGGTAACTGCTTATTTTCTCCTGTGGAGAGAAGGAAAGTTCAGCGGTCATTTTAACTGTTCAAATAAGAAGGCCAGAAAAACAGTCATTATTCATGGTGTACAAATGAGCTTCCATATTCTTCCATCCTTAATCTTTACAGCCATCGGAAAAGGATCAGAACATGTTCTGATAAAATTTGGAGCTTTTGTTGTTTTCATACTTGCACAAAGCTTCAGCCCTGTGGTTTATGGGCTGCGGAACAAAGAACTTCTGGACAAGATATGTGTCAGACGAGAAAGAAATCAATACAGTAACTACTTGGTAAAGTACAACAATTACCCACCCCAACTTCAGATGGTAGAAGGTTCAGCAAATGGGTGGACCATTTCTCAGTGTAGTGCAAAAGCACTTTCAAGTCAGCATTAGCCTTCATTAAACCATATCACACATCAAGGAATAATTCAACTCACACAACTGCATATACCAACCCATTATTTTTAAAACCAGATTTTCAGCCCCAAAGCTAGAAGCCTTGAGTGCTATATTTTTGCTTTAAAGTTTAAAGGGTAACTTGTGGAAAAGACACAGCACAAGAAGTAAAGGAAACCATGGAAAAAGAGAGGGCAAGGCTCTGCCAGACAGGCTACTAGAAATGGTACACTCTGGAATCTCTAGTACAGTCGTACCTTGGAAGTCCATTTGACTTCCCAAATGTTCGGAAACCAAAGCATGGCTTCTTGATTGGCTGCAGGAAGCTCCTGCAGCCAATTGGAAGCCACAGAAGCCCCATCGGACGTTCGGCTTCCAAAAGAACGTTCAAAAACCATAACACACACTCTGAGGTTTGTGGAAGGAGAGGATGCAGTAGAAGACACTTCCTCATCATAATCCCAATAGTTGCCCACCAGGGTAGTATTAATGCTGCTTTGTATCTCTTTCCCTTGGCAGCCTGTAACCCCACCTGAGCACTAACAGGTTTGAAAATCAGCATGTTCATGAAAATTTCAGCAGTTCAGCCAATGGCATAGGAACAAATTTCAAAAACATCAAGTCAGATTTCTTGCAGCTAGGGAGCTTCCGAAGGATGCAGCCAGCACATACTACAGCTTCCGCCACCTTTTGACAGATTTTCTACATATGCTCTGTGCATTGATTTGATATTTCATATATATTTATTAACCATGATAAACTATGAGAGTTATTCAGAGGCTTGCTTTGGTGCTAGTATGATTCAGATGTGTGAAACATTCTTAAAAATGTTTTAGGGCCTGATTGAAAATGGAATGCAGCTAGTTTTGCCCCAGCCTGATGATCACTGACTTGTGATAATGCAGAAATAAGTTTTTTCACTGGTAGCACTGGTGTTGTGAAATGCACTCAATGCTGAAATGCAACAGGTCCCTTCTTTACTGGCATTCTGCTCGCTTTTGAAGACTCACCTGTTTGCACAGGCAGTTCCTGTTTTCTTCACCTCAGTCTCCTGTATTAATGGCAGCAATGTTTTAATCAGATTGTTCTATTGTGTGTTTTAATTATAGATATTTATATTTTAATAGCACTGTTTCACTGTGTATTTTAATCATGGGTTTTGATACCATAAAGTTTGTGCAACTGGTTTTTACATTTTGCAAGGTCATTTTGCATTCTGCAAGAGGGTTTCTCCTTCAAGGGCCAAAGACATCAGAAGCCCACTCCACAGTAACTCAGAGCAGTCTTTCAGTGTGGCTGTCCCTCATTTACTTTCCAGAAACAATTTAACACCTGTTTTTTCAACAAGCTTTTCCAGCTACACGAAAAAATCTCTGTCTTAGATAATTTTGTACTGTTTCAAAGTCTATATTTAGTAGTTTTTAAACTACTTTTTGTTGTTTTTGTTGTATATTTGTAAATTGCCTTGAGAAATATGAGACAGGAAATAAATAAAATAACAATAATGGTAACAATGATAATATAGTCTGTTTCTTATTTAGCCCACAGCCAAACAACCTAATGGTGCTCTCCTGAGGTTAAACTGCTACTTTGACCTCCTTGAAAAAGGGAGCGTATATAAAAGTTGTTCTTAAAAAAAAATAATCTAGTGGGGCCATTAGTTTTCCAGCTTGGGACAACTGATTCTGACACAGTTACCCAGGTATCATTGTCTCTATGTGACACCATTTCCCTCGCATAAAAATATGACAATGCAAAGTCTGTTGTTAGGCTAGCACAGGCTTCCTCAACCTCGGCCCTCCAGATGTTTTGAGACTACAATTCCCTGCATCCCTGACTACTGGTCCTGCTAGCTAGAGATCATGGGAGTTGTAAGCCAAAAACATCTGGAGGGCCGAGGTTGAGGAAGCCTGGGCTTAGCAGACCTCCATTCTTGATAAACTTCATGACCTCATATCAAAGAAACTGCGCTTTTTACATGGTTGAAACATTCCAAGTCAATAAACTTGGAGCAATAATTTTAAAAAACCCTGCACATTCCTCTTGTGATGGGTGCTTGGTCCACGAACCGTACCATTTCATGCGATTTCAATAATACAGTGGTACCTCCGGTTAGGGACGCAGGTGGCACTGTGGGTTAAACCACAGAGCCTAGGACTTGCCGATCAGAAGGTCAGCGGTTCGAATCCCTGTGACTGGGTGAGCTCCCGTTGCTCGGTCCCTGCTCCTGCCAACCTAGCAGTTCGAAAGCACGTCAAAGTGCAAGTAGATAAATAGATACCGCTCCGGCGGGAAGGTAAATGGTGTTTCCGTGCACTGCTCTGGTTCGCCAGAAGCGGCTTAGTCATGCTGGCCACATGACCCGGAAGCTGTACGCCAGCTCCCTCGGCCAATAAAGCGAGATGAGCGCCACAACCCCAGAGTCGGCCACGACTGGACCTAATGGTCAGGGGTCCCTTTACCTTTACCTTTTACCTCGGGTTAAGAACTTAATTCATTCTGGAGGTCTGTTCTTAACCTGAAACTGTTCTTAACCTGAAGCACCACTTTAGCTAATGGGGCCTCCTACTGCCGCTGCACCGCCGCTGCACGATTTCTGTTCTCATCCTGAAGCAAAGCTCTTAACCCGAGGTAATATTTCTGGGTTAGCATAGTCTGTAACCTGAAGCGTCTGTAACCTGAAGCGTATGTAACCTGAGGTACCACTGTATGCGTAAAAGCGAAGTTTGGCTAGGAACATGTCACGTTTCTTATGTAAATGTGAATATATAAAGCAGCCCCATACGGGGTCAGACTGTCCACCTACTTTGCTCTTGTCTACAGTGACTGGCAGGTGCTCTCCAGGGTTTCTGCAGTGTGGTGGGCCGATGCTTGGGATGGGGCAGGACGGGGGAGCATTGAGGGCTGGGCTACATAGGTGCATTAGTGAGGCCAATCCACCGCTGCTGATTGCCCTTGCCACTAAAGTTAAAGGTAAAGGGACCCCTGACCATTAGGTCCAGTCGTGGCTGACTCTGGGGCTGAAGCGCTCATCTCGCTTTATTGGCCGAGGGAGCCGGCGTACAGCTTCCGGGTCATGTGGCCAGCATGACTAAGCCGCTTCTGGCGAACCAGAGCAGCGCACGGAAATGCCATTTACCTTCCCACCGGAGCGGTACCTATTTATCTACTTGCACTTTGATGTGCTTTCGAACTGCTAGGTTGGCAGGAGCAGGGACCCAGCAACGGGAGCTCACCCCGTTGCAGGGATTCAAACCGCCGACCTTCTGATCGGCCCTTGCCACTACCCTACCCCAAACCACCACCCATGTAGGCTGCAGTGATACTAGGGGCAGGACAGCAACTCCTCACTGCACTGACTGCACCTGGGTTTTGTACAGGAGACTTTCTCCCTACCTGGAGATACCAGGAATTGAAACTTTTGACTTCCTGTATGCAAAGCTTGCTCTCTACCACTGAGCAATAGCATAACCTCCAATGTTCCTCAGATGAAAATAGGGACATTTCTCACTCCTTCACAACTGAGCCTCCTCGACCCCCAACATTTTTGTATCTCCTGCGCAGGGCCTTTCTGTAATTATGGCTAAGGAAAAAAGCAACAGTCTGCCCTGAGTGACACCAACCATTATGTTTAATGTGTCACTTGGGGGGGGGAAATCGCTTACGTGTTCATTTCCTAGGCCTCAGCCTCTGACACTAGGATGACTCAGCAGAGCTTTGCAGGACCTTTGGTATCTATCAGGCGCCACCTCAGAGAATTATGTTAGCTGTAATTGCAACTGGAGCAGAGAAGAAAGAAAGAGATAGCATGGGAACAGGTGGAAATTAGATTGACGAGGGAAAGTAATGAAGACCGGCGCAGATTAGAGTGAAATTATGCTTTACATCCGACACATTTGTCAGCGAGCAACAGCAGCTGTAATAAACATGAAGCGTTTAGCCATTGTTCTGATAGCGGTTTAGAAATAAAAGCAGGATGCATAAACCAGAGAGACGGAACTGTTGTCTGGAAAAGTTTATTATGACTCTCTGCAAAAAGGAAGCAAAGTACAGTGGTACCTCAGGTTACATACGCTTCAGGTTACAGACTCCGCTAACCCAGAAATAGTGCTTCAGGTTAAGAACTTTGCTTCAGGATGAGAACAGAAATCGTGCTCCGGCGGCGCGGCAGCAGTGGGAGCCCCCATTAGCTAAAGTGGTGCTTCAGGTTAAGAACAGTTTCAGGTTAAGTACGGACCTCCGGAACGAATTAAGTACTTAACCTGAGGTACCACTGTAAAGCCACTCCTTGATTGTAGTAAGGAAGGACAAGGCTATGAAAACTTGATCCTAGAATTACATCCAAGAGATGTCATGATATTCAGACACAGCAGCGTTTTCCAGTTTTCCTGCACTCGGGATTATTTCTACATCAGGTGGTGTGCTGAAGAGCCCCTTGCAACTGACAAGGCATTTGATAAATTTCACAACTTGTTTTATGCACATTGCAGACCCTCCAAGTGTCCCTATTTTCCCAGGATGTCTCTGATTTAGAGAAGTCTTCTCGGTTTCTGATTTGATCCTGGAATGTCCCACTTTTCCTTAGGATGTCCCTATTTTCATTGGAGGGTATGGAGTTATCTGACCTCTGAGCCGTCTGAAGGCAATCCTGTATAGGGAAGTTTTGTCAATGTTTAATGTTTTATTATGTTTTTATATATGTTGGAAGCTGCCCAGAGTGACTGGGGCAACCCAGTAAGATGTGTGGGGTATAAATAGTAAAATTATCATTATGGAACAGAACGTCTCTATTTTCATCAGATAAATGTTGGAGGGTATGACATTGGACCAAAATGTGATATGCGCTTTAAGAAAATAAGATGCGCCTTGTAGCATAATAATAATGAATAAAATAAATAAATCCCAGAAGATCTCAGTGACCAGGTCATCTTCTCCGAACAAGCTTCTCATTTTAGAATTTCACTGACAAACCCACAAAAGAACAAGGTCGAAAGAATAGTGACAGCATTATCCTCCATACCTGTGCGTTAAGTATATATCCTCTGCTAAGATCCACACACCTTTAATGTAATTACACATGACTCATGAAGTGTAGTATCTACCTTACCTGCTCGGCCTCATTTAGTGGCTACTGCAGCTTTTAATGAGTGAATGTAGGTAAACGGTTAATACAGAATTTGTTGCAACACATACAAAAACCATCCTCTACTCCTCCAAATTGCCCAATTTAAAAAAAAGAAAAAAGAAACACAAAATAATTCAGTAAAAAAATAAGATGTTTATTATAGAAAGAGACTCTCTGTTGCTTGCTCTCCCTTTCTCTGCCTCTCTCTGTCACAGACCAAATAAACAATAAGCTCCTCACAGGAGGAAACACTCCAGAGTTGCCTCTCTGGCCTTCAGGGTATTGGTGTCATGGGCCAGAAGTCAGCTTCGCCTGCTGAACAGCAGCCTGAAGAGTGATAAGGCAGAGTGACCCCACCTGCAGCAGATTAGCCTTCACAAGAGGAGAAGGCACTGATGAGAACCAGCTGATTCTGGCCTTCTTAAACAGAGCTCTCAGCAGCAGTCAGATGCTGGAAGTGTCTGTTGTTCTTGGCCCCACTTTGCTATTTCCTGCTGGACCCTTGACTCTACATCATCTGGACTAGACCCTTAGCTCTGTAATCATCTGGATTCCCTGACCTCTGGACTGTCGGACTTCACATGTGGATTCTGCTCTCAGGCAAAGGTTCCTCAGAGACTCCTAGCTCCTGATTCTCAGCAACAGAACTCAGACAGGCTACAACAAATGGATCTGAGCACCCTCGGAACCAATGTATGGTTCTGATATAAGCTAACTGTGTTGTTTTGTTTTATACAGTGGTACCTCGGGTTACATATGCTTCAGGTTACATACGCTTCAGGTTACAGACTCTGCTAACCCAGAAATAGTACCTCGGGTTAAGAACTTTGCTTCAGGATGAGAACAGAAATTGTGCTCCAGCGGTGCAGCAGCAGTAGGAGGCCCCATTAGCTAAAGTGGTGCTTCAGGTTAAGAACAGTTTCAGGTTAAGAACGGACCTCTGGAACAAATTAAGTACTTAACCCGAGGTGCCACTGTACTGGCCTTCTGATTCCAAACAAAATTATATTTCAGAAAGGCAGAACTCTTCAGAACACAAGCCTACAAATTTAGGAGCTGCTTCTTTTCTTCCCGGTCACCAAGATCCACCAACTGGTTGCAACCAGTTTATGGTGAATGCAACATTTGCTCTGAGACTTCTTAAAGAGGCAACAAACTATTCCCATAGCTGCCACACAGGGCTGTTTTCGAAGCACCTCAGTCTACTCCCATATCTGCTACAGCAGCTGTAGGCCTCCTAACAAGTGATGGAGGAAGATCTCTGCTACTAGGGCTGATTTTTGGGCAGCCCTATCAGTTCCAGTACATGTTTTTTCTGCTCAGAGGGACATGGGAGGGAGCCCTTTGCCACAGCTATGCTTTTGGATTAGGATTGACTGGGTGGTACTGAGAGCTGATTGGCCAGAGACCAGAAGATTGACAGAATGCTTCGGTATGTTCAAGGACGTATAAAATAGGTGTGAGGCAGGAAAGAGTGTATGGCTTTGAGATTCTGATCGTCAAGAAATGCCTGAAAATCGCGTATATACTGTAGTGCAAAAGGAGTTCACTTCTCAGTAAAATCCTGTTGCAAATTTTTGTGGTTTCAGGGCTAGCACCATGTTTGAACAGTGCAGGGATCCTGGAAACTGGCCAAAAATGCTTGAGGCTGAAGAATATTTGCTGAGCAGGTTTTCTTTCTGTAATACAGGCTGCTGACGCACAACAACAGCTGACATATTTCACTAGTGAAATCCACCTGGCAAACTCAAATAGTAAGGAAGCGAAGCAGAAGTTTGAAAAGTGCAAATTCAAATTATAATAGCCCTAAGCATAAAACAGTACAGTATCCCTGTACAAATGGGGTTGGCCAGGGCGGCGGGAAAGGAATAAGAGAATTGGGTGATTGCACATGCACAGAGAACAGCGCCCAGAGGAACCTCTAAAGAGAAGGTTTGTGGGTGTTGTATCTGGGAAACACAGTAGGTTTGCCTGAAGCAATTTGTTGCCATCCTATTGACTAGACTGTGAGCAATTCTGAACAGGTTAGTGTTGATATCATTATGAGAACCCTCCTAATATGGAGCTTTTAAATAAAGGAGGACAAGTACAGGGAAATTTTAATTAAAGGGTACGAAAGCTGAATAGGTGTGGTACAACCAAACACCCGCAAGCTGGTGTGACGTCAGTGCTTTGTTGTGTACAAACAGGGATAGAGCGGCTCAAATACCTCAAATGGCCCTGACAACCAGCCTCCCTCCTATTCACTCATCTTCCTATTTCTTTCTTTCTTCTGATCATTTTCTCTCTCTCCCTGCCCTGCCCACATTCTTCCCTTAGGAGGAGCTAAATGGTCATTTGTAAACATGGTGGGTTAGAGATAAAGGGTGAGATGGGCATTAGGTAGACCCGCTAATACATTAATAGGATGCCTTTTCTGACTTCTCTTTGTATTTCAAAAACTAATGAAATACAATTCAAAGCAAAACAATGCATTATACACCTGCAAACTCTTCCACGTTAGGATGTACCTAGTCTGAAGGCTAACCCCCTGTTCCCTAGGTTTCTTCTTTCTTAATTTTATACCCCACCTTTCCTTCCAAAGGAACCCAGGCTATCAAAAAACAAACAATAAATCTATGAAATAGCTCTACTGAAAAAGGCTTGTTAGAAGAGGAAGGTCGTCAGCAGGTGCCAAAGGAAAACAGAGATGGGGGTTTGTGTAATATTTAAGAGAAGGGGGTTCCAAAGGGTTAGATGCTGAAATATACTCGGGAGTCCTGTAGTGATTTCATGCTCTTTATTGCAGCTTGTAAAACAGTGAATGAGTTGCCCCCCAAAACTCAGGCTATTATATACATTATTTACACAGTGAGTCCCGTCTGATTGGCTGATTCTGCTTCCCTCCTGGAGCCTGATTGATCTTTTCCTGCAAGCCAATCAGTTGTTTCATTCTAGGATCCTACTTGCCTATTGTTCTAGGATCTAAGCTTAGTACATAACAGATGCCATGACAATAAAGGCCCAATTCCTATATGGTGCAGAACTGACCTCCTGAGAAGATGTTATCTGCAGGAGGCCCTCACCTGCAGGGCACACTGATGGACTGGCTATAGAAGAGGTGAGACAGTCTTTCTGGTGAGGTGGTCTTTCGGCTGTCTGGAACTACCTTTCCCTCATGCATTAAAACAGGGGTGGGGAACTTTTTTCAGCCTGAAGGGCACATTCTCTTGTGGGGAACCTTCTGGTGACCACATGCCTGTGGTGGGAGGGGCCACAGCCAAAAGTGGCTGGAGCAATGGCTGTAACGCTTCTCTTTCTACAGTCAGCTACATTCCACCCATGAAGAAATAAGGTTTCATATGCTTTCACATCTACATCTTCAGCAAGAGCCATTCACGGTTCATTGGCATATTCCAAACAGATAAAGACACTGGAGGGCTGCGTTTGGCCTCTGGGCGTGAGGTTCGCCACATGTATATTCAAAGCGAGATCATCTGGACAGGTGCTGTTAGCAGTTCCCCATGTTACAGAGGCCCAACTGGCCTCTGCTAGAAGGACAGATACACACCCTGCAATGAAAGCACACACTTGCACCCCAAAAGTTTCTTAGTACTACAATTCCCAGCATCCTTGACAAATTGTACTTCCCAGGACGCTTTGAGGCAAGTAATGTGCTTTGAATGGATGTGCTTTGGTCCTGTGCTACGGAGCA
This sequence comes from Podarcis raffonei, assembly GCF_027172205.1. Lineage (NCBI taxonomy): Eukaryota > Metazoa > Chordata > Lepidosauria > Squamata > Lacertidae > Podarcis > Podarcis raffonei. The sequence continues at coordinate 74,042,655 of NC_070606.1, forward strand.
CTCTTCCAGCAGGAATTTGGTAGGCATTGTATTGAACCAGAAGCTCTGCAAACACCATCTTGGTAGTGAAGATAACCCACCATTAATTGATAGTTAATTAATTGATAGTTAATTAAAAGATAACCCCACCATTAATTAATAGTTGTTAACTGATAGTTGATATATGTTTATATTCACATGCTTTGATATAAGCTAATTGGCTTGCTTTGATGTCATCCTTATCTGTGGGCTTGGGGTGCTGGGCTCTAAGCCCAGAAAGGGGAACTATCTGTAAGATTTGGATATTTGCCACCTATGCCCTCATCTGGTCAAGTGAAGTGATGGGAAGTCCTGGCCAAAGTGACATATACTGTTTTGCATATAAAGAATATATGAATGTTTGCTTGGGCGCAGACAAGCCTTCTCTGTGCTGTGGTGTCCATCCCGCTTCTGCAAAGGCTGGGAGACCAGGCAGGCTGCTTTGCTGTTAAGTCTGCACCTTTATTTTATAAAGCAGTAGAACTGATCACTCTGGGTGTTCTTGATAGCCTTTCGTTTTCCTGCACCCAACCACTCCCACAAGCCCTCATTTGGGCCTGCGGTTCAGAACAGGCATCCTTGCTTTTTACTTTCAGGTGTATCTTGAAAACCTTTTTATGCAGACAAGCCATGTAACTGTTTACAATTTTATCAGCCAGTCATTTCAATATTTTTGATCTGTTTTTTTACGATGCCTTACATTTTATTCTATACTCCGCTGTTATATTGTATTAATGGGCAGTAAATAGGTTTTTTCCCATAAAGAAATAAATGCGCTCATTAGGGGCTTGCTGCCATCTTTGGCAGCGTAGTCATCGTCCTCTGCCTCAACCAGGGGTCCGCGGGGGCTCAGAGCCCATAGCACTGGCCTGGGCAACGGAGGCACTTTCCCGCCACCTCCTCCCGCTCGGCTCTTGGCCATACGTGGCCGCTTAGCAGGAAGGAAGGGGAGTCGCCCAGAGGCGTCCACGGCTTCGGATTGGCTGAAGGAGCTTCCTGTGGCGAATCCGAAGCCACGCCAGCGCCGCCGCCCGCCCAGAGGCATCCGCAGCTTTGGATACTGTTGGTTACTGGTGGTGATGCTTGGCTGCTCTGCCCCACTGACCACTACTGGCTGTTGGGTAACAATTCCTATCTTCCCTGGCCATTGGCCCTGCTGGCTGGGGCTTGATGGGAGTCCCACAACATTAGGAGGGCCACACAAGTTCCACACCCTTTTCCTAGATCTGCAACCCGGTCAGATGCTTATTGAAATAATGTTCATTACAGAATGAGAAGTGACTATAGTGTCTTGATGAACTGTTGGCAGAGGTGTTTTTAGGGTGGTGTGACCAGTATGGTCGCACCGGGTGCCACGCTGCAGGGACCGCCCAAACAATGCTGTTGTTATAAGAAAATCCTGCTTCTTTTCCCTTATGGGGTATCTAAGAGCCTGTATAGAGTCCTTAAGTGGATTCCCTATTGGGAGGAGAAAATAGCAGAGGCCAACCAGGGTATATCGAGAAGCAAAGCAGCTAGCAAGCCTGATCTTTATTTGGGAGGGTCCCCACTCCCCACACGCAGGAGGGAGGAGAGAAGCCAGAACGATAGTGTGCAAGCCCTTACATAGACTTTTGAAATTGCCCACCCTGTGGCCCACCCCACAAGACATCATACATCACAAAAGGAGGCGGTCTACAGCAGAAATACATCACAGGAGGCAGTCTACAGCAGAAATCCTGTCTGCCAGGATACCTCATAATGGTCACTGATTGCTTTGCCTGGGCAGCTTGGCTATTCTTTTGTGATGGTAAATCACTTTCTGAATCCAGGTCACAGGCTCACTCTATTCATACACACAAATACGCCCTTTAAGACGGGATTTGTAAGCAAAAAGACAATGGGAGGGCTTTCCCCACCCCCACCCCCTTACTGCAGAGGATTATCTGGGGTCACTGGGAGAGTCAAAATGGCTTCAGGATTGCTCTCCTGTAATATTTCAGACATGTTTATATAGTTATGTATGTGTTTGCCTTGTACATTTATGAACATTTATTTTATATTTGAGGCCTTAGAACACTGTGGAATGGAGCATGAGAGGCGGGGGGGGGGAGCGCTGAATTTTAGCATCAACCAGGTTGGCACTGAGGTTTGAGAGCCAAAGTCCACCACTGCTGTGGCAACACAGTGGTGGGATGCCCTATCAGCTGGTACCATTAGGCAGTTTCAAGGCTCCTGTACTTCTGGGATCTCAAGCATAAGGCCCTCAGGCTTCCATGGCCCCTGGACACAGCCCACAGCAATCCACACTGTTCTATAATTTTGAGGGCCAAGGAGGCATGAGGGGTAAGCTGGCATACTTGTTGTTGTTGTTTAGTCGTTTAGTCGTGTCCGACTCTTCGTGACCCCATGGACCAGAGAACACCAGGCACCTCTGTCCTCCACTGCCTCCCGCAGTTTGGTCAAACTCATGCTGGTAACCTCGAAAACACTATCCAACCATCTCGTCCTCTGTCGCCCCCTTCTCCTTGTGCCCCCCATCTTTCCCAACATCAGGGTCTTCTCCAGGGAGTCTTCTCTTCTCATGAGGTGGCCAAAGTACTGGAGCCTCAGCTTCACAATCTGTCCTTCCAGTGAGCACTCAGGGCTGATTTCCTTCAGAATGGAGAGGTTTGATCTTCTTGCAGTCCATGGGACTCTCAAGAGTCTCCTCCAGCACCATAATTCAAAAGCATCAATTCTTCGGCGATCAGCCTTCTTTATGGTCCAGCTCTCACTTCCATACATCACTACTGGGAAAACCATAGCTTTAACTATACGAATCTTTGTTGGCAAGGTGATGTCTCTACTTCTCAAGAAGTAGAGAGAAGTAGAGAAGTAGAGAGAAGGAGAAGCTCGCATACTTACTCATATGTAAATCCACAGCTGAAATGGCCCCAGCTTGTCATTCATACTACTTCACGTGCCAAAGCAATCTTGCAGCAAGTCCTAGTGTTTCCCCTCTGCTCCCAGTGTGTGTTTTCCATGCGTGAGGTTTATCTGAGGAAGTGAAACACTTGCAGTGAGCGGTGTGTGTTATGTAGCCAGCTGATGTTCCTAAAAGGAACAACATTCATAAAATGAAGGCGGAATTGGGAAAAAAATATGGGCGAGATTCCAGAGCAACTATTTCTTAAGAATCTGGCCCTCCAGCTCATCTGGGCTTTTTACATGCTTGCTGTAGAAACTGCAAGTCCCCTGTTTGAACACCAGGAGGCTCAGAAACACTGTACAGCAGCGATGAGAGGAGGTTGTGAGCAGAGTTTGTGCACCGGATGCAGAACAGCTGGGCCTTAGGCCTCAGAATGACGCCCACAGTCGCCTTGCCTGCTGCTCTTGCTTCTGCAGGGACAGGTCAGCGTGGGAAGAGCTGTGCCGAAACGGTTTGCTCAAGCTCATAGTAAATACTAGGCTTTTTAAGAAAGGTTGATTATACAGGGTGTATGTGTACTATTGTACAGGATACACATTCAGAAGAAATAGCGAGCAGGCATTGTATGAATGAGATACGGGAGAAGTGATGTAAATTATGTGGGGACGATTTAGTTGTGAGTGCTGCAAAGCCCCCCCCCATCTGTCTTTTTGGCTCATTCCTTCTGGGTCTGTGAGGGTGGGCCTGGACCGACCTTAGGATTTGTTGCTGGGCTGCAATGTTTCGTTTCTGATAAGCTGTGCTTCTTGGGGTTTTAATTTGCTGCTGTTTGGACTAGTGTTGGGCTGAAATCTGTCCTCCGACTTTTGTCTCTCATGGTGCAATTGTCTCCAGACCATTCGGCACTTGATCCTTGCAGGCATTGTTCATGCATTCATTGAACATGTGAGTGCAGCACAGCATCAGGTTCTGCCACAACCCACACAAGTTCAAATGAACCCTTGAAGAAGCCCCCCTCTCCATACGTGGAACTTTCCTCTGTAGACTTTCTTATGAATGTGCATAGGCTGGAGGGAGGCCTGGTCTCTCCCCCCCCCCCCCGGCCACACATGCACACACCTGTACACACATTAATTGAGCATGCAAGGAGCCTTAAAAAGGAACAGCTATTGCACTGATCAACAGCTAAAACAGATTTCAAAGTGCAAACTACTTCTGCTAGCCCAAGAGATGGATTTGTTCTTGGCGGTGTTATGTTGGTAATGTTGCTGGAAGACCTACGGTATACGAAAGTATCTATGTGTCAGAGAATTGGAAATCTTCACGTGTGAATTTCAGTTCTGTCTTTTAAAAGGTAATTTAAGCTGCCAAGTATCGTTTTGAACAAGATGCTGCTGGGACCTTCCGTCTGCGACTTGTGTTCTGAAAACCCACGTATCTTGACAGGTGCGTCGAATGTCTTTTCTGTAGCTGTCAACCTCCAGGCCTGCCGCATGAGTTTCAGTACATCTGCTCTACTCACAGCAGCATATTCTGTGTGGCAGAACCTCCCAAGAAGCGTGAGGTTTATTTTAATGAGTATGTTAATACCTAGGAGAAATCAGGCTGGATTATAATATTTTATTAGATTGCTTTGAAAAGGCAAAGCAAAAGAGGAGGAGGAGGAAAAAAGCGGAAAGCTACCACCTCACCTTTCTGCCTAGGGTGCAAGCAACTGGGGGTGTGATGGTTAGGCCCAAACTAAACATTGTTTTCACCCTTGCGGAAAGTGGCAGCGTGAGAAGAAGGTGCTGTACTCATTTTGCCCAAGGATGCATCTTCCTAAAATATGTTAGCTATGTATGGGTCTTCTTCATTCCTGCATTGAACAATATAGCAACAAGAAGGTGGGCTACGCTGAGAATTCTCACCCCTAGTGTTGCCCAATCCTTACCTGACATTCGCTCATACAGCATGAACATCTGTAGTGATGGGCTTTTGTGCTCACGTACATATGGAGGCTTCCCTGGAATCTCACCCCTGAACAATCAGGTTATATTTAATTCCTGAGGGATGGCTCAGTTGGTAGAGCATGAAACTCTTAATCTCAGGGTTGTGGGTTCGAGAGCCACGTTGGGCAAAAAAAATCCTGCATTGCCGGGGATTGGACTTGATGATCCTACTGATCCCTTCCAACTCTACTATTCTATGATTCTAGGGGATGCCATCATGTGTGTAACTAAATGTGTGAAGGCCCACATGCTTCAGATATTTGTGTTGTGTGCACAGATGTCGAGGGAAGAGTTTGCAGTGTTGGAATAGGGTATTCTGCATGGCCTATCTCCTCCTTAACTGTTCAACAATGGAGCCAAGAAAAAAGCTGAATAAGGCTAATGGCTTAAATCCCAAATAAGCTTCTACCAGCAGGAATTTTACCAATGTGAAGTTCTGGTCACAAAATTCTACCAGTGGAAGAGGGTGTGTGATTTTGTCAGTCTCCCCTACAGTCCTTTTGCGCCTCAAAAATCAGAAAGTTTAAGTTTGTTCAATGATAGTTGACTGGGAGGCGTTGCACAACATGCTCTCTTCCCCCAAAGACTGGGCTTTTCAAGAGATGGAAAGTGATGGAAATATGCAATGGTAAGGGCTGGGTAACACTTGCTTTGACGCAACGTCATCTAGCATAAACAGAACGTCTGGAAGCACCCATGAATTTTGAAGATGTTCCATCAGCTCTCTTTATCCACAGTCTCATTCACTTCATTGCCAGTACTGAGATATAAGTGGCTACTGGTGTTTTCCTCTGTAAAGCATTGCAAATCTGGTGTTGCTCTGAGGAAATCAGTGAGCCTGCACGTGGTAAACATCTCTTTGGTAGTGTCCTTCATCTTCCGGTAAGGTTGCGTAAGGTGTGCAACAAAACTTAGAAGTTTAATATCCTTTCATGAGACAAATGGGTCAAAAGTAGGACAGGCGGTTCCTACAATTGGGGAAAGATCTGGTTTGTGGCCTATGTAGGGGCGTGGAAGTGGAGCCTGGTGTGTTGGTGCCAATGACAGCTCACTTCTAGGGCAGGGGCTGGTTTTGGCAGTGCCGTGTTCTCTGACCTCAGTCCTCCCTTGAACTTTGAGGATGACGATGATCAGGAGAAGGTGCCCCTCAGAGAGTTGACATTCCACACTGCAGGACCTTCTTGGTCAGAAGATAAGTTGGCTTTCCAAACTCACCAGGTTTCTATTGCATTCCCCATCACCCCCACACAGTAGGAGCCAACTTCTGCAGAATCGGAAGTTCAGTTCCTCAAACTTGGGTCCCCAGCATAGCTGTCAGCTTTTCCCTTTTCTTGTGAGGAATCAATTCGGAATAAGGGAATTTCCTTTAAAAAAAGGGAAACGTTGACAGCTTTGGTTCCCCAGCTGTTGTTGGACTACAGCTCCCATCATCCCTAGCTAGCAAGACCAGTGTTCAGGGGTGGTGGGAGTTGTAGTCCAACAACATCCACGGACCCAAGTTTGAGAAACCCTGCTTTAAAAACACAGCCACCTCGTCACCACCAACGGCAGGACCAAACCAGCCAGCTTTGGAAAGGCACCTGCAAGAGCTCTCAGTTTAGGTGGTCCTCACCAGAGTGTTCTGTCTAGGGTCCTGACAGGCTTTGCCTTGTGGGATGTGGCCCTTCCTAGCTGAATGTGATCTACCATTACCAAGAAATGCTTCTGCTGATGTCATCTTTCCCCTGTCAACCTCAAACCAGGACCAGACAAAGAAAGGCATCTTCTTTGCTGTTTTAGCATGCTTGACATATTCTTTCTGTAAACTGCTTTATTTAAAATCAAGTGGCATATAATCTTTATGAAATAAAAATAATATTGTTTTGTGTAAATAAACTTTTAAAAATAATAATACCACCATGTTAATTTTATGTGCTGTATAGCAAAAAGAAAAGATGAACTGAAATATTTGATTAGGAGGCAGATTTGATAATGCATAATGTCATGGGTTCTGGGATGGGGGGAGGAGCACCTCAGATCCCATAGCATCCATATTCCCAGCAATGACCACAAACGACACAGGATGGACCCGTAAAACAGTACATGTTTTATTTCCCTTTGGTTTACAGCACTAATGAAAATAGTACTCGGTATGTAATGAATCAACAGAAGTGTAAACTAGGGGCATGATCCCCTTCTTGGCTTCCAGAATCAACCAACAATAGCCCTTTGCTATAAGACTTATGCCTTACCAATCTGGCCTTTGCATATGTCTTTTCCAGGATTCTTTCATCCCCCCCTGCCTGCCTGAGTTGGTTGGAAAAGAGTCACGGCTACAGCGTGCACCTTGAGAACTACAGCCATTGCGCCTAGTTATCTATCCCCTAGGTAAGTACGGGTGCTTGGCTCCCTGCAAATCTCTCTGTCCCTCCAGGGTTTCTCTTTTCCTTCCTCCTATCCAGCCTCCTTCCCATAGTGCTCTCCACCCCCCTCCGCTCCTCAGAAAAAAATGTGTGCATCGATTAGACTGAGAAATAACAATCAGCCCAAAGTCATTCAGTGGGCTTCATGGCTAAATGCAGATTTGAACCCAGAGCTCCCCAGCCCCAGTCCAAAACTCTAAACACTACACAATGCTTTCCCTCCCTCCCTCTTCACTAATTCATCCCCATTAATAACTGGGTTTTAATTTTTTTTTTAATGATCTTAGTATGGGGGTATGGATATGAGGATTGTTATGATGAATTCTCGCACTTAAGAATTCTTGCACGGGTCTGATACAGAACAACATCAGATGTTTCATACGGGCCTTGATCACCTAGAGACTGACTGAATTGTCCTTGGCGTTACACACAATAGTACAAGAGGGCTTTTCATTAAAATAAAAAAGCAGGGAAAGAGTCCTTTAAATGAAAACCGGTATTGTAATTATACATAGTCTGTGAATATGTGAATTCTGCTGCTGCTACTAGCAGACAATAGCGTAAAACCGTACATTAGCATAGCCATATGCCAGCCATTATTTTTCTTCTCTAGATGCAAAATCTGCCCTTGCATATAGTCCCTAGTTTTGAAATGTTAGCTGAATATACTGCAATAAGCCTGTGAAGGGGGAAAGAACACAGTTTGTAATAGCCTGTTTGTGTCACGTGTGTTCGTGAGCCTGGCCTCTGTTGTCTCTGGGTTGCTTCTGCCGCTGCTTGACTGATGTCATACATTTGAGAAGCACATTTTTCAAATGCCAGCTTTTAGGTCTTTTGAATCTCAAGCAATAAACCCAGCGACATAATGTACAAAATCTGGAAAAAAAGTCTTAAGGGGGATTAAAAAGGCAGAGAAATTTATTCCTTTTATAAAAGAGCCATAAACAATGGGAATGATGTTCTGAGAAGGTGGGACCATTTTGACTGGAATTGTATGAAATATTTATTTGCATGGCAGTCTTCAGTTATTTAAGTGGCAATTGTTCGTAATTGACAATATAGATTGCAAGCAATGACCTCTTGTGACTAGCTCATGAATAAATGTGTTGAGGATGCGGCTGCATTTATTGTTAAGCATTTCTTTTGGGGTTACAGAAATATGTACCCAAACCATGTGTGCCTATTGAATTAATCTCCCATAAATAGTATGGATGCATCAGGAGCTAATGTAGCATTAAACAGATCTATAACATTCAAGGAGAATTTCCCAATAAGGTCAGAAATATATTCAACTGTTTTTTCCAGATTTCAGCAGCTCTCAATTTTGTGTGTCACACAGAAGAGAGGGAGAGGATGTAGTTAAGACCTGCTTAAAAGAAAAGTGGCATGTTGTAGAAAGAAAGGATCTTGTCCTTATATAGCCAGGCAGGTACGTTTCAGATGTTTGTTTTTCCTTTTAACTAACACTTCAGCCTTAAGGGACTGCAGCACTGGCCGTAGCCAGCTGTTCTATCCCTCCCTAATTTTCCCCCTTGGGGAGATGCTGGCATTGAATACGAAGCAGAAGACCCTCTCACATTCTAGGCACCGAAAAAGAAAAAAAGTGAACCAATCCACCTTTTTTATTCTTTCTCTCCTTCCATCTTACATATTTAATGCAGTTTAAGCTTCCCTTGTTTCAAAATTTTCTATTTCATTTCATTAAAAAAAACCCCACTAATTCTCACAGACTCGGTCTAGAATAATACCAGTCTTATTCATGCAGTGAAACGTGTTATTGATCTTAACAACAAAACTCAAGAACCAAGACCAAAAGCATCAGTGCCTGTTTAGAGGTGTTGAAGTATAGTGTTTTTAATTTAATTCAATGTTGTTGCTTTAAAAGCTTATTTGGATTTGCAGAATTAAAAATTGGACCGTTAAGATGTGCCTGTGTTAACCTCCATGATGCCAGGAATCAAGATGTCACAGATGCCGTAGCTAAGGAAAGCCTCTGAGGATAAAAACAAAAAACCTATCCTGACAATAACAAAAAATGAAAGGAATAAGCATCCCATCCTCTCCATCTTAGCATAAGATGTGCATATACAGGGCACTGCATTTTATTTAGAATTGGTACTGTACTTGCATTCTGATGAGACACTCCTTGTTTCATTTCCTTCCTTTGGTGCTGAGTATGTATGTATATTACTTAAGCCATCTTAGCATTATTTAGGTCACTAGATTTAAGAGCAGTCTCCATAGTCTTTCACTGCCTGATGTGTAGAGCGATGCAGGGTAGCAGCAAAACATTTTCTAATAGGCACTCATCTTATGAGCTCTTAAGGATGGAGCATTTTGTAACGTAATCTGTACAGCAAAATAGCTTCCGTTTATGCCTTGCAGATATATTTAGCTCTAACCTTGCTTGTGGTTAAGCAGGCAGCAACACAGAAGCAGACAGCTGATTCTGCAGCCAGACCCTCTGCGCGCTTGCGATTTTGTCAATACGCTCAGCTTTTCGATAATCCGGTGCAGAATGAGAGTTTAAGCAATGATGATTTCGTCTGTTACATGCTTGGCAATTACGTGCTTAACAACAACAAAAAGCAAATTACACGGGTTAAGAAAAAGACAGCAATAGGGATACATATCTAGGACCTAATACGTACTATATGAAATCTTCTTCCGTCAATAAGATATTTCTGCAGATATTCTTTCCATCCCTCCCTCCAGCGAGTGAAAGGAATCTTCTGCTTTTCTCGGTAGATGGAGACAGCCACTCTGCAGACAGGTTTTGGGTGTTTTTTTTGCTACAGAATCTGAAATACTTGAGATTGTATCATTGAAGAACATGGAGCTTGACTGAGCAGTGCAGAGTAACGATTCGTCTTGCATCATCAATTGATGACATTTTTTTCTTTGTTCCCTCCCACCCAGTTGCTCTAAGATTCAGCAGCCGATTTGCAATATCACTTAAACAACATTAATCAGATACTGCATTTAAGGTGAGCGGTTCCTTGCCTCCCGTTTAACCAGATCTGTGCTGCTGTAGTGTGTGCATCATGCTGCTGCTGCGAGCCTAAAATGGCAGGCAGGATTAATGTTGCTTGTGCTGTCTGCATGCTGTGGATACAGAATTCATTATGCCATGCCTAGTATTTCTAATGGGAGTATGTAAATGGTCTGTGTGCCATATCATGTCGTAGTGAAGACTTGGGCTTCCTGATGGGCATAGCTATTTAAACAGCCACCTTTAGCATTCAATTTCATTTTCAGTGCAGTGGGCTGTTAGTTTATCGTCGCATTCTAAACCAGCATTAGCTCTATTTTATTTTTTAAAAAATTGGATTTATTTTTTTTTTTAGCGAACTCTGCTTCCAGGTGGGGTCAGTCTTATTCCTCTTGCCTTTACTGCTATTTAAATAATAGATGTTGTATTGTTAATTAATGGCAATATCAAATTTAAAGCCCTTGGAAGTGACATATTTATTATGCAGGCACGTCCAATCTATTTTTAACTCTTACGCAGTCTGCGTGTGTTGTGCAGTGGGCTTTGGCTGCTGAGTTTTTCCTTTTCAACAGGGATAGCACTGGGCTGATTTTCAACAAATGTGACAAGTGGCCTTTGCAGTGGTCAGCTTTGAACCCTCAAAAGGGAAAGGGGGGGTGAGCAGGAAGCCCTTTGCTGCAGCTTATTAAAAAAAAAACACCCACCACCTTGGATGAGGGCATCTCCTCCCTCCCTGACAGACGCACACACTTCTGTCCTTCCCATTGATAAGTTCAGCTATCTTGATCACAGTCCATTCAAGCAAGCTGCTTTTTGAAAAGAGCTATTTATTTTATTTTTTTGAGACGTCTAAGATTTCAGCGTCTCTCCCTCACTTTGTATACAAATGGCTGGGTGCAATGGCGTGCTAAGACTTCATTAAGACATATACACAGGTAGGTGGAGATTTGCATGCTTTTACCTATTCTCGTTCCATGATGCAAGGAAATGAAATAGAACAGAGATCTATTAAACCAGTTTATCCCCCCCCAAAGGATCTAGTTCTAAATGTTGTGACTTTGCATGGGTTTCCCTATTTAAAAGTATACATCTATTTTGAAATTAGAAATACCCCGTCTACTAGATAATCAGGGCGTGGCACCGCTTATGCAGCAAAGGCGGTTTTTAAAAGCTCATCGTCCAAAGGATTTTGATCCCGGTTATGAACATGATTAAGCTGTTTGCTAAGATACAAAACTGTAAGTTGTGGACAGAGCTGTGAAATTTTTTTAAAAATATTTTAATTTTGCCTTAGGAAGCGGTCTGTCAACGTTTGCTATAAACATTTGTCTTATCGTTTATCTTATAAATATTGCGGAAATAAAGTAAGGACGTATTTCATTATAGTCTTTATTTTCTTTTAAGATGCTGGCTATGTCAAAAGAGAGAAACACCTAAAGATGTCCTTTTCATCTGGAACTCAATATTAATTGTTGAGTCTGGCTTATTTCAAAGGGTTAACAAATTAAAACCAGCCATGTATAGATATGCTAACCTGTGAGTTAATTTTTAAATCATCATGGTGTGACACTGGATATATTTTGGGACATAGGTATTTCATGTTAACATTGGGCCAAAACCAGTTTCCTTGGCAACCAAATCCTGTTAAAGGATGCGGTAGCAGAGATGCAAAGACAGTTATTATTGTTTAATTCCACAATGCAAATTATGATCTCATACTGCATTTCTGGGTAGCTATAATGCATTAAATGATAGGAGGTTTGCATGTAACAGTAACCTTTCTCTCATCTTGAATTGACTGTTTCAAGCAATGCAACCGTCTTTCTCACAAAAACAACCACACAGTATGAAGTACTACATCTTAGTGAGACACACGCAGGACATGTATGTCTTCTTAAAATAGTTAATTTCATCTCAGTATTGAACGAACATGGCTGAAATTGCAAGCAGCTGAAAATTGTAATTATGTTTAAATCTCTTTTCTCCATCGTTACATTCAGCAGTAATTAGAGACTTTTTAGTAGACAGAACCTAAAAGAATCAATCAGTTTAACCAACGTTGTGAGATGACAAAGAAGGAGAGGGGAGAGGGGATAATTTAATATGTGATTTTCTGTAACACTAATGCAAGTTCAAATTTATAATATTTCATGAAAAGCAGCTCACGTATAATAGGAGCTGTAAAAACCAAACCTAGGATAAAAGGTATTGTTAATCGTTGCTACACATTTAATATAGCTTCTTGAAAACATGGATTCTTCCCTTCTAACTGAAGCATATCTCACTGCAAAGCTATTTTTCTGCATGGTAGCCATTTTCTTTTCATGTCCTTGACTTCGATACTACTAAAGCTGATGTATCGATCGCGATCAACAACAACAGATTCACTGGGTTAAAAGAAATACTAAAAGTATAATTCTATTGGACGTTTACATTACTGCAAATTGCAAAGCAATCTTAAAGGTACAATGTTAATTTTCTCTTCTTTCTGAAGATTACCAATTCACTAAAGAAAAATATAATACATCTATTCTAGAGGATGGCTGATAACAGCTGTTTTAGAACGACATAATAGAACAACATTAAATCCAAAATAACGATATTTGATAAATTTCCTAAAGCTAGATTTTCCCATTCTGTTTTGATTAAGTTGCTTCTAAAACAAATTCATTTGAACGGTATTTTTCAGTACAGGGGTTCATGATTTCATTATCTGTAAGTGATTAATTTTGATTACTTATTTTTGGGGATAACTTTTACACACCAGTTCTTTAATGCTTGCATTAACATAATTTATTTCATGCATGGACTTTTAAAAAGTAATTTACTGCCAAGCATATTATTATATGTCCATTTATTTTAAGCTTTTGCACAGGAGAGGATGTGAATGATGGTTTACAAAGTATTGCTCTTGGAATTCCCTCTTGCTTCAGTCTAATATGTTTCAGGATGGTGGGTTTTGATTCCTCTCTTGCATCAAAGGAGTATTTTCTCTCTCGTTCTCACTCACCCTGACTCACTCACTCACTCATTTTATGAAGGCTAAATTCACACTGCCTTTTTGAGGAAAATAATCAGAAGTTTTTGGCCAGCAATTCCTATGCCAAAAGAGTTGGGTTATTTGCATGGTAGTGGTGGTGCCTTGTGTTTTGTTTAATGATAAAAGTGCTCCCTCGTTTGAATATTTAGCATGAATGCTGACTGGCTGTTACAGTGAGGAAAATGCTATCTTTTGCTATGAGATTTGGAACATACCAACACGTACCCAAAAGACTTACCAGCTATCCTTTCCTCCGTTTCAGCCATTTTGGCACACAAAAATGAACAACGCTGCATGGGCTATAGGAATGCATTGTTTTCCTCTAAATGGCCATGGGGAGTACACTGGATTTCCAAATGGCCATGGAAATGTATTACAGCAATTGTGGACTGGCTGTTTACACAGTGGTCTTTAGGGATCAACCTCAAATGGCTAAACAGAAAAGCAGTGCCCTTCCAAATGGCCGCTGAAATAAATTGAGATGACTGTGGGAGACTGAACCACCATCTGTACGAAACATCAGACAGACCCCCATCAGTTTCCACAAAGAACGTGTGTGTATGTGTGCTTACAGCTATCTCCCTTTCTTCTATAATCAGTAAGGTACTAAGAATTCATATAGCACTTGGGTGTCACAGGTATTATCTTAGTAGTCCATGCCCAGCATTGTTTTCCAGCAGTACAGATTTCAGGTGGGTAGTGGGAAGGCTGAGGTTGAGAGAGATGTCTTGCATGAAGTCATTAGTTCAGCTTGCAGTCCTTGAACTTCCCATATCTATCTATGGGAGACAGCCAACTGGGTCCATCTATGAGTGGAATGGACTTGCAGAACTTTACTTTTCTGTCTTCTTCCTGGCAGCTCCCCATATCCCGCCCCTGCCCCCCAAATGCTCAGGAGGGTTGGGGACCCTCTGGAGCAAGTTGGGGTGGTGCTGCTGCAATGGGGAGGAGATTAAGGAGACATGCTCTTGCCTGATGTTAGATCATTTCACCCATATAGCTATAGTGGGTTACTTGCAATCCAGCAAGTGCTTCATAGTTCTCAGAACATAAACAATGCAAATACGTGTTCTTCCAAATGGCTTTTGAAATGAAGTGGGATGGGCTGGTGGTGATCATGATGTTTAGTATATTGTGCAATCTGTATTTTGTATCCCATATCCCTCACCTCCTTAAAAATCCACAGCGTTTCTGAATCACCATAGCAGTACATTCAGGATTGCTTTGGCTCCTGCTAAATTCCCTGTAGGCTTTGGTGCCTGGCATGTCAATAAAATGTTCCAATACATTCTCATGTATTTGTAAAGGTGTTTCCTGCAGGTGCTTTTTCAGTATCTCCACCCTCAATGCACTTCAAAAGCCATTCAGATCTCTAATATATGCTCTCCAATGTTTGGTTAAATGCTTTTAAAGATAGTAATATCAACCCTAAGTCAGGTTTCAGGAAAAGGACACAGTTTTGTCTGGTTCAGCTCCTGCCATACATGCCTTGTTTTGGATTGAATAAATTGCTGAGGGGAAGCGAAATCTGGATGGGAGTGGATCATAGAATCATTTTGAGCTCAGTGGGAAAACATGAACCTGTGATACTCTGTAGGAAAGAGTAAAGCACAGGGAGCCATGCATATGAAACGACGGGGAAGGAACTCATGTTTGGGCAACGGAAGAGGCAGAGGGCAGGAAAATGAATGACGTGTCTACTTTCTGGAAGGTTGGGAAAAGGACGTTTGCTAACGGTTGGTTCCAAGTCGAAAACTACAGAGGCAGAAAGTGTGTAAGAAAGGATATAAACAATGTAAATTTGAAGAGCATGTTTGCCTGGGTTCTATAGCTGTTCTCTGCAGGTCTGGAAAATCCTGTTCACGTATAATTCTGTCTCTAAAATGTTTTGCATGTTCCTGTCTCTTCTGCTCTCATGAAAACAAGACCACAGTGGATGCATATATTCAAGATCAAATTAGGTTGTCTATTTATTGCATTGCTAAAAAAGTAAGAAGAAATGTATCACCTTAAGGGGGGGGGCATTTTAAAATGGGTGTGTGTACATTTATCTGCATAGATAGAAATTTAGAAAGAATAATTTAAAATTGATTTTTGCTTGGTTTCTATCTCTGTTTTAATGATGATGCATTTTATGGATATTTGTGTATGTGTTTTATTTGTTTGTGAATTTTAACATATTTGTGCACCACTTGGAGAGCTCTAAATAAGAAACAGAAATGCATATCTCCACAATGGGGGAAACTAGATGGCCTGTGTCTGCTGTCCAGGTCCTAACTGCTGGTGGATAACTTCTAGGTTTCTGCTATCCCTTCTTATTGTTTCATAAACAGGATTTAGATTTGCCAGCCTTTAAGATAAGGGTCCTATCCTTCAGCTAGACCACTGTCCCCTGGCAGCTCTTCAAATAGAGGACTGTCCTCTGCAAAGTAGGGCACACGACCACCCATGTATCTAAATAACCATACACATATTTTTTTTACACGCCCCCTTTTTGGTGGTACATTTCTTCTTCCTTTCTTTAGCAAGTTAAGCAAACGTTCATGCTGGAATTACTTGCCATTTCCAAAAATTATTTTGTCACAGATGCAGACCATATGGTTTTAAATGGGGGTGGGTGGTTAGTCTGGCTCTCACTACCCTTCCTGAAACCTGGGAACCATCAGCAAGCCCTTCCCCGCCCATCATATCCTCCATTGATTGATTAATCTGCATAAATTTGTATGCGAGAAAAACCAAATCCCTCTAAACAAATGCAGGCAACTGCTATTTTTAGTTAGATTTTAATCCTGTGCTTCTCCAGAGAGGCCCAGGCAACATGTTGAAGATGCATGGAAGCACATGCCTCATAGGATCGCACCCTATTGCCTCTTTTGCATCCACCCGTGCCTTCTTAACCCTTCTCCTCCTGACTGAGTGCCACAGCAGATGGCAATGACACACAAGGTTTTTGCGCCCCCAGCAATTAACTTGCTACAGGAAATTTACTTGCTACAGGAAAATTCCATACTAGGAATCACTAGGAAAGACATTGAAAATAAAACTGCCGCTATCGTAAGTGCCGCAAATCATAATAGAAATGTATTATGGAGCATGTAATCATGAGGACTGCTGCAGCTTGTTCTCTTAGCAAGAAGCTCTCCTTTTCTATTATGCCCGAGTCTGGATCTGTATTGACTTCCAGTATTTTATTTTATTTTTGTATGAAATTTAGGTTGCTGACATTGACCTATAAACCTTGGGCAGTCTGGGCAGTTAGGCTGCAATCCTGTACCCACTTTCCTGGGAGTAAGGAGTACTGAGCATAGTGGGGCTTACTTATGGGAAAACATGCATAGGATTGTGCTGTTAATGTGTCATCCTGATTCAAGTTCTGATTTGGGCAACTCCATCCTTTTTTCGCCTAGATTTCTTCTTCAGGCTCCAGCCCTATGGTTGCCGGCTGTTTCGGATACAGTTGTTGGTAAGTGAGATAACGTTGCCACATGACCAATTTATATCCACTTGACTTTGACAACTCAGCTATGATCCGCCTACAACTAGACAGTGATAGGAAATGGGCATATGTATTGGTCTGAAACAAATCCTTGTTGGAGTATACTTTTCTACTTGATTACT
The DNA here is from genome assembly GCF_027172205.1 of Podarcis raffonei. Classification (NCBI taxonomy): domain Eukaryota; kingdom Metazoa; phylum Chordata; class Lepidosauria; order Squamata; family Lacertidae; genus Podarcis; species Podarcis raffonei. The sequence continues at coordinate 74,059,606 of NC_070606.1, forward strand.
ACAGCAATTTATTTTTTTGATGAAGTTGATTTAAAGCAGCAACATAAAAACAACATTCAAAAGATGTGGGGGAAATGTATGTTTTAGAAAATAGCCTTTAAGTCTATAATTTCTGTATAGAAAACACTGTTTTACTAGACAGCTTGGCCCAGTGTGTAAATAAAGTGAGCAACTAACCATGTTGCTGTAGTAAAACAGCACCATTCTTAGATTAATCTATGATTGCTATATTATCATGACCCTATAGCAAGATATATCATTGAGGGTATGGTGGAGCAGCTATAGATTGGTGACAAATCCCAGGGAGACTTGACTGGCACCTTCTTTATGTATCTTTAGGCACCTGGCAAAAATATTCCTCTTCTCCCACAACTTTGGCTAATTAAACTATCTATGGTGTGTTAGTCAGATGTGCGGGGTACAAATAATAAATTATTATTATTATTACTGTTTTGTTTAAATAAAAAATAAAAATAGGCCAGTAGCACCTTAGAGACCAGCTAAGTTTGTTCTAGGTATTAGTTTTCGTGTGCATGCACACTTCTTCAGATACACAAAAGCTTATACCCAGAACAAACTTAGTTGGTCTACTGGCCTATTATTATTTATTTATTTCGACTGCGTCAGACCAACACGGCTACCTAACTGTTTTGTTTGTTACTGTGGCATGATTTTTTTGTGCTTTTATATTGTAAACTGCCCTGTGATCTTTGGACAAAGAGCGGTATAGAATTTTAATTAAAAAATAAGAAATAAATGAATTTTGTATAGGCAGTGGCCCTAAGCGGCTACTCAAGCTTTTATCCAGGATTAATGTGTGCCGTCACCCATTTCCTGACAACCACATAGCAATAAAGGGGAAACGAACAAAGCTGCAGAGGTGCGCTGGTGCATGCGCACTCCTATAGCATGGGCTCGTAATAATTAATCCATGGTTAGGGGAGGGGAAATTGCTCAGAGCTGCGCTTAGGAAGAGAGTACCTGGGAGAGAATTTTCCATTCTCAAAGGATTGGTACTGCAGTTATTGAAGAAAACAGATCTGCAGAAGCTCGCTCAAGGCCCCGATCATGGAAAGAGTTGAATTCCCAAATCTCTTGTCGTTCACATCCCTGAACACATTGCTACCACTTACGAAGCTTTGTCAGGATGCTTTGCTATATACCTTAGGGATATCAGTGGACATCAGGGTGCTGCTACCTCACACCTGTTTATATCTTGATATGATACAGCAGGGGTGGAGAGCCTGCAGCCCACAGACTCAATTAAGCCTGGCATGGATCCCAGTTTGGCCTGCAGGTTGTTTTCCCAAACCACTTTCAGCTATGCTGGATTGTTCCATGCCAACTTCTCCCCATAAGCAACAGTGACCGACCTTCCTGGAAGCTGGCACAGCAGCTTTGCCCACACTGTGAGCTTGTTTCCGTCACAATAAAACATGGTCTAGTGCATGGGTAGGCAAACTAAGGCCTGGGGGCCGGATCCGGCCCAATAGACTTCTAAATCCGGCCCATGTACAGTCCGGGAATCAGAGTGTTTTTACACAAGTAGAATGTGTCCTTTTACAGTGGTACCTCGGGTTAAGTACTTAATTCGTTCCGGAGGTCCGTTCTTAACCTGAAACTGTTCTTAACCTGAAGCACCATTTTAGCTAATGGGGCTTCCTGCTGCTGCCGCACTGCTGGAGCACGATTTCTGTTCTCATGCTGAAGCAAAGTTCTTAACCCGAGGTACTATTTCTGGGTTAGCGGAGTCTGTAACCTGAAGCGTATGTAACCCGAGGTACCACTGTATTTAAAATGCATCTCTGGGTTATTTGTGGGGTGGGCCTGCCTGGTGAGAAGAATGTGTGCTTTTATTTAAAATGCACCTCTGGGTTATTTGTGGGGCATAGGAATTTGTTCTCTCCCCCCCAAATATATATATTCCAGCCCCCCACAAGGTCTGTGGGACAGTGGACCAGCCCCCTGCTGAAAAAGTTTGCTGACCCCTGGTCTAGTGTGACTAGTGTTGGGTTGTGGCTCTTACTTGGTGCTTTTGTGTGAAGCTTACCAGCTGAGGCAACAGCTAAACACAAGAAAATGTACAGCAAAAGAGAATGGGGACCTTCAGTTCTGGTTCACAACCTCATAACAGTAGTTACTGTCAGCTGGAAAAATCACACTGCAAAGATGGATATAATATTGAAACCTCTTCAGCAGAAACAGCAAATGGTGTTTTCAACCGTGGAACCACAGACTTAAACCATGTGGATTAATTTGTTTGCCTTGCACATGGCTACATGCAGCTGTTTTAACTTCCTTCTCCATAATGCGAATGCAGGAGGGTGGGCGGGATGGACGGACACAGAAAATCTTGTTTATATTTGAGCCTGCTTAACCTTTACTTGCTGCAAACCACTCTGTGCTCTTCAGATGAAGGGCAGTGTGTAAATTTAAGAAATTAAGAAATAAATAAGTAAGAAATTCCCTTGCTCAGTGTTAAACATAAAAACCATTGATTAGGGGAACTATCACATTTTTGTGTAATTTTCCAAGCAATTTTCTTACTATAATCAGCAGACTCAGAAGGAAAAGAACATTGAAATTTACATAGCTGTAACAAACAAGAGCCCATCAATACCAGCTTTTTGCCTCCAGCCATGGCCTGCAAGATGCTTTGGGAAGCTCACACGGTCAACCCTACCATTAGGCAAAGGGAGGCGGCTGCCTCAGGTGGTAGATACTGGGCTGGGCGATATGGCAGCAGCCACCCTAATTCCCATGAGCTGGTGGTGATTCTGCTTGCTTGTTCTGGCTTCTTCAGCTATCTGGCTGTATCACCTTCTTCCAGTGACTTGAAAAAAGCCCAGACTGAGCAAGCAGACTGTGAGGCTACCAGTACAAGCTCCACACACCCAGCAGCCATTGCACGTGTGAATGTGTTGCTCTGCTCACATTGTACATGTTGGCGCCACTGCTGCTGCACTGCAGCATTTGCCAACTGCCTAGTGGAGCAGTTAGCAAGCAGCAATGAAGTATTGGAAGACAGATCTGTGTGTGCAGCCTGTCCGTGCCCCCTAAACTGCCCCCAGTTGCAGTGGAAGAGGCTGTCCTGTCACCAGTTTTGAAGTAACTGGCAGTCTGGTCCACATCTATATGTGGAATGGAGGGAGGCACCTACTTGTCCAGCAAGAATGTCTTGCGCTGGCCCACTGTGCTCATGGCCTGTTGCGTGACCCCAGCAATCAGAAAAATCAGAATTAATCTCAAAAGAATACCCATGCAGTCAGCCACTCCTTCATTGCCTTGAATAAGTTTGATTTTTATGCATTTGATGCGCATTTGTGGTGTGAAGCTTCGGTTGCTCTTGGTTATTCTCACATGAAGCTGCACGGCACAGGTCTACTTCTGCCTGATCCTTTAAGTGGATGCTGAACATAGGACCTTCTGCATGTGCTCTACCACTAACAGAGCCGGCCCTCCTATTAGCTAGAGTCAGGTGACTGCCTCAGGCAACAGCTGATGGAGTGTTGCGGAGGGTGGCAGCTCTCAAGCAATCCCATCTGTTGGATGACAGAGCTATGTGTGCCACATGGTCTTTCCGGCACTCCCTAAGCTAGCTTGAGGTCCTCAGGTGTGATGGAGGATTCAGCCCAAGAGTCACATTCCCTTTGGGGGAATCTCCTGGAGGTCACATGCCAGTGGTGGGTGGGGCCAGAGGCAAGGAGGGTGCAAAGGAGGACGGGTGAGGGGTGTGTCCTGGGTGGAGTGTGTGTGGTTCAGGGGGATGTATGGCTTGGTGAGAGTCCCCAAAACCATTTGACCCACATTTCTCACTCTTGCTTTAGGAAGTATGCCATACCGTATACAGTGGTACCTCGGGTTACATACGCTGCAGGTTACATACGCTTCAGGTTACACACTCCACTAACCCAGAAATAGTGCTTCAGGTTAAGAACTTTGCTTCAGGATAAGAACAGAAATTGTGCTCTGGCGGCGTGGCAGCAGCAGGAGGCCCCATTAGCTAAAGTGGTGCTTCAGGTTAAGAACAGTTTCAGGTTAAGAACGGACCTCCGGAACGAATTAAGTACTTAACCTGGGGTACCACTGTACTACAGTTAACGCATAACTGTAAGACTGCCGAAGGTATACGGAATCAGTCAACATTTAGATTTATTTATTTTTAGCTCCTTAATTCCCTTAATTGTTCTGAGTTTTTGTAAGAGATGTACTAGTATATTTCGAACTACAAACCAACTTTATGATGTGCAAGCCTCCATCAACTCAAGAAGTCTTTGGGCCACTAAATATGACTTTTTCTCTATAATTAACAGAGAGAAACACAATTTAGGATTCTTTTTTCAAAGTTCTTATTTTGTGCATGTGCATGCTTACAGTGTCTCTTGACAACTGTAGCGCAGGCAGCAGCAGAACAAGTCCCAGGGACCTAGCCCTGATTGCCTGCTCAGTTGAGAGGGGAAAGAGCTTTGATGTAGTGCAAAGCTTGCAATTGCAGCTCTGGTCCTTTGCAAGAAGAGCTGCTGCAAGAAGACAGAAGTAGAAAGGGAAATGACTCAGCAGAGAAGTAGACCTGTATTCTTTTGAAACCACAATTTAGGGGCTGCCACCGAAAAAGCACTCTCCTGGGCCACCATTCCCTGCACATCTGAGGGTATCGGAAATGAGGTTAGGCTGAGGCGTAGTGACTGATCCACAGACACCTAGTTTAGCTTAATGCCTGAGAAAATATTTGAACCTGGGTCTCCCTGGCCGAATCCTAGTAAGTGATTAAAGTAATCAAGTTCTGAGCATGTGCCAACAGCGACTGCAGGCCTCGGCAGCTTCAGCTGATGAATGCTGACCATTCAGGCACAAAGGCAGGACAGCAGTTCAAAATAGGTATCATTTGTAGAGTGTTTCAGGAAATAGTGGCACGTGTGCCCTTGATTTTGTGCCTGTCATTTGCAAACTCAGTATGCATCACTGACATTTTAATTGTAGCACCTTTTCAATTATATCGCATTTCGTAATGTACGTATTTCTTTTACAGATATTATCTCTGTCTTTGGGAGCGCTTCATTTTCTTTGCAGCATCATTTGCAGGCATGCAAATTACATTTTGTGTGTGTGTGTATAGGTATGTATAGATGTTTATTATTTAATTAATTAATTAATTAATTAATTATATACCGCCTTTTCTCCCAAGGAGCTCAAGGTGTTGCACATGGTTCTCCTCCCCATTTTATCCTTAAATCCTGTGAGGATTTATCCTGTGAGGTAGGTTCGGCTGAGAGGCAGTGACTGGCCCAAGGTCACCCAGTCGGCTTCATAGCTGAGCGGAGATTTGAACCCTGGTCTCCCAGGTCATAGTTCATCTCTCTCTCTCTCTCTCTCTCTCTCTCTCTCTCTCTCTCTCTGTGTGTGTGTGTGTGTGTAAATTCTCTGTGTGCATTATAATAATAATTAAGCCTGTAAATGCTTAGCCAATATCCTTTTTTTAAGTGCAAGAAAACTAACATAGGACATGATCCAGTCAAAAGCTCTTTTGAATCACATGGATTTCAGCAGAAGAGATTAAGCATGTGCTTGAAAACAAGGGACTTCAAAGTGTTTAACTGGATCATGCCCCAAATAGCAGCAAATACCTTTCTAAGCAAACGCATGCAGGCAGCAAACAAATACATTTCAAATTATAAGACAAAACCCTACTTTTCCAAGACCTTGTGTTATTCTAAGCTTGGCTGTGTTCTTTTGTATGCACATTAAATACCCAGTGGTGTTAATTGTGGTTTGGGTTCTTGTCAGGGCTGTACTATTAGAGAAATATAAACAGATCAAAAGCTAGCCTCTTTTAAGGGACTAGACTGGTGCTCAATCCTTGCGCCCTATTGCAGAAGAAGTGAGATGTGATATACCATTGCCTCCCACAATTTCTAAAGCTGTTTCACATTTAAAGAGATAACAACGATGTCTCAGCCAATTGCAGAACAACAGATATTATATGGTTACTGACACACAGCCCCATGATTGTTGTCATGACGTGTGCAATATGCTAATCCCTACACTTTGATTTGCTACTATTCTGTCAGCCCACATGCCCACAACAAACATGGCGACCATGACTTCTTTCAGTCTAGGACTATTTTTTTCCAATTAAAACAAAAACAAAAAGATTATTTTAGCCATATTAGACGCAGAATGGGATATTGATAATGATTTGAGGATAATTTTGGGAAATAGCTGTATTGAAACAGACACACAGCCTTGGGTCTAAATTATTGCTTGACACCATGTTAAAGAAATGTGAAGATAATTTCTAGTTGCACAAAAAATTCAGTAAATAAAAGATGCTGATGCTAAGGGTAAAATAAAAAGTGTTGTTTATTAATCATAAGCCGCTAAAAGCTAACAGCTTATTTATGAATAGCTCATTCACATTATTGAAATTACGTCAGGAATTTTTCTTTCCACTAGTTTGCTGCAATTCTTCTTTGTACCTAGCTCCATCTTGTGGTTATGTATGCAGGAGACAGAGAATATGTTATGAGACACAGACAAACAGAAGATATGCTGAATAATTGGCGAGTGGGGGGTGGGGTGGGATTTCATATAGAGTTTCATGGAATTGAGGAGAATTCAAAACATACATCCTTCTAGGGGTTAGGCTGCAATGGAAGTATGCTCAACACATTTTGGTCAGAAGTACGTTACAACCTTCTCCAGATCTGAAGGAGGGGAAAGCTATTTTTCTGAAATGTTGAACGTACAGCTGATTGACTGGTTCTTGTGTCAACAGTAGCTACAACAAAAATGATTACTGCTTTCAGTTCAGTTATTACTACAGTGTCTATGGCTCATAACCGGTGTACAGAGTGGTTTTAAAAGTAGCATAAAAATATGGAGGGCTTCATATTTTTTAGTTGGGTTTCTCTCTGGGAAAATCCTTATTTAGTTGTCATGCAGAGGACTCGTAAATAGCACCCCAGGAGATGACCCCATAATCTCAGCTGTGAAATAAATAGCATTACTTCATCCCTGTCCATCCCTGCTCCACTACATCATTGCTCCAAACTCCTCCTCCTAACTCAATTGGGTTCCCAACATGTTATGCCATATTTCCTTTGAAAAGCATGATGGCTGTGCTGGATCGTCCACAGGAGTGAGTGGGCAGGAGATCAGCCCAGTAATGTTTTGTCAATATGAACATCCGGAGGAAAAGTTGACAACATGTATTTCTGGACTTGAAAAATAACCCCTATCAATAGCTTCAGTTGTGAAATCTACTTTAGACGTCAGAAGCTTGTGCTTCTAATTCCGTATCACATGAGCAAAGCTGACGTAATCTCAGACCTTGTCTACAGGAAGAACAGTTGCTAATACAGTGTTATCTGTAGGGTTGTGGCTGCTTGCCTGAAGCAGGAGTCTTGTCAGTACTTTTTATGTTCTAGATCTTTTCTTGTACATCCAGCTCCATAATTATGTAAGTTTCCATATATGGGACCAACCAGAGCTATGTTAACTAATGCAAATTTCAGGTCAGTAACTTTCTGATTACTGTGAACTAACATTTCCTTTTCTGTGTTAATATTTGAGATCTATGGATATGAAAGAGGAGGAACAACTTTAGCGTCGGCATATATCGGGATACATCCACTGAGTTTTGATTTATTATTTTGAATGGCCAACGTAATGGCGCAGATACAGTTTTCTACAAAAAGTAGTCCAGTTGGTTTTATATGTGTGGATGATGTTTTTTTCTTCAAATTTCAGAATATGGCCCTAAATTAATTATCCAATAAAGATGACATAAATGATTGAGTTATGCACCTTGTAAACTGTACTTTCAAAATGCTATGAAATTTGTCTATTTGCAGTTCGGATAAGACTGTATTTCACAGTTCCTCTTAAGCTATATGTGTCTTGGGGGGGTGCCACTGATTTTACTGCTGATCTTTCCCAAATGCATTTCAAAAGAGTTTTATATTTTAAAGCTAGCATCTTAATATAGTTTTATAAACAACATGTAACAATACTTTATAGGTAGTGCCAAAAATTTAACCCTTATATTTAAACTCCAATTGTCTTTTTTATCTAAGTATATACACAGCTTCTTTCCTTTCGAAATTGCCATTTAATACTTGTCTTGTTTTCCAGGATTGGGCATAAAAGTTCTTAACTTACATCTTCCATTACCACTCCCTGACTGCTTTTGCCTACACAAAATAGAATTTAAGTCTTTCACAGTGCAGGCCTATGCATGAATATTCAAAAGTAAGCCCAATTGAGTTCAACAGTTTTACTCTCAGGTAAGTGGGTAAAGGATTGTAGCCTCAGTGTGCCATCTTTTGCAGCAAAAGCAAATAACCTGTCTTTCAATTGCAAACATTCAGTCTGAATGCTCCTCTACTGCAAGTCCTAATACACAAGTGTTTCCCTCTCTGTCTCTGGGTTAATTGAAACCGTCTCATTTAGTGCAGTTTTTGTTTTCACAGGCTCTAACAATCCTATGGATTTTGATTGCTCAGCTGTTTCAGTTTCCTCACCAGGACTTCTAGGCCTTTAATTGGAACAGGGCAATTAGAGATCAGGCCTGTTTAAAGCTTATTACACTGTCTTGTGATAATTTGGCTTCTCAGTCTCTGACAGAGATGGTTAAGATAAGCTTTGTATCCATAAAAACTTGGAACCATGGTGGGGTTTTTTTAAAGAATTTGGTGCACAAGATTCAAGCCAGCCAGATAGAGAGGATACAAATAATAAATTATTATTATTATTAACCATAATGAAAATGGACCATCAAATCACTGTGGAAGAAAACTCAGTTTATCTGTATTTACTCCCTTTGTTGCATATGAAATATGTCTTTCTAGAAGAGGTTACGGGAGTGAAGGGGTGCATTCAGAGGGAATGTTTGCAGTGGGGGAACAAGATATTTGCTCTTTGCTGCAAAGGATGGTAAACTGTAATTCTATACCCACTTACCTGGGAAGAAACCTGAATAGTTTAGGGTACGTTCATACACATTTAGCTGGGAGTGTGTCTCATTTAATTCAGTAAGACTTATTTCAGAGTAAATGTGCCTAGGTTTGCGCTGAGAGTCATCCTTAGTGACCTAGTTGATGTCAAAGGGAGAATAAGAAGGAAACCCTCCCTCCTCTCTGGTAGATATATTACCCCCACCTCCTGACCACAGCTGGACCCCTGTGATTACTGGAAGGAAAGGTACTTTTTCATGTGCTTGCCTCCCCAATGCACTTTGCCTCTTCTGTGCCTCCTTCCATTCTGCCCGGTGTTGTCATTGTACAGTGATCATGGAATCACAGAATTGTACAGTTGGAAGCAACCATGAGGGTAATCTAGTCCAATCCCCTGCAATGCAGGAATCCTTTGTCCAACATGGGGCTCAAACCCATAACCCTGAGATTATCAAAATATTTAAACTGAACAAGTTGGCAATGATGTGCTGAGCACAACCTTCACAAGTCGGAAGAGAAAACTGTACAGTACTACTACAACACAAGAGGGGGAAAGCCTTCGAAGCAGACGTTCTGCTTGCCCCGCAGTCAATATCTGTACTGGATCTGAAATTTTTATATACGTAAATTGTTTTAACCGTTTTCATATCTGTAATGGTTTTTATATATGCAACTGTTTATATATGTTTTATTGCATTGCTGAAATTGCTTTGAGAGGCTTCACATAAAGTGATTCATAAATGAAATTACTACAGGTGTCCCCCCCACTTACGCGGGGGCTACGTTCCAAGCCCCTGTGCACGTAAGTGAAATCACGTGAAGTGAGGAGCACCTTCTAAGCACCCTTGATACCCTTTCTACTGTTCTCTCTTCAATCCGTACCAAAAAATACTGCACCCAAAATTATCCACTACTAGAACTGAAGCTCTGGGACTAGCCGGAGACCGGAGGATGCATTGAAAGGCGGCGGTGGCTGTTAGGTGGAGAGGCTTAGCAGCATAAACAAAGCCCCGCTACACCTCTGGTCTCTTAGGGGTTCCTTCACCCTCATTTACATCCTCTTCGGGCTCTAGGGAGGTACTCCTCATGAGCCACAGGGACTCTCCAGCTCTCCCCCGCCATTTCCAGTTTGAATTACTTATTTACTGGTGCTGTGTGTATACATGGTTGTGTGTGCACGTAAAGGGGGGGGCACACCTGTAATAATGATATAAAAAAATTAAGAAAATACTGTGTACAGTATCCATTAGGGGGAGCTTAAAATCCATTTATTCCCCTTTTAAATTTATTTGCCTTCACTTTCATTTTTAGATTGCTCCATCGGGTTGTCAAAGACTACTTTAAGCTATTAGGGACTCTGCCTGCCCCTTTGGAGAGATATTGGAGGGGTAGTAAATTAAGAATGGAAGAAGCATTTCCTCTCCAATCCTCCCCATAGAAGTGTCTTTAAATAATAAAAAATAAAAATATTTTTTCCTGCAAAACTGAGGAGTCATGCGAGTATGCAGAAACTCTTGTTCTGTCTACATTTTCACTGACCTGCTGGTTAGCATATAGAACCACCAAGTTCTTTATTAGAGAAAATGATTTTATTAACCTTATAGATTGAATAGTGCAATAGTCTTTTGAAAGAGCAATGTTGTCAGATAAAGCATTGAGATGTCGCTGAACAGCACATGATACTGCTTTTTGATCCAGTTAACTTTTGTGTCTCTCTTTATTTTATACAGCTGACCATCATGTCCCACTTAAAGGATCTCAAAGACAACTTCCACAGTGACACAGTCCTTTTCATCCTAAATGAACAACGCAATCGGGGTGTTTTATGTGATGTTACTATAATTGTGGAAGACACCAAATTTAAAGCCCACAGCAACGTCTTGGCTGCTTCAAGCCTTTATTTCAAAAATATATTTTTGAGTCGTGCAGCATGTATTTCTGGACATGTACTAGAGCTAAACGACCTCAAGGCTGAAGTGTTCACAGAAATACTCAATTATATCTACAGTTCCACTGTAGTTGTTAAAAAGCAGGAGACTGTCCTAGACCTTGCAGCTGCAGGGAAAAAACTGGGAATATCCTTTCTAGAAGATCTTATGGAAAAAGGGCCTTCAAATTCTCCTTGCCCATACTCATTTTGCAATAGTGAAAAGGGCGAAGTAAAAGAAGAAAAAAGACAAGACGATTCAGCTCTCACAAATGGACCAAGAATCACAAATGCATACTCAATTTTTGAGACAGAAAATAGTAATAATTTGTTTTCTCCTCTTGATCTGAGAGCAAGTTTTAAAAAAATTCCAGAAGCAAATAAAGCACCCAGCACTGGTCAGGATAGGAATGGGGCTTGCAAAGATGTGGAGCCAGCCAGCACATTGGCGGAACATTCCTATGCTGTTACTACAGGTTTTGATTCTTTTCAACGAAATTCCTTTTATAACAATGAAAATAGTGCCGCTTGTAAAATGGGTGAAGAAGAACCTGAAGCTGTCCAGTCAATGCCTCTGGCTGAATCCGTAATTCAAACATATAGTATGCCAAAGGCTACTTATAACTCCCATGACAGTGAAGTACCTGCAGCAAAGGGATCAAACCACAAAGGAGCCAGTGCGGACGGTCACCACAAAGCAGTAAATGATCACACAATTTCTTTCGATAAATCCCACCCAAATACCGTCCTCACTTCGAAGGAAGATGAAAATAAATCGGATCACATTTCTGGATCAGTAGTCACAGTCATTCCACATGTCTATAACTGTTGCACCAAACCACTTAATAATGGGACTCAGTTCTGCACTCATCTTCAACTTCACACACAGCCCCCAGAACCTTTAGTCTGCAGGTACTGCAGCAAACAATTTGAAAGTGCTGCCGGACTAGAGACACATGAGCAAGTATGCAGGGAATTGGGCAGCTTGTGTGCTCCAAGTGAAAATGAACAGAGTTGTTTAGATAATTTTGCAACTTCTAATGGAAAAACTGGCACCTCATTTGTGAACCTAGAGCCTGCAATGACAGAAAATAATCTTCCCGATTATGCTGTCACAAACTCCGCAATGCCAGAAACGGACCACTTTGTTAACGTCGTTGATGGACAAATACTTTATACTTGCAATGTCTGCAAACGGACCTATGTCACCTTGTCTAGCCTCCGAAGACATTCAAATGTCCATTCGTGGAGAAGAACTTACCCTTGCCATTACTGCAACAAAGTATTTGCATTGGCAGAATACCGTACCAGACACGAAATCTGGCACACAGGAGAAAGGCGATATCAGTGTATCTTCTGCCTTGAGACCTTTATGACGTATTACATACTCAAAAACCACCAGAAATCTTTCCATGCAATTGACCATCGGCTTGGAGTTAATAAGAAAACGGCTAATGGCGGCTTGAAGCCAAGTGTCTATCCTTACAAACTTTATAGGCTTTTGCCTATGAAATGCAAAAGAGCGCCGTATAAAAGTTACGGAAACTCACCATATGAAAGCGTGCAAGCAAATGTGCAAGTTAATGAAATACCTTCTAGTACCTGCATTGTTCAGAATACTGTCACTTCTGAATTGAATTTTTCAAACACAAGTGTCTCCTTGGAAACATCTTCATGTAGTGATGCAAGGGCAGCACCCATGAACCCTCCAAATAGTTCTTCCTGGGAATGTGGTACATCAGAATCAGACCTTAAAAATAATACATATACTACAGAAAGGCCATTGCATTTCACAGAACTTAACTCTGGTCCTCAGGAATATGATCCCTCTCTTCAAACGTTTAGTAGTAGCAATGCCAATGAAAATCCAACCTCTGTTATTAACTACAGTAATTCAGCATCCCCTGTAATAGTGCACCAGGGTAGAGTTTCATCTGTAATAATGCACAGTAACTCTGTCAATGCAATAGGAAGCAGCATTATAGCAACCCCTGATATTACGGCCAGCCAAGGGGCAAGCAATGACCACATACATGGGTCAGATGATCTCAAAAGCAATGGTAGGACAAGAAGCAATAAGGAAAAGAAAAAAGTAGCAGTGTATGACAAAGAAGAGACATCAGAGGAATTAAAATATATGACAAATACAGAAATCTCGGACAGACCCACTGGTATCTTTGAACCTTCGAGTAAGACTGAAACCTACATTGCAAAACCTGCATTGCCAGGGACATCTGCCGATAGCAATGTGGCTCCTCTGTGTCAAATAACAGTTAAAATTGGGAATGAAGCCATTGTGAAAAGACAAATTTTAGGGTCAAAATTGTTTTACAAAAAAGGAAGGAGACCTAAATATGAATCCAGAGAAGATCATGCTACTCAGGCTGCAGAACGAGAAAAGAGAGAGAGAAGTACGCCTCGAGTTTGTCGACCAGACTACATTGAACTCAATGAAATGTGTGATGATGTAAGCGACCATGACTCCAATGATAAACCGTGGCGCCCATATTACAATTACAAACCAAAAAAGAAATCTAAACAACTAAGGAAAATGAGAAAGGCAAAATGGAGAGAGAAGTACAAAAGCAGAAATTCCTTCAGAGAAAGTGAAAAGCCATGCGTCACAAGTTATGCACTTAGGAACATTCCTGAAGAAAAGGTCCCTAATCAGGAAGATGATGGCGGAATGCCGAGTCTTCCCTGTGAACTCTGTAAAAGAGAGAGCTCTTCTCCTGAAGGAGCAAAGGAGCATTTACACTGGGAGAGAACTACTTCTGGGTCCTATATTTGTGAGGTATGCCAAAAGGGGTTCCAGAGCCCATCTGCTCTAAGGATGCATATGCGATGTCATACAGGAGAGAAGCCCTACCCTTGCAAAACCTGTGGGAAGAGGTTTTCAGTAGCAGGAAACTTGCAGAAGCATGAACACACCCACTCAAAGGTCAAGGAGTTTGTCTGTCAGTACTGCAACAAGGCATTCACTCTAAATGAAACACTCAAAATACATGAGCGAATCCACACAGGTGAAAAGCGCTACCACTGTCAGTTTTGCTTCCAGAGCTTCTTGTACCTTTCTACCAAAAAGAATCATGAGCAAAAGCATAAACGTGAGCATAGCGGGAAGGGATATGCCTGTTTTCAGTGCCCAAAAGTTTGCAAGACAGCTGCAGCCCTTGGAATGCACCAGAAGAAACATCTGTTCAAAAGCTCCAAGCAAGAGGATAGAAAAGATTATCCATTTCATGAAAGCACTAAGCCATTTGCAAGTCAACACTTCATTGACTCAGATGGGCAGGAAACAGCTAAACCTTTACTAAGTCAAAATGCAATTGATGCAGATGGGCATGAGGCAACTAGCATTCAGAATGATGCATCAGATGTTGGACTTTGAGTAAGAAAAACACACAACAGGCAAAGAAAACAGAAAGAAGAGAGACCAGAAGTACAAGTACTTAATTAATTAATAGACAATAATAATAGTCTAGACTTATGGAAGTTCTAAAACTTGAGGTATTGCATTTAAATATATTTAATATATTACATGAAAAAATGTGCCAGAAAAAGCTAAAATGAGAATTTTATAGAAGTAGACACTTATGTCTCATAGAAGAAAAAATATGCCTAATTTAAACATGTTAGTATATTTTAAATGATTTCCCATTGAGGTGGATTATGACTAGTTTATTAAGAGTCTGAACCATTCATTCATTCTTATATATGTGAGGATGGATTCTAATAAATCACTATGTTATTAAGAGTGTACTGCAAGTGTGTCACAGGCTTGTTATATATTAGTGCTATCAGGTGGATAGCTTGATCACACAGCTAGAGAAAGCAGACAGTCCATAGGGCTGAACCCTCTTCCCTCCCTCCCACTCTCATCCCTGACCAGCAGTCAGTCCATAACTTTCATGTGAAAATCCATGCACATCTCCTATATACAGCTATTCCTTTCTTCCCCAATGACCTGGCAAAAGCCCTGCAACAAAATGTTTCCCTGCTTAGAGTTCAATCAGATGTCCTCCTCTAAGATACCATATTCCATTTCTGCTACCACCCAGTTTTTGTGTGTCATAATTGTCATTTAACATTCCATGGCCACTGGGTGCACTCAATTCCTCAACTGGCTGTTTTGGTTTCCCCCTCTGATTCTGCTTTGTTTTGTACTTCTGCAAGCATTGGAGCTCCCCTATCCATGCTGATACCTCCATCTTGGCATGGTTGGGGCCAAATAGGCTACTAAAGGATCAGTATTTGCCTCAGAACTTTAGAAACAGAGGGAACAAGTCTGGGAAGATTCTTCAGCAGACAATTAACATGCATCCTATTAAGAAAATGTTTTTCCATTAGTTATGCACTTTTATTTAATTTGATCAGGCTTGATGGCACTGCATATTAGATAATATGAAGGGGAAGGGAGGCTGTCTTAAGAATAGTAGAAATATCTTGTTTGGGGGAGATGGGTTGTGTTTTCCTCACAATCACTGGTAAGGCCTCTAGGGCTACAAATTAATAATAGGGTTGATAGGGAAATAAATAAAAAGGAGCCGAGGTCTCAAGAGAAATATTCAGGAAGACAATAATTTTATGAAATATATTATGTCAGGAAAAAGAATGACAGACCTTTAAGAGAACAATCCTATGGTGGTGAAGAGATTCTGTGGTAGAGCTACATCTGAAGCCCAGCCAGCTAGCTGTGACCATGCTGGGGCGAGCAATGTTTATTCTCTCTTTTTATTATTCCATTTTAAATTGCTATTCCTCCCCATTGATGCTAATGGAGGGAAATTGCTATGTCAGCACCAGAGCTGGTGTAGTTTTGGGTCCTTTTCAAGGACATGCCAGGGAAATGAGGGGGCTTAGGGCCTCCACAGCCTCTGCAAACATATCATCATCAAATTTATTACCCATCCTTCACCAGCAGGTTACAACAATTTAAAATTAAAAAGTTAAAACAGATTGCAATCGCAGGAATAGGATGGGCCTTGAAAACACATGTCTCAGGTTCCACAGGCTAGGGAAGGCATGGCCAAACTGGGCCCTCCAGCTGTTTTGGGATTACAAGTCCCATCATCCCTAGCTAACAGGACCAGTGGTCAGGGATGATGGGAATTGTAGTCCCAAAACAGCTGGAGGTACCCTTGACACACCCCTGAAACATTCTGTTTTCCCCTACACTCCCCCCCCCCACATACACTGCTGACAGGTCATCCATACCCGTAGCATTTTCCCTAGGCATATGGGTGGCCTTTAGGAGCATAAGTACCACCTGCTAACAGGCAAATCTGAAAGCAGAGTGGCACTTGCTCAGCTTCCAACAGCCCCTCCACTGGCTTCTGGCCAGCTTTAGGATTGTCCTGCAGGGATACAAAAAGGGGAATAAATACATTTCAGATTCTCAGACAGTAGAAGCCCACAGGGCTGTATGCAACTACAGGGTCCTTTACCTTTAAGCATTAACACTAGTGCTAAGGGGTTCCCCACAGCTATATGTGCCCCATGCTGCCTCTGGAGGGTTGGAGGGAAACCTAGAACAGATTTAGGGGGGGGGGTGTTGGAGGATATAAGAGGTGGTTCCATTGCACAAGGAAAACTCCTTGTGCAATCGCACAAGCTGCTTAGTGATACAACCTTATAGTCTACATTTCATAGAACAGGAATGTTCTAAAGAATATCCATTGTACCACACCTGACACTGACCTTGTATATTAGTATTTAGATTCTCAGCTCCACCTAGCATAGAGAGCTACTAATACACTTACCTGCTTGTTTTAGGGGACAATACACAGGAAGTAACTATTTCACACAACTGAAACCAGTATTGAAGGAAGTTAATTGTGCCCTGGGTTGTTCTACAGCTGCTTTGGTTTGAGACGGTTGCAATTAGGAAATATAATTTTCATGAGGTATTTCAAATAAGTAAATTATGACATTTTCTCAAATGACATGTATGCGAATGATTCTAAACCAAAGCCAATAATGTGTAATATTTATACATAGTGATAATTTTCTAATTTTCTATAATTGTGCAATTAATATGGGAAATAATAGCTTCTGTTATGTTTGAGGGCTTTGTATATTTTGATAAAACACAATAACTTTGTAATTCTGTATGTTCTCTACAATTTATAGAAAAGCAGTTTTAAGATGGCAGCGTTGTGTTTATAATTACTGGAATCATGTAAAAATAATGAGTAAAGTATTACTGACAAACTAGAATTAAAACAAGGTAGGAATGATGTTACATATTGTTAAGGACAGTGGTTTGCTACATAATGGTCTCTGTATTTTTGTTTAAAAAACTATTAAAATCTGGTGTTCAGAACTATGAAAAGAATCCAGTTTATTTTTTGCAAGATTGATGCTGATGATAATAGGTTTCTTTCATTAAAATAACCGGTATTTATTGTGTGTGTGTCTTCTCTCCCCCTCCCCCCATAATTATTTTAACCTTCTTTGTATAACATACTTAGCCAGTTATCCTCAAACTGGTCAATCTGAGGGAACTGGAATCAAGCTAGTGATTTATTATGGAGAAAGTAATTTGAAAGTGCCTTATCCCTTATTAATTTGTATATGCTAATTTAATATGAAAACTTCACACACCTTTTGGTGTGATAAAACCATCTTTTAATTCCAAATATTTGGGGGGGGGGGAATTAATGCTAACCAAATAGTGACTACTGAATATGCATAAGAAGACTCATTTAATCATTTGCATAGCTGTGTAAGGACAGTGCTACTGTATCTGAGGCAGAGCGTCAGAGTGAGTGTAGGATGTCTGGTGAAAACTTGACAAATATGGGTGGGTGGAACATAAGGTGGTTTTAATGGGAAATGTTTAGAGTAGGTTTAGGGTTTGGAGTGTGGATAGCCAGGTAGACAGCCAAATCCAGCCTCCAGGAACATTCTGTCTGGTCTCCTCCAGCATAGCTTCTGATCCCACTGAATTCCAAATACATATTAGTCATTTCCCCCCAAGTGCAGATCTTGGCAAAGGGGTCTTTAAATTCCTCTCCAGCAGTGTGAACAGCAAAGGGGTGCTGGAAACTGTAGCTCTGGGATAAATAAACTCTTGTTCCCAGGATTCTTGGGGGAAGCAATGACTGCTTAAAGCAGGCATAGGCAAACTCGGCCCTCCAAATGTTTTTTGGGACTACAATTCCCATCATCCCTGACCACTGGTCCTGTTAGCCAGGGATGATGGGAGTTGTCCCAAAACATATTGAGGGCCAAGTTTGCCTATGCCTGGCTTAAAGTGAAATAAAAGTGTTTTTAATATATGGTGTGGAGCTCACCTTTGGCAGAGCCCTCTGATTATTACATAAGGCAGTCACACACAGAACAAGATCAATGTCAGCAGCTGAGGTACATCAAGAAGGGTTATGAGAAAGCTTTTGTGGCTGTTCATACTGAGGGAAAGGAAGTTAAAAACACACACATTTCCTGTGCCTCTACCCCTGTGCTAGAGCCAGTATATCTCAGCTGAAATGTGTCACTGTTAAAAATTAGGGGTTTAGATTAACCCCTACTAATTGGGTTTAAGAGAGTCACACCTACATCCATCCAACCCTGCTACAATAATGGGTATGAACCTTACCTTGGAAGACACTACCAGGTTTTGCATGGGAGCGTCACACATAGTAGAGGGACGTGGGTGGCGCTGTGGGTTAAACCACAGAGCCTAGGACTTGCCAATCAGAAGGTTGGCAGTTCGAATCCCCATGACGGGGTGAGCTCCTGTTGCTCGGTCCCTGCTCCTGCCCACCTAGCAGTTCGAAAGCATGTCAAAGTGCAAGTAGATAAATAGGTACTGCTCCGGCAGGAAGGTAAACGGCATTTCCATGTGCTGCTCTGGATCGCCAGAAGCGGCTTAGTCATGCTGGCCACATGACCTGGAAGCTGTACGCCGGCTCCCTTGGCCAGTAAAGTGAGATGAGTGCCGCAACCCCAGAGTCAGTCAAGACTGGACCTAATGGTCAGGGGTCCCTTTACCTTTACCTTTATCACACATAGTGGGCATAATGTTTGAAATCTAATGTCTATTAGTCTCTGTACTAGGCAGTTTGCATCAAAATGGAGACATTGAGAGTGGCATCACTTTCCTGCCATATAAATAGAGACCAACGGTGAACTCCTGGGACCCCTAAACATGGCTGATTGCTGACCTGGGGGCCAGCAGCATTGCCCATCAAATGCTCTCATCACAAATGCCAGAAATAAGGTTACAGCCAAGGCTTGCCTTACTGAACAAATAAACGAGAGATGAGGAACCTGTGGTCCTCCAGATGTTGAACTCCAACTTCCATCTACTCCAGCCATCTGGGGGTTCCCAATTCCTGGAATAAAGAAAGGGTAGATAATTAGATGGACATAGGTTAAGGGAAGATGAATTCTGTTTAAATAAACTTATCATCATCATTTTATTTGTATGCCGCCTTTCCACAGTTAAAACAAGGCTCAAGGCGGCTTACAATATGAAAAGATTTACATAATTGCAAATATAGCAAAATAGTCATAAAAATAAATAAAACACATTAAAAACTACATAACCAAACTGAACAATTTCCACATAAAAATAAAGATACAAAGAGTTAATATTGGTAATATCAGTAACAACAGCAAAAACTCCCAACCAAACTTCCCCCCAAATACCCCAGTCCTTGCTAGGCAGCAGCTGCAACCGCAGCCCTTATGAGGCCTGTCAGACCCCGCCCAAGGCCAGAAAAGATGTGTATGATAAGGGCTTCAGTTCCAAATCAATCCTGCAGTGGAGGGAGTATAGATGGCTCCTGGCAAAGAGTATACCCAATTGAGGTCTGAAAGCATGGTTTGAATAGTGCTCCAAAGAACTTAGATATTAGTTTTAGCAATTATTACCTTCAGGGGAAAGGGCTTTTGCCAGTTGCATGCACATTCACAAACCAAAACAGGCAAACATTGTTTAGCTCAGGAAAGATTGGTGGAAATGTTAAAAACAATGTTGACTTCAACAGCAGAGAACACAAAAGTATTTAAGGGTGCAGCACAGGAGTGCCAGCTTGGCCCGGTGACCATGGATGCCTGAGGCTGTGGGTGCCATGCAACGTGAATGGCCCTGACACCAAAATTTATGGGTGCCCAACCCTTCATAGGGAATATTGTGGGTGCTGGGGCACCCAGGGCCCCAGGGAGTTGGTACCTATAGTGCAGCCCTATAGTACTCATTTCCTAAGGCAGGAGAAGGTACCGTATTTTTTGCACCATAACACTCACTTTTTTCCTCCTAGAAAGTAAGGGGAAATGTCTGTGCGTGTTATGGAGGGAATGCCTACGGGTGGCATGCCTACGGATTTTCCTCCTCTAAAAACTACGTGCGTGTTATGGTCGGGTGCGTGTTATAGAGCGAAAAATACGGTAACTTGCAGCC
This sequence comes from Podarcis raffonei, assembly GCF_027172205.1. Classification (NCBI taxonomy): domain Eukaryota; kingdom Metazoa; phylum Chordata; class Lepidosauria; order Squamata; family Lacertidae; genus Podarcis; species Podarcis raffonei. The sequence goes on from NC_070606.1 coordinate 74,079,896, forward strand.
TGTGTTTGACCTCACGTCACCAAAAACCCACAAAGCCATTTTGTGGCTGTGTTGGATGTGTTATTGTTTTCTAGCAGCAGGTGGTGCTATTGAGTCCCATAAGGATGCTGGTGAGAGCAGAAAGGTTCCAGCTCTCCACCATCTCCTTCAAAGCCAACTGGGGCAGGCATGGATTGAGAGAATGTGTTGTAGGCTGCACACCTAAAACTACATTGTCCTCATTCTCAGAATCAGTAATTGAAACTGACTTCACAAAATCAACGCAATGGTGCGTTAGACATCATACGCCTCTGCAGGAACTTTGGGGAAGGAGGTCTGGGGCAAAGTAAAACACTGAAAAGACACAGCATATTTCTCACCAAAATCTGAGAGTGCATGCCAGAGGAGGCTAAAGTTGTTTAAGTCTATTTTGACCTTTGGCCACTATTTAAGCATGTAGCAGTTTTAAGAATGCTTTGCAGGGCAATCTAAGCCATATCTAATAAGACAAAGAAGTTCTATGGGGTTTACTCCCAGGTAAGTGGACTAAAGATTGCAGCTAGGAGGTGAACATTTCCGTGATCGGGAAGCACTCATCTATCCTCCCTTCCCCTGCAAAATAAAAAAGGAGGAAAAATAACTGCCAGTTGACATTAAGAATATTTCACCAATCTTCATTTAGACCTGAGGATTAATATAGGCAGTCTATGTGTTCTAACAGCCTTAAATAATATTAGTGTACCTTAAACTAGGGTTGCGGGTGGTGCTGTCGTCTAAACCACTGAGCCTAGGGCTTGCTGATCAGAAAGTCTGTGGTTTAAATCCCCGTGATGGGGTGAGCTCCCATTGCTTGGTTCCCTGCTCCTGCCAACCTAGCAGTTCGAAAGCACACAAAAAAAAGTGCAAGTAGATAAATAGGCACTGCTCCAGCGGGAAGGTAAACGGCGTTTCTGTGCGCTGGTCTGGTTCGCCAGAAGTGGCTTAGCCATGCTGGCCACATGACCTGGAAACTGTACGCCGGCTCCCTTGGCCAGTAAAGCGAGATGAGAGCCGCAACCCCAGAGTCATCCACGACTGGACCTAACGGTCAGGAGTCCCTTTACCCTTTTTACCTTAAACTAGGGATGGACAAACAAATTTATTTCTGATCTGTGTCAGTTTTTCATGTGTTCATTCATAAGTTTGTTCTACTCTGTATCTGCATCAATCTGCATATTTTAAAAACCCACACAACAATTCAATATCTTTTTTCCATAGAATATGGAAATACTGGATTTTGTACATATTTTATCCTAAACAATTTTCAATACAGATGTTGGTGTTCTTTTCTTTAGCCAAGAACTATAATGCAAAATTCAAATTAGTGCAAAAACTGCAGGAAAGCTACATATGATCTATATGGTAGTACAAAATAACCAAAGACAACTATTAAGCATCCCTACCTTAAACATATGTACATGATTTGTAAATGTGTGACAAGTCTTCCTGCTTATCTCTGCACAGGAACAATGATTTTTAAAAGAAACCGTTCCATTGAGTACAAATGTGGCAATCGGATTCCCTCTGTTCTCGTGAAAGCTATAAACTTATTTTTAAAGACATCTGACATTTTGAAGAACGGGACAGATACTGCAGAGGAGGAGCAGTACATGGTGTCATAGGATAGCAGCTGTTTCTGATCTTCTGACAGTTGGCTAATTAATAAAATACAACTAAAAATTGCTCAGTAAGAAAAATGGTTGCAGAGACCATTTAGTGGCAGTTGTACTAATGCAGTAAGATCATCTTGTGCTGAATTTAAATGGCATAAATGGATGGTCCTCAGCCTATTCACTCAAATGATGCTTCACCTTTCTACATATCACAAATTATGGCCTTTTTTCTTCTGTTACCAGAGATGGGAGCGGGCATGAGAGATTGGGGGAGAAGGAGGCAGATCTGCAGCTGCTTACTAGGGCAATGCATGCATAGTGGGGTGGCAAGAATGGTTGCAGCATGGCACAATGGCAGAGTCAATCCAAAGTTCCCACTGGTGCAACCATGAAGTTCTGGCCTTGTTGTTGCCCTATGCACTAAGCAGCAACACTGCTGCCTAGAGGGCAGCAGCATGGCACCACTTTAAAGAAAAGAAACTGAATCAGGCTGGTCGGTATAGATCACAGAGAAACTAAGGATGGATGTGAACCTGAAAGATTCAGGACCAGCTGCAAGCTGATGTTTAAGAGGGATAAATAATAAGTGAGCGATTTAACCATAGTTAAAGACCATTTTAAGTTTCATTATTTTTGATATTAAATCTATTTGTTATGTATTTATTGTGTTTATATACTACGCTTCATTATATTAGACTCCAGGGCATGGCACAACATAAAATCTATTCAATAAACATAAAAGAATGATAACATCCTATGAAGCTCATAAAAAGGTGAAGGTAAAGGACCCCTGACAGTTAAGTCCATTCGCAAACGACTCTGGAGTTGCAATGCTCATCTCGCTTTACTGGCTGAGGGAGCCAACGTTTGTCTGCAGACAGTTTTTCCAGGACATGTGGCCAGCATGACTAAGCTGCTTCTGGTGCAACTGAACACCGAAACCAGAGCAGCACACAGAAACACCGTTTACCTTCCTGCCAGAGTGGTACCTATTTATCTACTTGCACTTTGATGTGCTTTCGAACTGCTAGGTTGGCAGGAGCTGGGACCGAGCAACAGGAGCTCACCCTGTCGCAGGGATGTGAACCGCCAACCTTCCGATCGGCAAGCCCTAGGTTCAGTGGTTTAGACCACAGCACCACCCACGTCCCATGAAGCTCATAGGCCACACCAATCTGGAAGCTAGAACTTGATAGTTCTCTTCTTGCTTAAGAGAGACAGACACAGGAAACGTCTGCCTCCACCCAGACACAATTAATTACAGTGCCACCTAGTAACTAAATGATATAATGACACTATCCACACAGATCAAATGAGCAGATTAAAACTGATTTGCTCTTATTGGATCAGTTGAAATACCTGGGAAATTAAAGAAAATGTTTCAAAAATAAACAATAGCAATGTTGGTAACTGGCAAACCTCTTTGGGAAGGTCAGTCTGCATCAGCATTGGAATTGTTCTGAGGACTTCCGGGTTAGCGCCATCGGCTAATGGCGGATTCCCTCCGAGCTCCGGAGGGAATCGGCTCCGCAGGATCCGGGTCTTGCCGCTGCGGCGACGCGGGGGCCCTCAGAAATCACAGGCACTGAAGCCTGTGAACCTGGTGACTCGGCGGGCACCATTTGCGCCCCCCCGACCCGCGAAGGAGCCTTTTTAAAGGCTTCGGAACGGGGGACGGGGTGAGCGGCGCGGTGCTGAGAGTCGACTGCTTCTCCTGCGGAGTGAAGCCGCATGCCATGGTCGGAGAGCGCTGACTTCTTGTGAACAATTGGACTCTAAAAGCAACAACCCGTGAGTAATACGGAAATTGGATTTGTAAAGAAAAAAAAATTTTGAATTAGGCACAATCGGGGAAGGCGCAAACAGGAAGTCCGTCTCCCCGTCTTATAAATAATCTAAAGCAAGGACTAGCTAACTAAGGTCGAGAGAATTTCTTCTTCTTTATTGGGTAAAAGACATTAATTTCACGATTTGGCAGTATAAGTAATTTCACTGGAGGATAAGAGCTAATTTTGAGAGCTGAAGTGCCACCCCCCCGGACCCGGGAGTGATCCGCGAGAGAGCCTGTTGAGGAGATATAGAAGAGTTTGACAGCTGTCAAATTAGCTGTCAAGAAGGAAAAAGAGAACTTTGTTTCTGCTATCTCTGCTGGATATATTTGCTACAATTTGGTTATATTTTGTTGAAAACAAGGAAGAACTGATACAAACTAACTTGATTTTTGGATTTGAACTGGAAGGAAGATAAAGTAACCAAAATCCCTCTAGAGGGGATTTTGGGACATTACAAGAATGGCTGAAGGAGGAAAAATTCAAGCTAAATTGGACAGAGTGTTTCTTCTCTTGGGAAAGTTACAAGGCCAAATTGATGTTTTGGCTACAAATGTTGCAACTCTGGACTTAACAGTAAACAAATTCATTGAATTTGATAAGGACTTGACTCATGAAGTTCATGCAGCTGGACAAGAAGAGAAACTTGAAAGATTTGAGAGTGTGGAGAAAGAGATATATGTTGTTTCTGAGGAAAAGGAAGGAGGAGATGTAATGTTGCAGATGACAAAGGAGAGCCAGAGGCCTGACATGATGGCTACAAAGGAAAATAAGTACTGGATGATGAAAATCTGTTTTGAATTGAAGATTGAAGAATGGCGAGATCTCCTTATGTGGAGATCTGAAGACCTATGGATTACAAATTTGATTAAGGTGGAAGTTGGAGCTTTTGGGACATTTGGACTTAAAAGGAGTAAGAAACAAGATTCGGGCTCCACTTTTAAGTATGGAGGTCTGGCTGGAAGAAATATGGACCCTATTGGGACAGAGCTTCTCCGAGATCTGGTGTTTAATATTAAGGACTACCCAAAAAACCGGCAGAGAGGAATTGAGAGAGAATTAAGAGCCTCGGACGTGAGGTCTCCAGGCTGAAAGTAGATTAAGACTGATGAACATTTGTTGGGGATTGAAACCGGGAAAGGGTGGGGTGGGGTTTGGGAATCCAAAGGGTGTATAATTATAACCTGTTTTTTTTATTCTGTTTTGTTATTAGTATGAAAATTGGGGAATTCGTGGAAGGGAATTTAGGTCGACTTTAGAAAAAAGTTTTAAGAATGAGCACTGATGTATAAATACTGATGTTTATAAGTTAAAATTGGTTTTTCTAAAATGAATTAAATATAAAAAGGTCAAAAATTGGGGACAAGAACTTGTTGAATTAACAATTTGAATTGGAATATAAGAAGGGGAGGTGTGGGGAAGTCAGGGAAATATGTTATTGAAAATAAGGATTGTAAACTTTATGTGTTTTTAACTTTTTTCTTTTTTCTTTTTTTTCTTTTTTAATGTATAAAGGTGGAAAAACTCAATAAATATCTTTTTTTAAAAAAAGGAATTGTTCTGAGATGTTTTACTTGTTTTAGCATTTCTGTTTTTGTCACCCTGGGCTCCTGTGGGAGGAAGGGCAGAATATAAATTTAATTATTAATATTTTAAAAAATAATTATTTAACCAAAGCAGCCTCAACCCACACAAAGCATATATATTCATATGAAAGAGATGTAGAGCTTTTGTAAAGATACAGCAAGGAATAATACAATAATTTATAAATTTAGTATGAGAGCAGCTTTGCCCAGCTCTCCCTTTCTGAATATTCACTTCGACTTTGACCTGCCAACTACCTTCCCTGGAAAGGAGTTGTGTCCCTTGTTCTATGCTGTTTTCTAAAACTTCTTAAAACTGTTTTGTTAAAACTTCCTCTGCATGAGCCTGATTTCCATTAAAATTATATATACTGCCTGTAACCTGATTTGTAATCAAACATTATCCAATTAAAAATTGTATATAGTCCAAATTACATAAACTACATAATGCTTGCTTCGATCAAGCCTTCCTTGTTCTATAATAATTGTGATGTTATGCAGATGTACTAATAATGACCTGCTAAGGCTGCAGTCGTTGCTATACTTACCTGGAAGTAAACCTCACTAACCTCAGTGATACTCAGTTCTGGGTAGATGTGCATAAAATTGCACTGTAAATGTTGTTTCACCTATTATTATTAATCACTTTCATGAATAACAGATGACACAGTCTATTAATCCAAGCCATGTTTCATCCTTTTTACATAATATGGATAACCATCTGGTTTTTCCCCTTGCAGATAGCTCCTCTGATTCAGAATTAAACTGTGATCACTGTGACTTTTCCTTCTCTTTTAGGAACCAATCCTTCATGATACTGTCATCTTGCAAAGGAAATTAGTGTCATAGAGATATTCATCTCCTAAACAATAAATAATAAGATAACTGGATGCCTAAAATAAATAATGGGTTGGAATCTGGAAGAGGCCTAAGAAACCAAAGCTCAGTTCAAACAAGATGAGAGTACTGTGGGAGGGTGATTCACCTATGGCGTTGGTGTTCAACTAATTCTGGATGGGGAAGCACTCCCTTTTAAGGATCAAGTTTATGGCTTCAGCATATTTCTAGATGCAGATCTGCGTATAGAGACTGAGCTATTGTCTACAGCATGAAGTATCTTTACCATCTTTGGAATGCTTGCCAACTTTGCACCATTCTGGAAGAAGGTGGTCTAGTCATAGTCACTCCTGCTTTGCTAACTAATTCAGACTTCACTATTGCATTGGGTGGTACAGGGGCTGTTCTTGAAAAGTGTTCAGAAACTTAACGGGCAAGACTTCTGACTGCAGCTTTATGTTGCAATTTCATGTCATCAATATTGAGAGTGTCTTTGGCTCCATTTGTTTCTATGGGCAATTCAAGGTGTTGGTTTTTACCTTTAAGACTGAACCACCAAGCTAAAGGCTTATGAACCCGCCCATTAAGATCAGAAAGTAAACTCGAACCCACTGTCAGGTGGGTGACTACGAAAGGGAGTTTTTCTGCTTTGTTATTCTCTCCCAAGAAAAGTTTTGCCTGATGCCATCAGATTTGTCATTTATTTTATTTTTAATTCATAAAATTCGTATGACTTATATACTGCTTGAATGTAAAGAAAAGCCTCACAGTAGTTTACAAAACCTAAACAATGGAACGACCATCCTTTCCCCCCATCTTTTAATATGGCTTTAATGTACCTTTATGATCAGTTTATTTATTCCCTGCCACCCTTTTGCTTTACACTGTATATTGTGCTTGTTTTTAAAAACTGTAAGTCACTTTGTGGATATTTTTAAAAGCTAGAATATGGGAATAGATGGAATACAGTATCAGCCTGTGAAGCACATGTGGAGAACCTTTGGCTCTCCAGATGCCGATGAACTATGAATCCTCTCAGTTCCAGCAAGCATGGACAATGGCTACAGCAAAGTCAAAAATTTAATATCTAGGCTAGGGTGGCATGCAGCCCCTGAGACCTTCGCTGGTGGCCCTTGGCAATATTTGATACCCCCGCAGCCCTCGCACCACCACCTTCTCAAACCTAATTCTCCAATCTCTCTTTCTCGTGGGAGCTGCTGATATTAGTCCACACAGAAAGGAAAAATGACACATGTATTAGCTCTCCGCTTTCTGATTCCCATCTCCTGTTCTTTCCTCATGTTCTTTTTGATTTTCAGATGTGATGTGACAGAGGAAATTAACCAAAATGATTTGTGATCAGCATTTCTACTTGTGTACAGCATACACAGGATCAGGCAGTAGGATCCCAGCATCACTACCAGCCCTCATGTTTTAAGTAGAGTAGAACTGCAAAGGTGTTCAAGGCTATGATAAGTGATTTATGTTAAGTGATCTTTATTTTGTACTCCTAGAGACAGATGGCTGCCACAATGGGACCAAATCCACCAAAATATGAAGTATACAAAAGCCCTTACCTCACTAGTTTTGTAGTGTAAAATATGAAAGCTTGAGATTGCCTTTAAAGACTGAATAGAGGGAATGAATTCTAGGAGTCATATAATAATACCAAAATTTGCTGATACAGCTCCAAATATGCCCCTGTTCTTCCGCTATACCCATCCCATTGAAATGGAATCTATTCTTGCTAATGTTATATTTCTACTGTGAGGCAGCAGCATCTAACAGTTATATATCCATCTGCACTCAGTGTTCTCAAAGCTTCTGCTTATATCCTCCTACTCCTATCCTGCTAAAAATATATCTTTCAAAAACATGTGGTGTGGTGTTTTTTCTTACACCATATTAACTTGGATTCATATGCTACACTTGCAGCTCACCCAAAACAGCCATTAGATTTATTAAAGCATCTTCCTGGACGATCTTCCTATGATCTTCCTATCATAGCCGATTGCAAGCCACTAGGAAGCCGAATTAAAAATCATATTGTCGTATATATTTTGGCTGGTTTTTCGCAACTACAGCTTGACACATAGGCTTATGCAGTGTAGGCTAGACCTGGTGGAAATCATAGTGAGACTGATTAGGCCTGCACATACCTGCCTGGGCAACTGCCTTCATGGTAGAATCTACTGACCTCTGAAGAACTGGATTTTCATTCTGGAGAGCTGGGTTTTCATTCATGGCTCTGTTTGTGTCTGGGTCAGGGTCAGGAACCTCAGGATTGAGGGCTGAAAGTGGCCCTCAGGACTCATCCCAATCCACACATCTGCATCCCTAGGTTTTGCAAACAAAAAGGGGAGAGAAGTCTTCTCTCAACCATTTGTCTGCACTGGCATCAGAATATTTTTTCAGTAAAAACAACCAGGTCTTACCAAAGCTAAAGATTAGCAGCATGAAATCTGATGAACTGGGCTCTATTTTATGCTACAATAAACCTATGAATTTTTCATTACTTTTCCTTGCAGAAACTAAATGACCACTCTTTGGCATATATTTTCTGTTTTGAGTTTCAGGAGCTGCCAGGAATTGGAAAACTTGCTTGGGACACAAATTATGCAGTTTACCCTCTGCTGTTTACCCTAAAAGTTATGGCTCTACTAGTCAGATTAACAGCAGACTGGAGCTCTGGAAAGCATCACACAAATGGATTTGAGGATCAAGTTTTGTAACCCAAACTGAATTGCAGTGTAACCCAGGGTAGTTAAACGTCCCAAAGCAAAGCCCATTTTTGTATTTGAAGCAGGCCATCCGTCATCTCTTGATCAATTTTTGTATGTGCCATTTCTTTAAATCCTTTTTCAAACTGACTGGGAAAAAGACCTCAGTAGCAAAGATCAATATATGGGGGGGGGGACACGTTGGAAGGGAGCTATCTCATGCACTCTGTCTCTAATACAGTGGTACCTCAGGTTACATACGCTTCAGGTTACAGACGCCGCTAACCCATAAATAATACCTCAGGTTAAGAACTTTGCTTCACGATGAGAACAGAAATCGTGCTCCGGTGGTACGGCAGCAGCAGGATGCCTCATTAGATAAAGTGGTGCTTCAGGTTAAGAACAGTTTCAGGTTAAGTACGGACCTCCGGAATGAATTACTTAACCCGAGGTACCACTGTATAAGCATTTAAACCTGCATCAATAGATCAGTTTGGGTTGGGTTTTTTTTATAATTAAAACAAACCCTGGCTAGGTCTAAAAGCACCTGTCAGCCAGGTAAAATTCAACTGGCTACCTTAGGGTCTGCTTTTGATTTGTTTACTTTTTGTATGCTGAGAGGAAACCTTGAACGGTAAGCGGCTGAAGCCTGGCGACAACATTTACTGCTGTGTGACCATGAACATATCCTAGGAAGCTGGAGTTTATAGAATCTTAAGAGTTGGAAGGGACCCCAAGGGTCATCTAGATTCTAGTCCAACCCCCTGCAATGCAGGAATCACAACTAAAGCATCCATGACAGATGGCCACCCAAACTGTGCTTCAAAACTTCCAAGGAAGGAGAGTCCACCACATCTCATGGGAGTCTGTTCCACGGCCTAACAGCTCATAAAGGTTTTTCCGAATGTTTAGGCGGAAACTCCTTTCTTGCACCTTGAAGCCGCTGGTTCGAGCCCTACCCTCCAGAGCAGGAGAAAACAAGCTTGCTCTCTCCTCCATGTGACAGCTCTTAAGATATCTGGGGATGGCTATCATATCTCTTCTCCGTCTCCTTTTTTCCAGGTTAAACATAACCAGCTCCTTCAAGCTGTTCCTCATAAGGAGGCTTACGCTTCTACGTATGGCCGGCAAACACAAAAACAAACACGAAAAGTGCACCAGGAGGGCACTCCCTAGAGCTGAACTGGGTTCTTGGCCACGATTATGGTGATGATGATTCCGACCGGCCCAGCCTTCCTCTTAGTCACGCCTAGCCGGGCGGGGCCGGCGACTGAGCAGCCAACACAACCTCCTGCCACACAGAAGGAACGCTCTCTCTCTCTTATTTTTTTTTACCTCAGAGAGGACGAGGCGGCGACAGGGCGCCTGCGCGCGCCCCCTTCCCCGCCCCTCTTCAGCCGCGCTAACCAATGGCAAGAGCGTGGGTGGGCGTGGCTGAGCTAATCGGGTCTCTTCCCCCCCCCGCCTGTTGTCACCGGGAAGGGGAGGGGGGAGAAGGAACAGCTTCATCAGTCAGCGCGCGCAGTTGGGCGAGCGGTAGTAGCGCGTGCGGGAGACGTTTGGCCTCTCCCATCCCACCCACCCCCTCCACCCACCCCCACCCCAATCCTCGGCCGCGCGCTGTGTGCAGAAGGCGCTCTGTCCTCCCCTCAGCCCGCTCCCGGCCATGGCCGCCGGCGAAGGGAGCGAAGAAGAGGTGCGAGTGCTGCAGACCCTCCGCGGGAAGATTTGTAAGTCGTCGCGGGAAGAGGGAGGGGAGGGGGGCGGTCGAAGGGAACCCCCCGTTTGTCTCTCTGTCCGTGTGGAAGGGCGGACACGGAAAAAGGCGAGATATTGGGACGGGGCGGCAAGGGGAAGGCAGAGCCGGAAGGAAGACGGCCTTTGCCTCGGGGCGGCCTCCCTGACTCACCCGCAGCCTCAGTCGTCCAGCCCCCGCTGTTGCCCGGGCTCCTTGGAGACGTTGCTGTGCCGCTTCCCTTACCTCAAGGGAGGGGAGGGCTGGCCTTCCTCCCTCCAGGCGGGGTGGGGAGGAGGAAGGTGGTCCCTGCATGGAGGTGCAGAGTCTCCTGTGGGATGCGCACACCTGTGGGCGGCCGTGATGAGGGAAAGAAAGAGAGAAGCTGAGGGTGGGTTGGGTTGGGGGGGGTGGCGGAAGCGAGAGACAAAAGCATACAGGCTGCTTCCAGAAGGGGGGCTCTGCTGGGTAGGCGGTGGGGCGTGGGCAGGGCGACGCTGTTATAGTAGCAAAAAACCCAAAAACTCAAACGGATAGAGCATCCGTGCAAAGGGGAATAGTGATAGTGTGAACTGGGCATCTTGCACTGCAGCGAGCGCAAGCCACTGTCTTCCACTCCTTGCGTTGGTTGGGCGAAACGACCTCAGCCCCCCTGGCCTCCTAAGTTACCTCACTTGACAGAGAGACACCCGCCTGCCCCGTGCACCCAATCCTGGTTTCCCGTGGGTCTCTATGAGTGTAAGGGTTTGCAAATGTCTGCTTGTTGGGATTGCATTTTATATTTTTAGGTGTGCATGCTACATATTTTAAGCTGCATGCCTTATTTATTGTTACTTATTAAATTTGTTAGTCGCGTTACCCCAAAGTGACTTGCAGCCTAAGGCGAGTTATGTGTGAAGAAGCCCTTGGAAATAAGTCTTCCTAGTTAATAGCTGCCATTTGGATGGTACTTCATAAGGCACGTATTTCATCTCAATATTTTGAAAGCTTTTATAATACGCAGGCCATGACAATATTAAGGACATAAACTGACATAAACTGAATTTTGTGTAAAGGAGGATGGTGTAGTATTCCCCCCCACACACCAATAGTAGTAGCAAACTGGCTTGTGGTGCCAAGACTAATAAAGCTTTCAGGGACTTAAGGCCAGTTTGTCAAAGGTAGCCCACAGAAGCTTATGCCATAGTAAATTTTTTGGTGCCACAAGACTTGATAGCCATTTTATTCTGTTGTAGGAAAAACTATTTTTTTTAAAAAAAATTAAGGATGTGGAAAGCAAGGACAGAATAAAGTTTATAGAGCGTATGATGCATAGAAAGCAATAATAGAAATTCATTCAGTAAGATACGGTCCCTGGGACAGATGGACCTGGCAGATAGAAGAATATTTGCAGTATAAGGGAATAGGATATGAAGTTATTGGAGCATTTAAAGGGTTGGTTTCTGAACAAGCAGGTTGCAGGTCCAAACATATTTGCTGGATGAAGTAGGGAAGAGAGCAGAAATAGCATCATGCTAGATAGTTACCTGGTATTTAATCAGGAATGTACTGTGGTCAACAATATCCTAAAGGGAGTTGAAACCTAGCCATGGTAATTGTGTGCTACGTGGGTGATGTGAAAGCGATCTACAGTTCCTGGCACATATTCTAGGGATCTGTTCTTCCTGTGTGTGTTTGCAAGGCCTTGTCATGCTGAAGTAGTACTACACACCTGAAGTCCCAAGTGTAGTTTTGATGGAAGTTTGGTGATGGCACCAGTGACACTTTGGTTCTCTAATCCATGTTATGATAGGGTAGAAATAGCAAGCATGAGAGATGCTTGTAAGTGTGTAAGCTAGTAGACTGGGCTGTACCTAGCAAAATACTTGGGGAAGTGCATTCCTTGCAGCTAGGGGAAGATGTAATAACTTCATGGGAAGGCCTGGCTTTAGCTGAAATGGAAAATATTTAGTTTTGAGAGCCATTAGACATTACTTGAAAAAAGTGACATCCTTAGAAGTTACACTCTGCATTCAATCTTTTAAAGGTATTTCATCTTGTCAGAAAAATGCAACACATGGGATTCTTGTGAAATGTGATGTAGGGGGAAGCTTGTACAGGATGTTTTGAAGTAGTCACTTAGAACTCTTTTGGATACCTTAATGGGATTGTGGGGTAATAGGATCCATGTTAGCCAGACCAAATGTGGCAAAGAAAATTTTAAACTTGAAGGCAGAAAACCTTCTGATAAATTATAAGGGGCAAGAAAATGATAATGTTATGGGGCTGACGTAGATTTTAGGGCAGCTAGGACAAACAGGATGTAGTGGTTTTCCGATGGTGGGAGGGATCGAAGTACATTCATGTAAGTCAAACGTAACCCACTTCCTTTCTCACGCCTTTATTCAGTCTTGTAGAGAATGACTTGCAAGCATGCTTAGCTTCCATTTTGATGCGGAACTAGATTTCATAATGTTTCAGTAGAACAGCATTGACGAGAGAAGCGTTCTTATGAGGTTAAATGTGCATATTCAGCATCAAATCAACTCTCAGATTAACGACCCATAATTTTTTGTAGAAAAAATATTTTCTGTGAAAACTTATATTTTGAAAGATTCCATGTGTTAAAAATAGCATATGCTACTTGATTTTGTTTTATGTTTTTTTAATAAAAACCCATTTATTAAACTAGTATATTATCACCCTTTGGAACAGTTGCCTTAGAAATTTTAAATTGATGAATCTAATTAAAGTTTAGTACATTTGCATCTTAAGAGACGTGGGTGGCGCTGTGGTCTAAACCACAGAGCCTAGGGCTTGCCAATCAGAAGGTTGGTGGTTCGAATCCCCACAATGGAGTGAGCTCCCATTGCTCGGTCCCTGCTCCTGTCAACCTAGCAGTTCGAAAGCACGTCAAAGTTCAAGTAGATAAATAGGAATCGCTTCAGCGGGAAGGTAAGCGGCGTTTCCGTGCGCTGCTCTGGTTCGCCAGAAGCGGCTTAGTCATGATGGCCACATGACCCGGAAGCTGTACACCGGCTCACTTGGCCAATAAAGCGAGATAAGCGCCGCAACCCCAGAGTCATCTGTGACTGGACCTAATGTTTAGGGGTCCCTTTACCTTTACCTTACATTTGCATCTTACTAAAATCTCTGCCATCTTTACAAATATTGAAGGAACTTATTTATAAATAAATAAATAAATATCCTTACCTGTCATTAAAGGGAACTGCCATCTTTTAATATTTCTTTCTCATTTCCTATTGCAGTAATGCAGCAGAAGCATAATAATCTAAAATAGATGGACCTTCACACACTTGATTAATCAGTTAAAGCTCTGGTTGACTGATTTATTGTTTGGCAATTGAAGCAAGGGGTAATAATTACATGAATGCTACAAAGCACATTTTAATGCCATTGTTGCATTTCATTCTGCATGCTTATTTTGATAAACAGATGGAAGCATTGCAGTTCATACTTGTGAAGTAGGTATTTGGAAATACGACACAGACATTTCAGGCATCTATAGTACATTGGTTTATCAAGGCATCTATAATGGGCAGCTGGCCACAAGCATACCTGACATCCTAGTGCCTTAAACTTACTTTTTAATTTTATCTTTTGTTACCTGATGTGGTTATATTTAGTATTTTATAAGTGCTTTTACTAATTGATCAAAGCACTTAACACATATTATCTGAATTCTTACAACATCTCTGTATAATACATCAGTTTTATCTGAAATTTGGGATGGAAATGGCTGAAGTTGAGAGAGATTAGTTTGTGTAATGTGCAATCTTATGAACACTTAAATTGAGAGTAAATCCTACTGATCTCAGTGGCAGTTGAATGCAGTGGCATATCCATAGGATGGGGCTGTGTGGCTAAGCTAAGATAGGAAGCCCCTGGCTGAAAATGTGTAGCTAACTTTATCTGCCAATACATTCTGTACTTTAACAGCTGTTTGCTATGACAAATTAGCTTTGACTTAAATGATTAAGCCTATTATTACCATCATTATTTGTTAATTTATATAACACATATATGCTAAAATGCCCACTTCACATACATACCCATCCTCTTTTAAGAGAAAACTAGCAGTGTTCCCCATGGGAATTTGTTTGACCATGGAAAGTACCGGTAGTATCTACAGCAATTAAAAGTGATAGTGATGTGTTTCAAAAATTTAACATAGAAAAGAAGGGCCTGATCCACATGATACACTTCATAACTAGGAAATGCAGGTACATACCTACATGTGTGCTTCTTTTCTCACCCCCTCACCCCAGAACACAACACTTGAGCGTTTATGCTGATCTTCGACTAGCAACTAGTGTGGAGGTGCAAAAAGGCTTTCTTGTGCTAATGAAGCAGTTTCCTCCAACTGCCAAAATGTCTTCTTCCAACTGCCAAATTGCTGTGTGTACTACAGGCAAGAGTAACTAGCACACTTGGCTGACCGCAATTTGGAACAGCAGAGGAAGCATGCCCAGCTGCATCAGCGTACAAGTGGAATATATTGCATATCAAGGGAGGCTTGCACACATGTAGGTTATGTGATCTCTAGGCCATGCTGATTTTCACACTTTGTATCCATAGCATATTGCATTTTAAATCTTGGACTGCCTCCTCTCCCTTACGTGTATTGATAGTATGTGCTATATAGTGTCTTGAGGGCTAGAGATAGCTTTGAACAGTTACAATTAATAATTTTATGTAAAATGATGGTTTTCATCCTCGTTCCTTCAGGGAGCTCTCTCTATGTTAGCTTGTTTTCCAAGGGATTCCAGTGCATTGCAGAGGAATTCAGGGCTTGTTTTATATTAGGAATGGGGACTACCTCTCCCCATATGAACCAATCTGGACACTGCAGTCATCATCTGAGGGCTTTACTTGAGTGCCTCCTCCATATGAGGAACAGAGGGTGGCAACACAAGAAGCCTTTTCTGCAATGGCTTCCTGCTTGTGGAATGCTTTCCTCAGGGAGATTTGCCTGGCACCTTTATTACTTACCTTGAGGCGGTGCCGGACAAAAACTTTGGCTGATCATCATTCTATGGCCTTTTAAATGTGTTTGTGGGAGGGAGGTTATTGATTTTTATGTCTTGTGCTTTCATTTTGTACTCTTATGTTGTGAATGCCCTGTGATCTTCAGATAAAGGGTGTTATACAGTACAAGTTTAATAAGTAAATAAAAAAGGAATAAAACCTGTGGCCCTTCAGATGTTCCTGGACTCTATTCAGCCCCAGCCAGCTTAGCCAATATTTAGGGATGATGGAAGCTCAGTTCACAGTATCTTGAGAGTCAGGTGTTTCCCATTCCTGCTCTAGAGGTTGCACCCAGTTTATGTAAGACAGTCATCAAATCTGTTAGGTTTCCCTGTTGCCCAACTTGAATTGAGAGTATGATCTCAAATACACTCAGTACTCTGTTGCAGCTGCACTTTGCAAAGGAAGTTTGTCCACCATTACTGGTTATTTCATTGAAAATGCTGGATAAACTAGGCTTTTCCAGTTTGAAAAACCAGTAATATAAAATGGTTTACTGTTCCATACTAATCCTTGAAATCACTTAGTAAATGGAAATCAGCAAACCTTTGTGTTTAGGACAATTCTATGTTAGTTCTAGGGCTTTAACAATGAAGGAGTAGTCACTTGGAAAAGCTGATTGCTTGGAACTGGTAGGAAATTTGCAGACAAAGGTCAGTGCCATAAAGTACTAACACATTGGTGTTGAGATTTCATAAGTGAACTTACCTAAATGTACTTCATTTTGCAAAATGCTGCTGTAGAAATAAGGCTCCAAAATGGGGTGAGGAGTATGGTCAGCAGAGGTCTCAACTTGAATAAATTAATAGGGGGGGGCTGCCCCACATAATCAATAATAAGACACACTATTTGAATGTTGATGCCCATCAACTTGGTGGGCGGCCACCTCAAATATTTTATTGGGGGGTTGATGGGACCTCAGGCCCCTAGGAGTTGGCTCCTATTATGGCCAGTGAATCAAATTTGGTGGGCCTCATTTTCCCCATCCCTGCTTTAAAATGTATGTTTGAGTTTGGACAGCTCTGTTGTTTAAACAGAATGATATCCTTAGAAGCACCATTAAGGGTAGTGATAGATGTAATTTATCTTTAAGGAAAATTGATATCCCTGACTGCTTTCAAAATGATACTTTGTTTTATTTTATAAGGAAATTAGAACATTCTCCGGGCAAACTGTCTTAAACTAACTAGACTAACTTTATTCTAAGTATTGTGTATTTTGCTTGGAGCAGGGAGGAAGTTACATTGTGTTAATATTTTGGTAGCAAGTACTATGATTTTCCAATGTGATAGTAACTCAAAAGTCTGGTTGTTTACTTGATATAGTTCAAACAATTTTTTTCCAGGGTAAACATAATAACTTTATAATGGACTACTAAATACAAAATTTGTTTGTTGAAAAAATACTATACTCTGTTTGTGTTATGACTTGCGGCCATATTGCTTTCAGTTGCAATCATTAACCAGCCATGTCAGGCTTAACCGGTTACCCAGATGGAATTCGAAGGAAAGTGCAAGTGTTGCAGGAAGTGATGTTAATAAAGCCTTCACTTTTAAGCCAGTAGTGACCCTGTTCTTATCAGGTGATGCTATTCTAGAGGAAGTGGCTTCTGCCTTTTAAATGACAAAGCCAAGGTCCTGGCTATGAAGAAATATTGTATTCAATTTCCGTTTTTAATACCCAAACTTCCTTTTCTTCTTTTGTGCTTCTTTTGGTCACTTAATTCAGACAAGGATACATTACAGAGTGTGTAATATTTTGTTGCTTTCCATTCTGAATTACAACTCCATACTTTGGCTATAGAAAACCTTATAATTATTTTCTCCATGTTTGTTCAAAACTAATTTAATCTTGTCACTAGGTCAAGCCAAAAACTTAGTGCCATACTCTGGACAAAACAAGATGAGAGACTGCTTTTGTACAATCAATTTGGATCAAGAAGAGGTTTTTCGCACTCAGGTAGTAGAGAAATGTTTAAGGTAAGAGTTTTATCACAATGGCAGGCTTAGCTAGGATGAGAATATATCTTTGATTAAAATGGAATATTAACCAGTTCCTTAATATGTAAAAAAAATCAGCTGGTCTGTAATCTTATTCCCCTCCCCCCATTGCTTGTCCATTTTGGCTTAGTTTCTGATTTTTTTTAATGTATGGGTTGCAGAAACAGCTTAATAAATTAAACATTAATAATGCTGTGAAAGACTGACTGTGTTCAGATGTAATGCTGAACCATGCCTTAGTGTTAGAAGAATGAGACCTGGTGCCCCTCAAGCTCACAAGCTCTCTCTTCTGCCATGGCTCCAAGGAGACAAAGTTTCTTTTTCTGTTTTGGATTGACTGTGGCTAGCAATGTTCCACACAAACTATGGCTAATCTTAATTACTGCTAGCTGAAACAGGCAAATAATGTATAGTTGGAAGTTGGTCTATTTCAATGAACTCCTCTGTGATCATACCGGAGAGTGGGGGAACACGCCAGTCCAAAGCTTTCTTCTAAGGCCTGTTTTATAATGTTACTTTGTTTAGTTTCTCATCTGAACAAGGACTTGGAACACTGCTCCAAACTGGACTAAACTTGCAAAACTTTTACGTTCTTTAGCAATATGGGAAAAAATATGAATAACAATAGTCAGGGCTAATTGTGATAACCTGTGGTGTTTACATGATAACTTCTTGAAATGACCCCATGGATAATTGTAACTAGACAACTTAGTAGTATGTGTTACTCCTGCATGCACATTTTTTTCATGTGGAAGGTTTTATGAATTAATTCATTCTAGTGTTACCACCTTCATGCATGGAAGGGTTTATCTTCAGAAAATTATGTGAACAGCACGGACATTGATTTTGACAATCTTCTCCTACTTTTCTTGTAATTCCTTCTGTGAACTGGAGATATATTGAATATATTTTGTGTAGGCTCTCTAAATATAAAACCTGATACAAAAGATAAAATTTGAGCTAAAATACATATGTATATCCCTATATATGTTGTGCTATACCCATTGCAAAATGGTTACCGTTCAGTTTCTGAGCTCAGTTCAACATGCTGGTTTTCTCTAAAAGCCCTTCATTGATTATGACTGGGGTACTAGAAGAGTTATCTAGCTATATGTGTGTACCTGTCTTAAGAACTTCAATTGATCTTCCTGAACCAAACCAACTCCCAGAGGGATGGGAATCCCAGGAGTGGTGCCCCATTAATGGAATGTTCTCAGAGAGGTCCGCCTGGCACACCTACTTAATTGTCCTTCCAGTGCTAACTTTTTCTACACATCTGTTTGGCAGAAGCCACTTCCAGAGAGAGGGCTTACAAGCAAACATTGCACACAGGAGGCAGAGGGTATAAAGAGGAGCTACTGAATTTACTGTATTTTTCGCCCTATAGGATGCACTTTTTCCCCTCCAAAAATGAAGTGGAAATGTGTGTGCGTCCTATGGGGCGAGTGCAGGCTTTCGCTGAAGCCTGGAGAGCGAGAGGCGTCGGTGCGCACCGACCCCTCTCACTCTCCAGGCTTCAGGAAGCTATCTGCAAGCCTTGCGCGCCCGGCGGGAGGTCCCGCCAGGCGCGCCAGGCTTGCGGCCGGGAGCCTGCAGCACGGGGCGCGCTGCGGAGCACGCCCCGTGCTTCGGGCAGATGTCCACAAGACTTGCGCGCCCGGTGGGAGGTCCCGCTGGGCTCGAAAGGCTTGCAGGCGGCAGCCTGTTCTGGGGTCAGGGGAAGCTCGGGCTTCCCCCGCCCCAACCCTGCGGCTGGTGGGGGGAATTTTTTTTTTATTTCCCCCCCCAAAAAAACTAGGTGCGTCCTATGGGCCAGTGCGCCTCATAGGACGAAAAATACGGTAACTTTCTTGTCCTCCAGTCAGGCTCCAATCACAATGAAATTTAGCATGACTAAGTGACAAAATAATTACATTATCTTTTGGTTTTATTTCTTGAGTAAAAACAACAATGAAACACTTACTGATCTGAAAACAAGATAGCTTAGTATCTTTTTCTACTTCTAGAACAGGTTTGTTTGTTTTTTTGCAAGCGTGCGATCATTATTCTTTGGGCATCAAATAGCAATTTATTTGTGTAGAAAAAAGAAAATTTATTAATCTTTTTAAAGGTGTTAAGAATTCTGATGTAAGTATCTAAGTGGTGATGTGTGTTAAAGATTTAGGCTTGGACCTAAATTTTTGCTCTGTGGAAGGAGAATTGCACTCACATAAATGGTCCTTTATTCAAAAACCTAGAATCAGAGTTTTATTAAACTTAGACACTGTTCTTATATGAGGCTTGTGGTGGTTCTCCAAGGGACTGGCCAGGACAACTTCTGTTTAGTTTCAGCATTATTGTACACTCTGGGCCCTGAAGCCAAAGTTAAAGCAGAACTTACTCTTACATTTTGAATGCATTGGCCGTAAACTTGTAAGGAAACAATTTTTTTTAAAAATGATCCACAAACTGAATAAGGTAAACAAGAAAATTCCATCAGATAATGTGGCTGGTGTGAATATAAATAATAGTAAACAAAGCCTTTTGATTTCTTCGGTTTACATAAAATGCTAGTACCTATTGACTTCCTAAAAACATTTCACCATTTATTTATTTATCCAATCATTTATTTACTTGAAAATTTTTATCTTCCGCTTCCATTGCATTCTGATTGCTCAGAGAGACTTGACAACAAACCAAAATAAATCAGTGCTGTAGACTCTCATCCAAGCACTATTACCATATTATTTTGGCCACTTCTGCCCAGTGTTTCCAGGGGTTTTTTTATCAGCTCCTGAAAACATACGTGTTTAGGCGAGCCTACTTATTATTATTATTATTATTATTATTATTATTATTATTATTTATTAGTAGCATGTATTAAGTTTGTATGCCGCCCTTAATTCGTAGATCTCAGGGCAATTCACAACATAAAAATACAAGATAAAAAACCACACAAAATCTGTAATAAAAACAAAAGCAAACCAATAATCCCCTTCCCTTGTGTAAACTTGTCATATATTTTAATATCTAATTGTATTTTATTGTGTGAGTTGTTTGTGTGGGTATATAAACATGACTCTTGAAAATGTTTTGTACTGTTTAGCATTTTGGGAGAAATAACTACCGTATTGGCCTGAATATAAGCCTCACTTTTCTGACCATGAAAAGTTAAAGTGCGGCTTATATTCGTGACCTTACAGTATGCAGCCAGGAGTGTGGGGCAAACAGTACCAGGAGTGCAGCAGAGCGGTGCCCGTCCTGCACATAGTCCCCCATCCTTTCCCCCAAGGCCGGGAAGCGAAAGAGAGAGGAAGCAGAAAGGTTGCCGGCAGTGCATCATGGCTCCCCCCACCAAGTATGCAGCCAGGAGCAGTGAGGAATGGAGCGGCTTATATTCAGGAATTTTTTCTTTTTTTCTCTCCCCCCCCCCCAAGTTTTAAAGGTGCGGCTTATATTCGGGCACGGCTTATATTCGGGCCAATACGGTAATTCCTTGCAAGAGGCTTACATTCAAGAGGAGAATCCAGTTATAAAAGTTACATAAAATAGGATTCTACAGCAAGTTACAATGGTGGTGAAACATTGTAAAATATTCAGTTAATTTGCTAAGAACCTGTTTGATTTCTTTCCCCAGCCCATTTTTTGGAGAAGAGTTCTACTTTGAAATACCAAGGACATTCCAGTGTTTATCATTTTATATTTATGAGAAAAGTGTTTTACAGAGGGATCTGCGTATAGGTAAGTATAGAATCATAGAATTGTTGGGTTGAATGGGACCACAAGGGTCATCTACGCCCCTGCAGTGCAGAAATCCTTTGCCCAACATGGGGCTTAAACCCACGATACTGAGATTAAGCATCTCATATTCTGCTGACTAAGCTATGAATTGAAGTTAGGATGGTAGCCACCTAAGTCATAATCTGTGTAGACCCACTGAAATTGGTTTGTCATGTCAACTCATTTCAGTGGGTCAACTTAGAGTTTGATATGCCTCTTAATCTTCAGTGGTGGGTTTGTTTTATTAAAGGTAAAACTGTAGACAGGTATCTTATTATTTTCAAATGTATGTGTTTATTTTTATGGATTGTATCCAACGATGGCATTAGGCAAACATGTTCACATAAAGTAGGGCATCCAGTTTTCACTGATCCTCCTACCTAATGCAATCTGCTGCATCATATCTTTTATTCTGGAGGACCCCTCCAACCCTTGGGAGAAGCTGTACATTGGATAAGAGAATTAGTGAAAATCAGGGGTCGAGCTTTGCACAAGTGGAAGTTCTTACACTTGCCTTATGCCACCATTAATTGTAATTCAACACTTTACAGTGGAACCTCGGTTGTCGAACGTAATCCATTACAGAAGACCATTCGACTTCTGAGGCATGTTTGAAAATGGAAGCCGAGATGTTCGAAAACTGTTCCACTTATTACATAGTGTCTCTGGTAGTTTTCTCTCTAAATGATTGAGCAGACCAACGCTCACCCAGTAGCCATCAATCTTGCCACAACATGTGTTCCCAGTTGACCTACAGGCCCCACAGGGAGGCACTTTATTTTAAAACGTTTTTCATTTAGTTTCAAACAGTGCCAATAAATACTCCCACCCCCAACACCTGCTGCTACTGGACATCTTTGCTTAGGACACACTGTATGATGATTATTTTAAAATCTTCTCTAGAGCTATGTTAGATGCTAAAATTAAAAATAGCATTTCTACCCAACACTAAATAACATGTACTGTCAAATAGGTAATTTTATTTTCCTCCTCTTAGGCAAAGTAGCTATCAAAAAAGAAGATTTGAGCAAATACTCTGGCAAGGAAACATGGTTTATGCTTCAACCTGTTGATTCTAATTCAGAGGTTCAGGTAAAATTGAATAGATGTAAAAGTTAATGTTGTATTGTATCAATGAAAGTCTTTCTTCTCCACCCCCATGTTTATTTGTAATTTTACTTAAGATTCCCCATGCCGCATGAAATGAATGCAGTTTTTGTGCTGCATTGTTCCTAGTCCATCTGAAAAAGGGCCTGTCTGCAATGTGTCCACAAAAATCAGTCTTAAAAACTAGCATGGGACAATTGAAAACTGGACATGTATATCTTTAATTTCTTGTGTGCCAGTTCAAAATATTTCAGTTTAGATTTCATGTTCCTTCTCTTAGGGCACTTCAAAAGTTCTGAATGTGAATTAAATATATTTTACAAAAATAGCCTATAACATTTTTCAAACTACAGCAAATGTATGTATAGTTTAAAAATGCTCCATATTGTAAGACATTCTGAATCTCTTCTGTGATTACAGAGGGAAGAGGGAAGTTATATAGGAAGCCTGTGTGTGCCTCCTATTCCCTGGAATGGTGTGATTCACTAACAGTAGGCACCAAAGTTGAGTGGGGGTAATAGGGCTCGACTATGTCCTGTGTGGATCCCTCAGTTACACTTTGTCTTGCTGCAAATCATTTCTATTTTTCTGTACTCCTCCCAGAGAAAGCTACAGTACTTTACAGTCAGCGGGAGGGGTGAAGATGTGAAGGCTCAGGGAAAAAATGATTTTTGGGGGGGGGATCACTGTTTCTGATATTTTTCTTTTCATGGACCTTCACATCTTGGGGGTGGGCACACATTTCAATCCCTTTTCATAGTATAGTTGAAAAAGAAAATTCTAACTTATCAATGATGAAACAGTTTATAATTCTCTTTTGCAAGTGTTGATTGTTTTCCTGTGCATGGTAATGTATCTGTGTATATTTCTTTCTCTTTATCTGTGGTATATTGGAGGTGCTCTAATTCCAACTTAATTGTTTTAGAAATAGCATATACAGCTCTTATGAAATAAGACAGCTGCTTCTTGATTAAACAGCAGTTTTAGTTGTCCTGAAAATAGTTTAGGTATATGTGAATCATGCAGTAATGTGTATGATAACAATGGCAAATGTACAGCTGAATGTTGGAATTTCCAAGTAAATATTTTGGGCTTGGTTACAGGCAAAGCAAACTACATGGCATTGTGACATAGGTGTCATGCTGGAGGAAATGTCCCTGCTAGATTAACCTCTAATAATAGACATTGCTCACCATTCCTGAGACATGCTGGGGTTTGCCTCAGTATATATGTGCATTGCAATATCTAAAGCAAAATTTTGGTGATAATTAGATTGATAGAGGAGTCATGGAGGTTTGTTTGGAAAAATGGTATAGTAACTGTATACAATATGAATCTGGGATAGTACTGACACTAATCCAGAAAATGTATTCATTGTTTTGTTTTTTCTGGACCTTCACCATACATGTTTATTCTTTCCCCTGAACTTTTCTTTTTAAAAAGAGTAGAAATTTGCTTGCACCAAATCATTTAATTATGCAGTGGCCCCACGGAATACATGTTGTCTGGCGTATTACTCCTGTGTCAGTACAACTGTGTAAACATGGGCAGTGAAGCAGCTATATATTTTTTAAGCTTGAGTATCAACCCAGTTTGGTAGAAAAAGTGTGACCCACCAAGCTAGGCCTTTACAAGGCATGTTGACTTGACAAAGTTAAGCATGTGCTTAATTTTGACTGGATTGTGTGTCATTTTATTGCCAGGAAGATTCCCCTATGTATTATGCTTGTCATTCATTGTGTTTTGCTTTCAGGGGAACTGCTTCAGACAACTGTCACTTGATAGCCTTCACAGGTTGAATACCTAAGCACTTTAGAAAGAATCTTTAGTACACTAATAGCAGTTAATTATAGAGGTGCTCAGTGTCTGAGTCCGGAAGTGTTCTGTCAGTGACTTTTTTATTGCTTCCAAAATAACAAGCCTACCTTGTTTAGGGTGTGTTCATATAGGCACAAAGTACTACTAGCAGTTCATTTTCAAGGTGGAGTGTCTGTCTGTGTGTGTGTGTGTGTGTGTGTGTGTGTGCGCGCACACACACACACACACACACTGCCATTTTTAAAGGTGATATTATGAATATTGCATCATAGCCTAGTCTTCTTTACCTGAAGCTATTCTGAAATGATTAAGATTTGGATCTCTACAAAATGTAGAACAGGTGTGGGGACCTTTGGCCCTTCAGATGTTGCTGAACTGCAACTCCCATTATCAGTGGTCATTGACTATGCTTGCAGGGGCTGATGGGTGCTGTAGTTCAGCAACATCTGGAGGGTGAAAGGTTCCCCTCACCTGATGTAGATGATCGTGTCCTTCTTGAAGATTTTGTAAGAGCTCTTAAAATAGTGATAATTTTCATTTTTTTAAAAAAGTGCTGTCATATACAAGGAATCATAACTCTTAAAATTCAGATAATGTAATTATCTTATATTGGAAACACTGAGTAGGAAAAATTATTTACAAGTAATACCAAAATAGTATTCTAAGTTGATATCAATTTTCTGCATTAAAAAAATATAAAATACAGTGTCTAATACTTGCCTGACACCTTCTCACATACACCTTATTCAGTCAATCACATATTTCATGCTAGTGATGCTAAAGAGCCTGTCAGCTCTTGTCTTGCTCCTATTAAGCAGGTGCTAGGTTATTTTATAAATTCAACACACAGGCTCTTGCAACTGAAACTTCTTCTTTTTTAATTGACAGGGAAAAGTTCACCTCGAATTAAAGCTGAATGAGTTGATTACAGATAATGGATCAGTCTGCCAGCAGCTAGTAGTACAGTAAGAACATTTATCAATTCTTATTCTTGTTTTGCTTGCTAATGAACATTAACAGGGTAATTCAAGTCAGCTTTCAGTATTATAAAACACATGAAAACACAATTAAAAAATAGACGCTTAAAGGTTTAAGTACAGCAAACTTAGCCAATTCAGGTTGAACAAATGTGTTTTCAAAGATTCCACTTCAGCATAAAATGAACTGCCTGCCTTCCTGCTGAAGGTAAAACCACCACCAAGTACTGGACATGTGGAAGAGACTCTTGTAGACCTTTTTGGTTCTATAGTGTTGCTGAATGCTTGCAGCAATGTAATCAGTGGTGTTTTTTATACACTTTTTGTTATCATTGGTGTCATGATTAGTGTGTCTCAAGTTATACAAAGGAGTAATGGGAAAGGAAGTTGGCAATGTGTCCCATAAGATGTGAATGGACTTCACAGCTGAGGCACAAACAAGATGGTCCATCTTTTCTGCCACTGTCTTTCCTCACTGCACATGCACTGGTGCACCTCTGCCTGTGATAGGGACAAGGACTTGCACAAAGATGCATTCAAGATGAAGATACCAATGTTGTCTGACTTCTCCCTCTACTGCTTACATCAGTGGAAGATGTTCCAAGGTTTACAGCAGGTCTGCAAGGATGTTGGCTTGCATGTTGTGGGACTTCCAAGGGCCATTTCATAGAGTGATGGATATAGATATATCTTTAATAGTACAATTGAAAGCTGACATGGTAATGAAGGGAAAAGGAAATGCAACTGTTCCACCACTAACTTTCTCAAATAATAAAATATGATAATTACTTTTCAACAACACCCCCTGAATTACAGTGGCTAATAAATAACTTTTTCTTTGACACACTGTTTTCCCCATGATAGTTATAACTAATCAGTTCTACTCATGTGCTACTGTATATTCCAGGTTTTGTTCTGGCAGTTGTTAATTACCAAGTTTCTGAGCCAATTTCTGACTTTCACTAGTCTTGTTCTAGGAGCAGTCAGAAACACTAGGCTGCTAATGTAGAACAGTAGTGAATCTACTTAGATTAAAAGACAAGGCACACTCTAACCCCCAAAAGTTCTCTTTTCTCTAGTATACCATCTCCACAGTCTGCCTTTTAATAGACAAAACCAGTTTAACTGGAAGAGGAAGGGACCAAACATGCTTTGGATGTGAGCCAAAACGCTGTTGGCTAGCTTGCCGGAGGAAAGGCTTCCACGAACATTAGGAGATGACCATTCAAAGAGACAATGTAATTAAGCTTTGTGAAGTGCTGAGCAGTCACAGCTGGTTTTGCAAGATTTCAGACATTCTCTTCTGTATTCACAGGTCACACACAGGAAGGAGGCAACACCTCTTGTAGAATCCAAGAATTAATTAGCATGGTTAACTTAGTATAAAAGTGGTGAGGAAACGACTGATCTTAGACAAATAGATGGTTTCCTGGAGAGTACCTAGACCTCCAATGTAGACTAAATTGACTAAAGTTTAAACATGCAGTTGAATTCTGCAGAAGAAATAACAGGATCCCACTCCCTTTTTCCTTGTTTTAATGAAGGTAGCCACAAGAGTGATCAAGGCCAATTCAGTCCCAAAACTAAGCCTTAACCCAGAGTCTAGATAATCAGTATCTCCCAAGAGTGCCCGAAGCTGAACCAACAGTATCTTCTTGAGCACCTTATTAAAAGAGAAATTTATGACCAGGCAGTAGTGGTCATACATGGTCAGTGTGTCTTTATCCATTAGACTTGAAACTGCAACTGAATTAATTTGCATTTTTAAAATTCTAGCTTGAAGGAATGTCATGGACTTCCTCTTATTAATGGACAAAATTGTGATCCTTATGCTACAGTGTCTGTTGTGGGTCCTTCAAGGTAATACTTTTAACATACATTCACACTGTCTTAAATAAAATAGGAAAATTAGACCTACACAAATTTAGTGATGTTGAAAAGGAAATGAATTATTGCTCCAATTTTCAGTTGATTAATGTAGAGAAGCTTAATGTTATTAACACAATTGTGGAAAATTTAATCAATTTCTTGACAACTTTTGACAAAGTAGTTATGTTTGCCAAAGGACTTCCATTTGTGCAATAGGACTTCTCTCCCAGGGTGTCCCCTCTCCCAAGTCTGTTCTGGGAAAATAACTGAGGATATCAGCAGTGTGTGGAAAGACATTGTATGGGTGCCAGGTCCACCTGTAGATAGATAGCTGGTCTACCGACAGAGAAGCAACAGTAAGGTAGACCTGCAGTACAAATTTCTCAGGACAGACCCACCCTCTCCACCAGAAATGGCCACCACTCCGTGACCAGATCTTTCAGAAATGGCAGGCATATTATCTGATACTAGTTACATATGTTCCTTATTTATTTGGAATATATACTCCTCCCACATGTATGTACACCTATGTGTAACGCTCATATTGGCTTCAGTAGGGCTACACAAATTCAAGTTATCAGTAATGCATCCAGTTTACAAAGAATGGCTTTCCTGTTTGAAGATAGGCTTTTCATAAACATAGTTTAACTGCATGGTTCATTCATATCAATACAGTGTTTTTATAATTGTATGTTTTTAAGTTCTGTATGGTAAAACTGTACCATATTGGAATAGGAATGACCAAAAGAAGACAAAAGTAAAGAAGAAAACAAGCAATCCACAATTTAATGAAACATTTTATTTTGAGGTAAGTAATCTATCAAAATAAGCTTTTGGTGTGTTGTCTGTGCATTTATGCTATCGTCTCCTTTGTTAGCTGACTTAATACGGGAGGTCACCAGAGAGATAGGCAGAGTTTTAGTCAAAGGGTCAGATTTTACACAAAACAAAATAATAGAGAATGAAAACATAAATCAGAACTATTCTTGGCTAACATAGTCTTGTTTGCACATACCACTAAGCCAGCGGTTCTCAACCTGTGGGTCCCCAGATGTTGTTGGACTACAACTCCCATCATCCCTGAGCTCTGGCCTTGCTAGCTAGGGGTGATGGGAGTTGTAGCTCAACAACATCTGGGGACCCACAGGTTGAGAAAGGCTTCACTAAGCCATACTATGGCTTGGTGCAAATGCATAGACTCTGGGAATAGCTCTTTCCAGACTAACCCTGAGCTGTGTAAGCTAGGTTTGTCCTGTGCTGTGCAGATTGTCATCAAACTATAGCTTAACAGCATGCAGGAGCAGAGCAGCTGGGGAGTAGAAAAGTGGCTGCAATCTCCTCTCTGGCACATTTGCATTGAACAATGGTTTTGCTTAGCAGGAAGTACAGATTGGGCTAATGAATTTTAATAATGTTAGCAGATAAGGAGAATGATAGAGGAGGGGGAAGCTTGGAAGAAAAGATATATAGTCTAGTCTTAGACATATTGAGTTTGAGAAAGTGATAGAAAATCTCCAAATGCATATATTGAATAAGTAGGCAAAGATGGATTAGACAGGGTGGGAGACATAGAAGTAAAGCTGGATGTCAACAGAATATAGGTGGTATTGAAAACCATGAAGTTTGAGGTCTTTTAAGAAGGAGGAACTGCTGGGGACCAAGAGCATCATGCTGAAGCCTTACCCACTTCACCCAAAAGAAAGGAGGAACTGAGGAGGCATTTCCCAGTGGAAATATTGAACATGTGATTTGACAGATAATGAAGATCAATCAGAGAAAATCTGTAGTGGAGGATTTCAAGGAAGAAAAGTTAGTTGTATAAAAGGTAGCAGGCTATGAAGGACACAGGCAGAGATCTTTGGATTGGTCTGAGTTTAGTAAGAGCATTCAATGTAGACCAGAAGAAAATTGCTAGGAAGTCAAGAACAGTGGGAATGAACAGTAAGCTTCAGGAGTTTGGAGGCAAATATGTGGACTGTAAGTTGTGCACAAATCTTAGGTAGCCATTTTTGAGGCTATTTCAAATATGTGTAGCTCAAAGGATGGTTTGAATTTTCCTGCTATGAGCTCATGCAGCTCAAAATATGAGCTGCTTTATTCATCTTTTTGTAATAAAGCTTCATTTCTTCCCAATCGCTGATCAGTTTTTTGCTTCAAAAATCTTGGGCACAATATTTGTTCATAGATGTTCTCCATTATGATTTCTGCTGTATGTGGCTAGAAATGCCGTCTTTGCTTTACATATCAGTGGCTTGAATGGAAGGCTTCTTCACAGCCTAACTCTGTGGTTTGACTTTCCCCGGAATGCTTCTGTTAATGGTTGTAACTTAGTGAAGCACATTTTACAAGGTTAAAAAAAATCTGATCACCTGCCAAATCTGATTTAGCAGCAAGTGTTGCAAAGCTACATATTCAAAACAATTGATTTGTTTTTTAAAAATAATTTAGTTATGTGAATGTTGAACTATAGATTAAATCTAGTTTATAGTGTTAAAATTTAATTGTGATATTCAGTTCTGAAAGTATCCACAAATCATGGTAAGTCTTCTGCCTTTAAGGTCATCAGCTTAATCCTTCTGCAGAATAGAAAGCAGAAAATCATTGTTGCTGTGGTTGTGAATTATACTTGACTGATAACTGTACAATATTGACACTATTGTGTTTATGAAATAATATGCAGCTTGTAAAATATCCAGGAATGGCTTATAACATTCCTCTTGCTCACATGGTCAGCTGTGGTATGCATGTCTGTAATTTTTGTCTACCACACTTGACATTTCTTCATATGGGAGGAGCCCTGGAAATTGCTGGGGGAGAGGAGGAGAAAAGGAAGATGGAACAGAGTTTTCTCCATGCTCTCTTCGGCAGCACATATACTAAAATTGGAATGATACAGAGAAGATTAGCATGGAACAGAGTTTTCTCCCCTCTTTCTTCCCATCAGTTCTCAAATCCCAGCTGCTAACCAGCAATTTGGGCCCTCCGTCCCCAAAGCCAAAACAGTTCAGTTAGAAGATCAGTTTGTGACAAACAGACATGGGTTGTTTGGGAGGAAAAGGAAGGGGTTAGCTTTCTTTCACCTTCAAAGCTTCTGTTGAGTGGAGGCACTAGCTCCACAACAAGCCCCCCTTTCTTCAGAGCTAATGCCTGCAAGTTATCTACTGTTGTATGCACCACATATTGCTAGAGCTGGGTTTTGGTGGGTGGAGGAGGCAGTGATCATTCCCACCCATATTTTAAATCCTCAGCATGTCAGCACAAACATAAGGTTGTATCCAGTGTTAGCCCTGGACTCATTGAAATGAATGAATATGACTAACTTAGGTCCATTAATTTTAGCGGGTCTACTTAGTTGGATACAGCCCATAAATTATGTAGACCCACAGAGGAAATTTTGATTTATTTCTTACCCGGTGACAGAGGAAGGTGAAAGTGGCATGCATTCCAGATTATGGGGACCTGAATCACTTGAAGATTCAGGAACTCTCCAGCCTTAGCATTTCTAGTGGATCAGTTTTGAGAACTAGCTATTCTCATCCTGTTGAAAAATGGTAACTATGACAACATACAATGCAACCCTTTGCTTTTCTGCTTTCATGCTTCTTCAGTTTGATGTCTGTGCAGTTATTCTGCCATTTAGAATTCTGGGCAAGGGGAGAAAGAGTTCTTTGAGTGCAAAGTAAACACCCTTAGGCATCAAGACTTGGCAGCCTTCAAAACAGTATTGCTGATGGTAATTTATATGGTAGCTGATGGAAGGATGTGATCCTTTACTACCTTCTCGACCTTTAGTTTAATCCTTGGTGCCTTATTTCGCCAGATCCAAATTGTAGATAAGGGCAATTACAATTATAACCCTCTAAATATATTAAGAGTTTCCTCACTCAGTTTTGGGATATATTAGAATAACTTTTATTCTTTTTGTAGTAAATGTGTGGTATTGGTAGACTTCAAAATGCAAAAGGAGAAATAACTTACTTACATGAGTTTTACTTGCAGGTAACAAGGTCCAGTAGTTACACCAAAAAATCACAGTTTCAGGTGGAAGAAGAAGATATTGAGAAGCTGGAAGTCAGGTATATTCCTTAGTACATTAAAACCGATTATTCATTTTTATACAAAACTGTCAATGGTTTTTATGATGGAGATAAAAACAGTACTCAAGTACTACAGAAAGCTGTCCAGATAAATAATATCCAACTTTGGCTGGAGGCAGGGTGGGTGTAAGTCTAAAGACTTAGAGAGCTCATGATAATTACTTTCATAACTTGAACAGTTAATTTAGCAGAACATCTGACTACCTGTTTTATATAGCAAATGTGGTATATTCAGTATTACTTAACTAAAACAAGTCTTATTTCTTTGTATGCTGTAGCTGGCATTGGGCTCCCCTGCTCTCTTTGCTATGGGAAAAAGTTATCTCTTAGCTCAGTGCTTTCCCCTGGTTGGGAGGGGAGCAGGAAGGGAGTGGAAACACCCGAGTCCCTGTCTTCATCTTGACTCCACTTGAAACCCAAGGAGAAAGAATTATCATCTGAAAAGCTGAGGATAGGAATAGTTTATTTCTTAACTTGCTTGAACTATATAGGTAGGGTAATTTGGAACATCTGAGTGAAAATCACAATAGGCAACTCATTTAGGGAGGCAAGGGAACATCAATCATGCCACAACACAATGGATTTTATTTCTTTTCTTCTTAATATATGTGCTGTCTTAACAGAAATGTCAGTGAGGTAAGACTCAACAACCCACATAGAGTGCATGCCTTTGGGAGTCTTACAGCTTTTTAGGT
Source organism: Podarcis raffonei (assembly GCF_027172205.1). Lineage (NCBI taxonomy): Eukaryota > Metazoa > Chordata > Lepidosauria > Squamata > Lacertidae > Podarcis > Podarcis raffonei. The sequence goes on from NC_070606.1 coordinate 74,111,581, forward strand.
TGTAAGAGCTTGAACTAAAAAATAAAAACCAGTGCATGTGTCATTGAAGTGTTACAGTTTAGTCAGAAAGAGCAAAAAGTAGGAATATTAATAAATGCAAACAGAACTGCAAATGCTTGAGAAGAAAATGGTAATGTCACTCTTTTCTCTTTTTTTTTAGTGCCTCAGTTCATCCAATATTGCTTTTATCTTATTGATAAAGCCACACTTTTAACCAATATGCTGACATGGTTGCCTTTTATAGAAATAGGACACTTTTTGTCTAACTTAAACTATTGCGTGTGAGGTTATAAACTTGTTTGTGTGCATGCTGAATTGGTGTGGTTCTCTATGTGATGATAATGACTCTTACAGTTATATGAAAAATGATTATGACAAAAATGGTTAACTATTATTTAACTTTCAGGATTGATTTATGGAACAATGGTAACTTGGTACAAGACCTTTTCCTAGGAGAAATCAAGATTCCTGTCAAGGTGTTAGGAAGTGATTCCTTCCAAGCATGGTAAGAAAACTAGGCAAAAGGCAGCTTGTGACATAGTTAAAACAAAAGGATAGGTTTGTTATCTGTATGACTGTATGAAAGTGTTTGTAACTGGAAACAAACAGTTGTGCTACAGTTGTTTCCTGCAGAATTGTACTTTATTCTTCTAGGCATTGCACTGCCTCACAGCATTCTACTAGGCCAAATTTAAATTTCACTATTGGTATAGAAGCCCCTGTACAAGCTTGGGATCAGTTTACCTGAGAGACCACCTCCTTTATCCCTTATCTTTTTTTCCTTATCCATTGCTAGTATTGTGATAATCTGAATATTGTTTTTTTGTTATATATTTCCTTTTTCTGCACACACTTTTGATAGCAGGATGTTTAAAAAACATGCAAGTAAATAAATGCCAGTTAAGCATATATATTTCAAATATATTAATACATTTATTTCTTGACTTGCTTACATCAAGCACAAACTCCACATCTAAAAGTGGTAACCCTTACAATAATAGTTGATGCACATAAATGCTTGGTGTACTTCAATATTAATTTAAAAAGTCAAAAATTTATCTTAATAATCAAATTTAAGTTAGCTAAAATAAAAAGAAAGGAGGAAAGGGCAAGGTTATTGCTGCTTCTTTATTCTAGACCTAACTTTACTTGGTGAACTATAAATAAAATGCAAAATGAATCTCTGTCACTTGGATTTTCTTTTTTAAGGTACCTTCTACAGCCAAGAGACAATGGAAATAAGTCGTCCAAAACGGATGATCATGGATCACTTAGACTGAATATATGTTATGCTGAAGACTATGTGCTTCCATCACAGTACTATGCTTCCCTCAGAAACTTGCTGCTAAAGTCATCAGAAGTTGAGGTAACCTGCTTTGGGGACTGTTTAACCATTTAAGAGCAAGTTATACCATATCATATTTGCCTCTTGGCCGGTATCACAATTCTACCTTGCATGGCTTTAAAAGGATACCCAGATTTGTCACTGCAGTCATAATAATAATTACAGATGGATAGATAGATAGATAGATAGATATAGATATATAGATATATGAAAAACAATACTGTTACTTATAAGTATTTATAATTCATTTACTTATATTAGTATGTGTAGTTATAGGTAACACTCTTACTTTTTAAAAATAGTTAAATGCTCTTGTAGAGGTACACTGTACAACATGAGAGTATTTAACTATTTTTTAAAAAGCCACTCCGTATGTCATGAAAAGGTGGCATTTCAAAAGCTACTTGATGTGACTGGCTTGAGAATTGCAGTTCAAAGAAAATGTTCTAGGCATGCATAATCCAGGGTGAATTTAGAACATTATATGTCTACATTTTGGAATTGATTCAAATTCTGGTGGTTCTGTTGTCTTTCCATTTGGTACAACTGGTACTTATTTCAGTTATATTTCCCCCTTTTATAGCCTATTTCTGCTTCTTCTGCTTACATTTTGGCTGAAGTATGTCGAGATAAATATGATGCCATTTTGCCTCTTGTAAGGTTGTTGATACATCATCATAAACTAGTACAATTTATCACTGCAGTGGCAGAGTTAGAATTGACGGATACCCAGTAAGTATTTCATTTCCCCTCTTTTCTCCCTCCTCCCAGTATTGGTGTCCATGACAAGTGCATATTTCTGTAATTTTAAGATGTTTTAAATGGTTTTAAATAATGTGTTTTAATTGTTGTAACCTGCCCCTGGGACCTTGGGTGAAGGGCAGGTATAAATTGTAATAACAGTAAGCGTGTAAAACTTGTAAAATTTGCTGCTTCAAACTACCTTAGCAAAAGGTATCAAACAAGTTGCTTGATGGTAATGCAAAATGTATGCTTGACAGGGATCCACAAATGAACCTGCCTCTACTATACATCGATCCCCAATATCCTAAGAAATATTGTAAACCACTTTGAGGTTTTCTATATTCTATAATCAAGCAGTATAAATTTTATGAAATAAATAAGTAAACTTAAATAAGAACTATAGTAGAACTAAACTGAACTAAAAGTCTGGCAAGGTCCATTGATCTCCTGAACCTGAGGAAGGGCAGGGAGTGTCTGCCAGACACTGTTCCCCCTCACTGCCCTATCAGTGTGGAGCACTTGGGAGACTTCTCTGAAGATCAGTATGGCCTCAAAAATAATACGTCACCCCTCTCCTGGTCTCAGGGTGAACACAGTGAATTTTACTGGTTACTAAGGTTAGCCATAGTTTGTGGACCTCTTATAGTGGAACTCAGGTGGCAGACTAAACTTAGTTGTGTGTCTGTGTGATCCCGTTACTGTGGATAACGTGCTGAACCTTCATTATTAGTTGGCTATATTGCTAGCTCTGCTTTGACTCTGAATAAATATCTAATGATACAGCACAACATTCTACTTGTAGATAGAACCAGAAGAAAGGACAGTTCATCCTTTTGTCAAATAGGAATGTACTTGTGTAAAGGAGTTGACATTTTCAGATGTGTTTTTGAAGATAGGTTTAGGGATGTTTAATTGACAGTTCACTACCAATACTACCAAACTGGTAGAAAAAGAGGTACCTAGGATGATAGGTTTGTGTCTTCTACATTTTAAAAGTTGTTAGCTTTAATCATTGAAGATATCTTTCCTAGTCTTGATTTCTGTCAGTTTGAAGTAGGATAGGTGTCTGCTTAGGGCAGATTTTTCTTTACAGCTCTATAAGGATGACTTAAAGTTTATAACTAGTTCGGCTTCCAGTAGGCATAGACACCTATTTAATCTTAGTTAGCTAAATATATCGCAGATATTGCAGGTTTTTTAAACTCTGGTTTCTGAATACCATCTGTATATGAGCTAGATTGCTAGAAACGTTTCACAGAAAACTTAGGTTATGATTTATATATTCCTTCCATCTTGAATTCTTAATGATTCATATTGCTTTGCAGGGAAGCAAATACAATCTTCAGAGGGAATTCTTTAGCTACTCGATGCCTAGATGAAATGATGAAAATAGTGGGAAAGCACTACCTGAAAGTTACATTAAAACCAATTCTTGATGAGGTACTGTAACATTATGCATTAAAGTTTACAAAGCTGGTTGGTTAAATATTATTTTTTTGGCACTGCTTCCAGCTTTATTAACCAGTGACTCAGTGCAGAGTTGTTTCTTAGATATCAGCCAGTGAGCACCACAACAAAACTGCACTTTATTACTAAGGACGACATAATACAGTTCCTACTTGCTACAAAACATCTGCATGGCGAGTTATCGTGACTCTTGTAAAGTGTAGAAGGGTCCCACTACACATATTATGGAAAATCTCTGCAGCTTCCAGACAAGTGTGGTGGCTTTCCATATGATTGTAATCTGCCTGCTGTGCCCCTTAAATACATACAGTATGCAGGCATGTTTCTCAACAGCAAGAATACTACTGGTATAGGAATGAAGTTGCCAAAGACAACTCATACCTAAATGTACTTGAAGTGATCTCTTCAGTATCATCCATCTATGTGTACGTGAAGCTGTGCCTATGTAGTTCTGATCCTATTCATATAAGTCAGTTACAGGAAGGAAACAGCTCATGTCTGTTCTTAACAATTTATATACATACAACTTCTTCATCTGGGCAGCCTGAAATCCAATCTCCAGGATCATTGGGGGGGTGGGTAATAAAACACTTATCCACAATGTTGCCATTAACTTACTAGATTGCTACTGTGGGTGCACCTTTTCAGCATATTAAGGAAGATTGAAAGAAAAGAAAATGAGGGAAATCAAGGTACCTTCCTCCTTGAAGATGCATGGTTTTGAGGTGTCAGTGCGGTCCCTAGAAACTTAAACATGCAGTGGCCATCTTTTTTTCAAAAGTTTGCAGTATGCCTACAGGCAGCTTCTGGGGAACATTGATGGGTTTTGCCCCTCTTCTTACCTCTGGCTCAGTAAAGGAGAACAGACCTGAATAATGCCCTGTCCTGATATAACTGACTAAAATTTTACTCTTGTTTTCAGATATGTGATAATCCCAAACCTTGCGAAATTGATCCTTTGAAACTGAAAGAAGCTGATAATGTTGAAATACACCAGGTGTGTTTAAGTGATTTTGTTCAGCTTATATTCAAGGACCTAGTGCAGAGGTGGGGAACCTCAGGCCTGGCCCTGAGGCAGCACTCTAAGCCTCTCTGTCTCAACCTCTGGACTCTTCTCGGCTACACCCCTATTGGCCCTGCTTAGTGCTCTCTTTGAGTGTTTTTGCCTGGCTGGAATGTGTTATTGAACTTTGATAATGCCTCTTGCTTTTCTTAATGAAGGACAGAGGTGTGTAAACCAGCCTACTGTATAAAGGTAAAATTTACATTAATTGATTTGTCCATTTTTGCCTCCAGTGTCTCCTACCACTGGCATATGGGACCTAGAAGGTTGCCAGAATGCAGCCTTGGGCTGCAAAAGGTTCCCCACCCCTGAGCTAGTGTATAATCAATTTTTGAAGTGATAATTGTTAGCCGTGCTAAATTTCAACATCAAGCAAAATTACTTAGAATCTGAGTGTAATTCTTCCACTTGTGTTGGCTTCCAGTTACCAATGTTCTCTGTATAACTTCAATTATGTAGACCTCAGTATAAATAAGTACTACTGTAAATTAGTTCATAATTCAGTTCATAATACTGAACATGCACCTTACATTGTTGGGTTCAAAACCTGGACCCATTATGGTAGCCTTGAGAGTTGTTGCTATTAAGTATCAGGTTACTCTTTGTTCAAATAAAAGTATTAGTGAGCTGCAATAAAGATAGAATTTGTAAGCCACTTTGTACCATAAAAATGCTGTTTCTAATTATTAACAGTAAGCATTGGTAGTGATATATGGATTGTCTTTTGGCTAGCTTGTACCATTGGCAGCAGTGAAAGTAGAAGATGTCAGTGCACTTTTCTATTGTGTAACTATGTATACAGGTAACTCGCAACTTATGTGTGTTTTACATGCATAATTTGAACTTTATGTGCTTGGCCGAAAAAAATAAATCAAAAGGGGTGAGCATCTGGCGGGGGGGGGGGGGACATAGGCAATCGCACCTTGGAGATCATGCAGAGGTAGAGTACAAGTTGCCTTGGGAGAGCATGGGAGGGGAGAGAGTAAGAGTGGCCTTGGAGAACGTGTGCTGTGCTTTTTATGGGGGGGCATTTCCAAGTTTCCACAGGGTTGTTTTGACTATACTCTATTTTGGCTTTACACTCTATATCTCTAGAACGTAACCCTCACATAAGATGTGATTAACCTGTACATATGCCAGTGTGTTTTATTGACCTTTAAAGTATATGATCTACATTTGCCTCTGTTCCCAAAAGATTGCCATTGTTATGCTAGAATGGAGAACTTGTATGTAAAATTTTGTATTAGATTTTTCTTTGACAATAGAATAAAACAGTATGGATTTCTGAAATAATTTGTTTGCCTTCTAGGAAAATCTGCGCTTCTATGTTGACAAAGTATTCAGTACAGTTGTACAGTCAAGTATAAGTTGCCCTAAATTAATGTGTGATGTGTTCTGTTCTCTGAGGCGCTTGGCTGCTGAAAGATTTTCTAGTAAGTGTATTTTTTTAATTAGAAACTTATGTAAGACCTCTTAAAGTCCATGGAAGTGTTCTCAAAGAGTTGTCCAGTAGCATTCATAAGGAAACTGAAATGACTAAATTTGCAACTTTACATTTTCAATAGACTTTAAAAATGTTTATTGTAAACATGATCCGCTTTCTGTAAGCTGTGTACGGAGTATATGTATTTGTTAATCTATACTATTTGGCATCAGCAGAACTGCATGCTTGTTATACCAAAGCATCAGTATGAAAAGAGCACAAGATAAGAGACATACAGTACAGTGGTGCCCCGCAAGACGAACGCCTCGCAAGACGGAAAACCCGCTAGACGAAAGGGTTTTCCATTTTGGAGGCGCTTCACAAAATGAATTTCCCTATGGGGTTGCTTCGCAAGACGAAAAAATCTTGCGTCCCCCCGCGGGTTTTTTTCACTTTTTTCGCCCTTTTCCTAAGCCGCTAAGCCACTTATCAGCTGTTCCGCTGATAAGCCGCTTAACAGCTGATCGCTGAAAGCCGCTTGACAGCTGTAGCGCTAATCCGCTAAGCTGTCAATGGGCTTGCTTCGCAAGACGAAAAAACCGCTAGACGAAGAGAATCGCGAAACGGATTCTTTTCGTCTAGCGAGGCACCACTGTATAAGAGAAAAATACAAACACAGATCGTGTTTTAAAATGTTGCATTAGACAACATTTTGAAATACAGCCATGCATCTGTTAGTGTTACTTATTGGTTAAAATATGTGAAGCTTTGAATAGCAAGTTTAATAGTACATTGTTATACGTATTCTATATTGAACATACATATACTATACAACATCTCCCCCAACATAAAAAGGGGGAAATAGCCTTCTTGGTATAGAGTAAAATATGTGTTCTCTGAAAACTATTAGAATGTATAGTTTATCTGATATAAAATATAAATAGTTGCTTCAATTGTACATAATGATAAACGATGGTTTACATAAGGGATGGGGAACCTGTTCCCTCCAGAATAAGTTGAACTCCTAACTGTAAATGTCTCTTACCATTGGTCATACTGGCTGGGGCTGATTGGTTTACATTAAAGGGCCTTGCGTTTATGAGCTCCCCATTCCCTTTTCTCCAGCACAGCTGTGAAGCAAACCAAAGTCTTAACTATGGTTTAAGTAAACAAGCCAACTTCAAATCCTGGCTTGTTTCCATAAAACATAGAGAAGAATTGGTATAGTTTTTAGTTCAGACACAATAATAAGCCATGATTAACTGAAAACAGAAGCAAACCCTTCCAGTTTCCTCTCTGCAATAGTGCTGGAGGAGGGGAGATGGAGCTCACAAGCTCAAGGTTTGTGTACATGACTAAATCATAGTTTAGGTACAACCAGATGTGTTACAGTTCTTATTTGTGCCCTATAACAAATGGCAAAAGCATCTTGCATCATAACCACACTTTCATTTCATCCTACTTGCTAGTTCTTTATTCTGCCAAAGAACAGTACTTCTTTTTCTAATGACATTATCCTGCTAAAGTTTTTCATTGTCTTCATTTCCTACCAACTTGTAATACATCTTACATTTCATGGTTTTTCTCTGCAGATGACCCTCATGTACAATATTCTGCAGTGAGCAGCTTTATATTTCTTCGTTTCTTTGCTGTAGCTGTAGTATCGCCTCATACTTTCCATTTACGACCTCATCATCCCGTAAGTTTTAATAATGTTCTGTCCAAACTCTCTAGGCAAGGTTTGTTAGGAAGATAAATATAGAAATAAGCCTAGCGTTTGCAATGTGAATGGAGAGTTGAACTGTGAGTTTATAGGCCTCCTGGATATAATTTAAATAAACTCTAGGTAACTACATAGTCCCTAAGTCCCCTACGGTCTGAGCAATTATCCTGCCTGAATATTAATAATAATAATAATTTGAAAATTGATATGAGTAGGTAGCTGGCACCCTGATCTCTTGTATGGTATATGGTTGCATTTCCTATTGACTTCAAAGTAATCTCAAACAGTGACAGAAAGCCCTAAAAGAGAAGTCTTGGTTATCTTGAAGGGGTGTATAGAAAGCTATATTGTTAATATTCTGGCAATATGTAGAGAATGTTGTTCAGGATGTCAAATGGGACAGTTATATGTGAAACATACTATGTAATCTTTCCTGCACAGAGATGTTTTCATTGTAGTAAGAACATAGCATAGAAAGTGCCCCCAAAAGCATTGTGCACTGCTCATCTCAAAAAAAGAAAATATTCCACAATAATAGCTTTCTTTTCTTGGGTTATTGATGTTCATTTATAGATTGTCTTATAAGAACTTAAAAAGAGCCCTGCTGGTTCAGGCCAAAGGCCCATCTAGATCAATGTCCTGTTCTAACAGATGCATATGGGAAGCCCATGACAACCCTCTTTTCCCATTTGTGAGTCCCAGCAACAGTATTCAAAGGCATCAGTTTTGCAACATTGCTTATGAAGTAGTAGTGGAGTGAACTACTTGGATATAAGATGTTAAACATATGGAAAAGCTATTATAAATCAATATACTCTTTATGGCCAGGGGCCGGCAAGGTTTACCTTGCCTGGGCTGGTGCACTCCAGTGGAGATCCTTCCGTGGGCCGGATTGCATGTGTGTATGAGCACATGAGCCTGCAATTTCCAGCATCTGCGCAGATGCGATTTCTGGTGCCGCAGAAGCGAGTCCCCGTGCTGCGCCAGTTTAGCACAGCACCCAGGGACTCACCAAGTGAGCGGCTCAGTTTGGGGGCGGCTTGGGGGCTGGTTAAATGACCCCTGTGGGCTGCTTGTGGCCCATGGGCCTTAGGTTGCCTCCCCCTGTTTTATGGCAGTGTTCTTTCTTAATTGGAGGATACTGAATAGTACTACTGTAGCTGCTGTTCATGTAATCAGTGACATGTGTTTTCTGGAAAACTTTGAATTGGAAGTTTTTCCTATTCACGTTGCATAGGCTAATGTGCATCAGAAACATTTTCTGATGCTCCAAAGAGTGATCTAATTTATTGTGTTTGCTTCACTTGCAATTTAGTAAACAGAGCAAAAAAAGTTAACATTCCCCCCCCCCCATATGCCACAAAGCATTTGACCACAAATATTTGAGGGGAGAAATTAATGCACACTTAATATCTATTGTTATGTAGACATTTTTCTTGCAATACTTAAAAAGATTTAAAGACTGTTAGAGTTAATTACCTGTAAAACATTATTTACAACTTTGAACCTGCCAAGCATGCCTAATACTGTGTTTGCAATTGGCATCCATTCAGTGTTACTAATGAACTTATGACACAAAACATTTTTCCAAAACATTTTCTGCACCACTGCATGTAGTTCCTGGTTCCATGTTCTTGGAGCAATGTCCTTTCTATGCTCCCCACTTCTTACCAGCACACCATGTATCCACTGTACTCATTTTCGCCTGTCACTCCTCCCCCTCACTCATTCCTCCTCTTAGGATTCTGATCCTTGTTAGCAAAAGAGGAGAGACTTAATGTCATAGAAGTGGCACCGCTCTGTCCTTAGGTAACTATGTGGTTTGGTGAGGTCGAAATACATTCCTTCATGTAGCATCCAGTCGTTATATTGGGGACCATATATCACAATTTCAGAAGGAGCATTAATAGAAGTGTCAGATTTAATTCAAGATGCTATTCTGCTACAAAATAAATATTCAGCTAGTTACATGAATTGGAGCAAAACGATATTGCTCAGTCTCTGATTCAAATATTATGTTAGGGCATAGCCTTTAAATATTCAAATAAGTGAAATTGTTTCAGTGTCTGATTATATAGGTCTGTGTATTGTAAAGTTAGCACAAATGTTTAACATCTTAAATATGGATATTTATATAAAACACTTAAAGGTTTTATTGCAGTGAACTGGTATATACATCTTTTAAATGCATTTTGATAAATGAAGTAGAATTTCTCTATGAAACCTTGGCTCCTTTTAAGCAATAAAGTACAGCTCTTTTTGTCTGGTGGAGACATATCAAACTATAGAACCAGAATCTATAATGTAAGATGTTTCATCTACTAATTGATTGAAACAGTACCTCTCATGAGGGGACTTCTGCTCACTGAAATAACTCTCATTGCCCAGTAACAGAGGGGGGACATTTTCACCTGCTCCTCATGCCCTCCCAAACAAATCCACTCTGAATGATTGAAGACCTTCCAGAACAGTATGGGAGATGCACAAGGAGCTGCAGGAGCACTGGCAAAAATTATATCCTTCCCCCATGGTGTGCCACTTCTATTAATAGGGGCTTCTGCTTGTATCAAAGGCCCTTGTGCTCATGAAAATTTGTTGGAGTCTGCAAAACACTGCTTCATGCTGTGTCCATCTCCATTATTTTTATATGAAAGCTGCCATGTGGCAGCTGTGCAGTAAAGTACTTGGTAGATGTTCTTTCATTGTAATACTATTAGTTATTTAACAAGATTTATATACAATTTAATCATCAAGTTTCTAAGTGCTTTACATAAAATATAAATTAAAAATAATAGAATCAGATATTAAAAGCAAGGTGACCCAAGATTCAAAATTTAAATCGAATCAATTTAAAAAATGTTTACATTATAAAATCACATATTAAAATACACTTCACGTGTGCATGTCTGGGTTGGCTTGCCTGAAAAAAAAAGCAGTTTTTAGCAGGGGCCTAAAACAATACTATGACACCAGTAAAATGGCAACTTTACCTGTTTCTTATATGTTTCTTTTAGGATGCACAGACATCTAGAACATTAACCCTTATATCAAAAGCCATTCAGACACTGGGGAGCTGGGGAAGTTTGTCCAAAAGCAAGCTAGTAAGTACCTGATGATTTATTCTTTTGTTTTGCTTCTGGTATCATAATTGCTAAGGTTTACTCACTTCAATTTTCTCTCTTTTAGTCAAGCTTCAAGGAAACATTTATGTGTGAATTTTTCAAAATGTTTCAGGAAGAGGCATATATTGAAGCTGTTAAAAAGGTATTTTTTATATATATACACATTCTTTTAGTTAAAGTATGCGTCCATTTTTTTTCTTGCATTCCTCCAAGGATGTCAGGAACTGTACTTGGAGGCTATCCCTTTTGATACACACAACAGCACTGTGAGGTAGGTTAGATCAATAGATGGACAAATCAGTTGCTTACAGCTGGCTAGTGGTTTGAACCCAGATCTTCCTGGTACAAGTCTAATCCTCTGTTTACTGCACAATGCCACCCTGTACCCCTCACGTGCACACTTGTTTTGCTAAAGTACAATGGCAGAAATGTTTTTAAGATGCAATATTTTAGATCAAATGTGAAGGTAAAAGGCAGAAACAACATCTTAGAACTGTAAATTAACTTTGGTTAGCTTAGACTTCATGTATATTGATTTTTTAAAAAACTTTTACAAAAGTTTCTACAGTTAAGAATGGAAAACAATTCACATTATTTTAACAAGGTCTCCATGTTCTACTTTTTTCTATTTGAAAGTAGAAGAACTTAGCTTAACAAAAGATCAGTGAAAGCTGGGGAGAAACGATCTGATCTGTTAGGCCGGAGAGAAAAGCCTGAGGGGACTGTGCCTGCCTCCCAGAGTTCTTTTTTCTCCTCCCTCCGTCATCAGCAACTGCCCTCAAATTTCATGTATATTGGTGTTTTTTTAAAGCTTCTACAGTTATGTATGGAAAACAATTCACATTATTTTAACATGTTCTCTTTTAGTTTTTAGATGAGGTATCATCTACTGAAACTAAAGAGCCAAGTGTCATGAGCGAGTCGATTCATCTAAAAGAAGGGTAACTGAAGTACAAAGTACTGTATACTGACGAGTGTTTTGCTTGAATACATTATTTTTGTCATCTCTTTGAACTAGTTCCAGCCTAGAACCTTTGCTTCCCTGACTACTTATGTGCCAACTCTCTCTAAGGCAGTAGCCTACTTACATATGTGCACAATTTCTTGCTCACATTACCATTGTATACAAAATACCCCTTTTTATCAGTACAAGATTCCTGCAAGGAGACGATAGTTTGTTATTGTAGTTAATCACCCTGTAGCATTCTTACCTTAAATTGAGGGTGGAAAGAACTTGCAGAGCTGCAACTACCAACTTGCATTTTCTTTTTAAAGTGGAATGGTGTGAGCAAGTCTGGGAAAGAGAAATAATAAAAATGTTCTCTTCATATTACTTTGAGGATAAGTGAAAATTATTTTTAAAATACTACTATAACAACTATACATAAACGTGCCCTTTATACCATTATAAATATTTCCATATTTTTAATCATATTTATTCCTAATAGTTCTGGGTTTTTTAAATTTAACTTTGTATCCTACTAAAGTCTCATATTCAACTATAAATTGTTCAATTTCTGACAAAGAAATGGTGGTCCACTTAGTGTTATAACTATATAACAGACAGGTTGAATCCTGACAAGACAGAAGTACTGTTTTTAGGGGGACAGGGGACGGGCTGGTGTGCGGGACTCCCTGGTCCTGAATGAACCAGGTGCACAACCTGGGAGTCATTTTGGACTCACAGCTGTCCTTGGAGGCTCAGGTCAATTCTGTGTCCAGGGCAACTGTCTACCAGCTCCACCTGGTACACCGGCTGATACCATACCTGCCTGCAGATTGTCTTGCCAGAGTGATGCATACTCTGGTTATCTCCTGCTTGGACTACTACAATGCGCTCTACGTGGGGCTACCTTTGAAGTCGACTCAGAAACTACAACTAATCCAGAATGCGGAAGCTAGACTGGTGGCTGACTGGGAGTGGCCACAGGGACCATATAACACTGGTCCTAAAGGATCTTCATTGGCTCCCAGTGTGTTTCTGAACACAATTCAAAGTGTTGCTGCTGACCTTTAAAGCCCTAAACGGCCCCCCATTGTTCAGCCCAGACACTGAGGTCCTCCTCTGAAGGTCTTCTGCTGGTTCCCTCACTGCAAGAAGTGAAGTTACAGGGAACCAGGCAGAGGGCCTTCTTGGTAGTGGTGCCCTCCTTGTTGAACACCCTCCCTGTCAAGGAGACAAGAACTACATAACTTTTAGAATACATCTGAAGGCAGCCCAGTAACCGGAAGTTTTACTGTTTGATGTTTTCTTATGTTTTGATATATGCCATAAGCCACCCAGAGAGGCTGGTGAGACCCAGGCAGTTGGGTGTGGTATAAATAACAAAATTATTATTATTATTTTATTATTATTATTATTTATTATATTGCTTGTAAGGACACGCAAGTCCCCTTACCAAACACAATGCATTCCCTGGAAATTGTTAGGTGAGCGTTTGTTTAAGGAGTCCACAATTTCCATTGATTCCTGTGGGAACATTTCTAATTGGAGGATTTGTCCCAACTCTTCCTGAAATTGCTGCAGCCTACCAATAAAAGACAGACAAAGGAAAAACTGATTAGTTCAGTCTCTCCTGCTCCCTGATTTGTCTGAGATTGCTTCCTGCATGGTTTCTGCTCCCAAATGGCTACTGGCCACCAAAGCACAAAGTAAGGAAGTTGGCAAACTCTGGGTGTTTGGATATCTGAATCTGTGTAGTGGTTTGAGCATAATTGGATAAGTATTTTTTTTTCATAATGAGTAGGCAGATTGAAGGACCTGTGTGTAAGTGCAACAGGGAACTCTATGGGAAGCATTTTGAAGCATTATTTTTAATAATCCTTTGTATTCTATTCACAGGGAAATGTATAAAAGAGCACAAGGAAGAACGCGTATTGGGAAAAAGAATTTCAAAAAGCGTTGGTTCTGTTTGACAGATAGAGAGCTCACTTATCATAAGCAACAAGGTATTAGTGCTGTTTATTTGCAACTTCAGCATTTTAAGTTACAGGATGTGGTCTATTTATAGTGCAGACTTTGTTCTTTCGTTAGGGTAATTAAATGAATTCATTAAAACAGAATCCTGTTTTTGTTCAAAGTGGTATAAAGTAGTAAAAATATGTTGTCTTCTATATTCTATATTTTTTAAATTCCAGCTCGTATTTCCAAACCCAGTGCTAGTCTAGAAAAAGAGGTGCCAGAACTCACCATGAACGCCTCCCTTGTTGTCTTATGATGGCAATGGTGCCCTCCTGAGAGGTGCCAGAACTGCGTTCTTGTGAGTTCTGGCTGAAAAAAAGCCCTATCCAAGCCTGCTTACTTTCTTACCTAACAGAGGCACTTGCATATATGTGTTAACCATAATAGAGTTGGCAGCCATATGTTTTTTCTACTGCTCTTGCTCCATAGGAAATGAAAAATGGAATGCTAGAGTTCAATTCCAAATTCTACTAAGATTTTGTCTCCAGCATTATCCTAATCAATAGTTTTCTTTTCTATAGTTTGTACCAATTTACTCATTCTTATTTACACAGATAAAGATCCTATTTACACCATTCCAATCAAAAACATCCTTGCAGTGGAAAAGCTTGATGAGAATGCCTTTAACAGGAAAAACGTAAGCTGGATTTAGTTTTGAAATATTAGTTAAGAATACACTTAGTTTTTAAGCTAACTGCTCCACAGGGCATTTGTTCTTGGAAAATAACATTATATAATTATCATGTTTACTTGCAATGCCCCCATCTTTTTGAAACATTTATCAACCATATTGTAGATCAGAGCTGAGCAACCTAAACTGGCTGGCAGGCCAAATTCTTATCTCCCCTATCTCTCATTGGCCAAATTTGAGAGCTCCACAGAGCTGCCATCCTGTCAATTAAATGAAATAACAATGACATCAGATGATGATTGTGCAATGCTTTGACACCCTACTGATGAACAGACTCAAAATTATCATCTTTCTGCTGATGTTGGGGGGGGGCATAATATCTGGCCTGCTTTCTGCAGGGATCAGCTGCATGATCAACTTTCCACACAGAAATCCAGTTGTGGGGCAGCTGAACATGGTTTGAGGAAACTGGCTAAATTGGGACCCATACCACGTCAAATTTAGCCTGGACAGCCCAGAGGTTCTCCACTCTTGTAGATGGAACTTAACATATAATTGAGGGAAATACCGTGAAAAGTATCCTGAGTTAATAGATTTAGGACAGGCTTCCTCAACCTCGGCCCTCCAGATGTTTTTGGCCTACAACTCCCATGATCCCTAGCTAGCAGGACCAGTGGTCAGGGATGATGGGAATTGTAATCTCAAAACATCTGGAGGGCCGAGGTTGAGGAAGCCTGATTTAGGAGGTCTAAATAGGAAACACTGGTTAAGTTGTCTAAGCAGGCAATGTGCATCTACTAAACTATGAATTGAAACTCATGAAACTCTATAACATTTGTTATCCCGCAGATAACAAAATTTCTGCTCAAATACCTATCCACCAACTATACACACACATACACATGGGGATGGATACATATATCCATATCACGGCCTAGCCAATTGTCCTGGATCCATACTGGACAACATCAAGCTTATAAATAAACTAAAGAACTGGCTTACGTGAAATAGATAATTGTTAAAGCCTCGATTAAAAATAGACTTCTAATTTGGAGGGCAAAGGTCCCTTAAAGGTAAATGCTTAATTGCAAAATAGTTGAAAAACATTACCCACAAATACTTCGTTCATATATGCAGTCAATACATTACAACTTAACAATGTCCTTATATAGCAAAAGAGTTACCTTAGCTGCTGATAACTTGATACTGTGACAGTAAAATGTATATGCAAATATCATACAACAATGGCAAGGAAATTAATACAGGCAACGGCCATTTTACCCTTGTCCAATATGTGCGCAACCACACAAACATATCCACAACCCAGAAGAGGCCAGAAAAGTGAGTGGGGGTCAAGAATGTAACCCCACCCAAAATGGTTTTTGTCTGTATAGCAAAAAGTGACCAGTTTATACATTTTTGGAGTCCTGTACTACTTTTATAGCTGCCATCCAACTAATGTCATCCTTAAGCCCACAAGGCATTAATAAACACAAGGCAGGTTCAATTTGGGGTGCACTTTCTTTCATTTTAAGGTTTTTGGTTGAGAATACTGTTTTGATTCTTCCTATTAATGATTATTTTCCAGAAGGAGCTGCTGCTTGAAATATAAGGGGCAGGGTCCCACATAATGTTAGCGCAAGAAGCAGGAGAGTTGCTGTTGTGCAAGCCATTTTGTTATGAAAGCAGGGTATATGATATATTAACACTGTTCAAGCTCTTCTGCCCACCCAAGGCGCCTGTTAGATCCAGCTGTTGCAGTACATGAGGAATGGGGCTTCTGTTAGTCACACGACTGTTGTGCTAGTAGCTGCCACAGTTGAGTCTGTTTCTTGGTTTATGATGTAAGATACGATGGACAAGGAGAAGGATGTCATGATAAGTAACAATGTGGCTGCCGAGAGAACTAAGCTGATGAAGGGTGTAGCATTGCAGTCCTGCTACTAAGCAATAGAACAGAAATTTCACAAAATTGCTAAATAAAACATCAAATGAAGAGAATTTTGTGCTGCTTGTCATTTGGAGTCCTGTGAATAAACTGTGGGTTGCTGAATAAAAAGGATATTTTCTTTCTCAGATGTTTCAAGTGATACATGCTGAAAAGCCACTCTACGTGCAAGCAAATAATTGTGTGGAGGCTAGTGAGTGGATAGAAGCTCTCTGTAGGAAGAGCAGATACAACGAAAGCAGATTGAGTGTTTATCATCCATCTGCTTTTTTGAATGGAAACTGGCTTTGCTGTAAGGCTACATCAGAGAACTCAGAAGGTTGCACACCATGCACTGTGTAAGTAACATCTGCAAAGAAAGATGTATACTTGTTTGGAAATAGAAATAAGATTGGTCTCTGCCTGTTTTTGCTGGGATTTCAGTCAGTCCCTGGCATGTTTGTTGCCCAAAGGGGCCTCATAGCAGAATAGTGTGTGTATGTTTAAGGCCACTTGTCATAATTCTTGACTGGAAATCATTAGAACATGACATTAGAGTTAAACACCCACTACCTATCGGACGCGGGTGGCGCTGTGGGTAAAAGCCTCAGCGCCTAGGGCTTGCCGATCGAAAGGTCGGCGGTTCGAATCCCCGTGGCGGGGTGCGCTCCCGCTGCTCGGTCCCAGCGCCTGCCAACCTAGCAGTTCGAAAGCACCCCCGGGTGCAAGTAGATAAAAAGGGACCGCTTACTGGCGGGAAGGTAAACGGCGTTTCCGTGTGCTGCGCTGGCTCGCCAGATGCAGCTTTGTCACACTGGCCACGTGACCCGGAAGTGTCTGCGGACAGCGCTGGCCCCCGGCCTCTTGAGTGAGAGATGGGCGCACAACCCCAGAGTCTGTCAAGACTGGCCCGTACAGGCAGGGGTACCTTTACCTTTACCTATCGGATCTGGCTACCCAAACTGCATGGGTCATAGTCCCTGCAATGTATAAATTGGTTTTGGGGCTGCCATTTGGCTATGGTAACTTGTAACCGTCAAATACCCAGCATTTTCCTTGCCAGCAGCAGGGAGCTTGAAACACTGTTGCCATTTTTGAGAGCAGCCCTGTGATATACAAAGGAAAAGGTTTCTTCTCCTCATTTCAGATGATTACCTGTACAAGTACAGTTGTACCTTGGATCCTGAATGCCTTGGTACTCAGACGTTTTGGTTCCCGAACGCTGTAAACCCGGAAGTGAGTGTTGGGTTTGCAAGCGTTCTTTGGAACCCGAACGTCCAACGGGGTTTCCACAGCTTCTGATTGGCTGCAGGAGCTTCCTGCAGCCAATCAGAAGCTGCACTTTGGTTTCCAAACATTTTGGAAGTTGAACAGACTTCCGGAATGGATTCGGTTCGACTTCCAAGGTACAACTGTAATCTGATATAGCTGCTACAGCACATCAATCTCTCCCTTGGTTCCTGCTAATCTGGAAGACATTTGAAGGCTGATTTTGGATCTTAAACCATAGAATGAAGCTGCATTATCAAGCAGAAGTGCGCCTAGGACCTACACACTCCCCTTTCCCCTCTTCTCCAGCAATGGCTCCAAAGAGGAGATTGGAAACACCCACTTCTTGTTTTAAACTAAAAGTAGCTTCCTGTCTTCTGATGTAACAATAAACTTGTAACTTTAAAAGAGGGAGTGTGGGTGCTTCTAGTCTCCTCCTCGTGGCCACACTGTCGAGAGAGAGAGAAAGGAGCATACAGAAGTGAAGCATGCTCACATAGTGCTACACTTCAGATGAACAAAAGTTCCAAAACAGGCAATAAGCAGCTGGAATCCTTTCTCAGTTTCTGGCCCAGGCCTTCTCTAGAACACAACTGAGAGTGTCAACCTGTGCAGTTAACCTAGGATTTGTAGCTAGAGAGATGTGTGCTTCTTATATGATATATTCCAGTCCTTTAGTTCACACATAGCAGGTGGAAGGAACAGGCAACATTGTAATCGGGAAAATTGATACCATTGATGGCGGGAGCCAGTTGCATGTGTTAAACTGCTTTAGATAATCGTTTGTAACGTACAGTGAAGGCTGGAGATGAATGTATATGTATATAGTTTATAAACTTTTAATTGCAGGGGTGTGCCTAATGACATCCAAATAGAGATTGATGGGGATCGAGAAGCAGAGAGAATCTACTCCCTTTTTGCTATCAACATGCCAAAGCTGCAGAAGATGGAAGGTACAGATATACTAATTCAAGTAGTGCTGACTTCTTAGAAATAGTAGTGTTGGAGGAAAAAAACATTATTTAGTAAATTGTTAAGTTTATGAGAATTGGTTATAGAACAAGTGGCAAATAGATTTCTTTTGTGTCCAGTAAAGTAGTTTTCTTTCTTAATTATTTTTTTAAAAAAACATTTTCTGTTACATATGCTTCTGCTTCTGAACACGTAGAAGAATACAGGTTTTGTTTAATAAAAATTAAGGCCTCCCTAATACTGTTGTTTGTACGTACTTATTTTTAGAGGCTTGTGAAAGTATAGCAGTCTATCAAGGTCCGCGGAAGGAACCGGATGACTATTCTAATTTCAAAATTGAGGACTCAGTAGCAACTTTTCAAACACTTAAGCAAATAATATCTGTTGTAGAAAAGTTGGATGAGCATCATGACCGACATGGGAAGAAAAGATCATCTAGTGCTAAATATGGCAGTGAGTAAGTATTGTAGGTACTTCTACCTTTAGGGTTGATCTGTCTCCTGACAAACCAAATGTACTCTGAAATATCACCCAACTTTTTTTCTCAAGGTAAACCATGCAAATTAGCTCTGCTTCTGAGAAATAGTTGACTCAAACCCAGACACATTACTATTACACATCTCCATATTTAGCATAAATAAGCTGTATCAATTATGCTATTCTTGGTTACTGTAGAAACAGTAAAATGTGGACTGGCCAAGGTAATTGTTAGGTGGATTTGTGGCTGGCTCGCTGACCGACCAAACCAAGAGTGCTCACTAACGGTTCCTCATCCTGGAAAAAAGTGACAAATGGAAGGGTTCCATCCTGGGCCTGTTGTTGTTCAATGTCTTTATAAATGACTTGGATAAAGGAATTGATGGGATGCTCATCAGATTTGCTGAAGACACTAAGCTGGAATGCCACAGAAGACAAAATCAGGATTCAATATGATCTTAACAGATTGGAGAACTGAGCCAAAACTAACAAAATATAAATAGGAACAAATGTAAGATTTTAATCTTAGGCAGCAAGAACCAGCTGCACAAATATAAGATACGACACTCTTCAAGCACATTTAATCAGTAATACACATCATTTTGCACCATTCAATATTTCCCTCTTCAGTGGTCCATTTTATATGTATTAAATAGGTATTTCCCACTAGTATGTTATCCTAAACGGACTGCAGCAAAGAGAGCGGTTGAGCTAGCATGCTTTCATATTTTTAAGCTACTTTTATCACCTAATAGACATGGTTTCTTTTTCCTCTTTTTTTCCAGAGAAAATCCAATTGTTGGGAAAATTTCTTAACCAAAGACACACTGCAACAAATGGATTTCGAAGAAACTGGAGTAGTTTTCACTTTTTAAAAATCCTGATTGTATGCTGATTCAGAGTATTTAAGAATGTACATTGCCTGGATATTAGCTGTGTACAGACAATATATTTATTATTTAATAGGGAAAAGACTTGCTTGGGAATCTGATTGTTTTGCAGGGTGAGGAACATCAGTTCCATTTCGCTTAAAGAACTAAAAGTGCCAGAAGATGAAAGTAAACAAATTTTCTAGCGCTGGAAGGAACTACTAAAGGAATAAGCTTTCTAAGGGAGGAAATTAACTACCACTGCAGAAGGGACTTTGGGTGTGCCAAGATAATAATCAATTTCATTTATGAACCATCGGTACCTATTCTGTGGACAATGAGTCTTGGCAAAAGAAATCCCAACAGGTAACAAAAGGAATTGAAGCTTTATATACAGCGCACGGCCACTTTTAAAATGGTCCTTTCTTAATCCACAATAGACATTTGTAAAGAAACAAAGTGGTACTTTTTAAATGTGCATTCATAATTAGCAATGTTATGTTATTTAAGTGATATTACTGAAGCAGGACAAGTCAGGGAGTCTATGCATCTTGTTTACAATTGGAGTGAGCAGTGAATGGAGTGACATGGGACCACTGTCTGAATTTTGTTTTTGTTTTTTTAAATAGCCAATTACTAGTACTTTATTTAGCAATCAGGGCTTTTTGGGAAGTACTGTGTAAGAACTTTGTGCTGTTGGGAAACTATTATGGGTGCATACCAAGCAACATCGACCTGCCAATCAAAACAATCGCCCTAAAGATAGGTATTACACATTGGAAATATGTCACATCCAATTGCGACTAGTTGTTTTCGAAAACCACTCCAAGCACTTTAAATATCTGGATTGCCCCCAGATTATATTTAAAGATACTTTTTAGTATCTAATCATTATGATCAGTTGAATGATCACTATTGTGGCTTAAAACAATGCTTTTGTGAACATTTTTATATCTAGTTTTTTACTTGCCAGTTGAAGTTTTGGACTCAGATTTGCATTTAGAAACTCTTAATCTTGCCTTCTTGATATATTTTTAATCATAGGCTGATAAAAATGTATGTAATGAACAGAAACATGGTATCCCACTAAGGCATAGGCTGGACCCATTGACATCAATACACTTAACTCCATTGATTTCAGTGGGTCTGCTCTAAGTATGACTAATGCTTGATATCACCCCAGGCTTCCTTTCATCAGTATTATTGAATGTGGTACTAGGAAACCTCATATTGGGAGCAATTTTCTGAGCACTGTAAAAATTGATATATTGCCACATATTTGTATATTGTTGTTCTAGTTTACTTTTCTACACTTGTTTTTCTTCTTTTTGGCTGCTATTTGCCACTGTTGTGGTTAATATTTGTTTTAATTGATAGAAATTGGGAAGAATGGATACAAGCTGCTTAAAATACTACATGAATTACTAACAGTATGGCATTGCCTAAGAAAAAATTCAAAGATCTTGCTGTAGGATTCAGCAGCCAGATTACAAGGCTTTCTGCACCAGCAAATAAATGCTTATAATCTACTCAGCTACTTTAGGCATGCTCAAAAGGGTTGCATGCAGCCAGTGGAAGTCATTTTGGAACAGCCGATACCCATGCCTTATCACTAACTGCTTTGGATAGGTCTTTTGAGTTTCAGAAATAGTTTGCCATAAACATGGGGACTATTGTTGAAGTCCTCTGGGCCCATGGGCTTAGCTGTGTAGTGCTTTGGATCATGGATCTGAGTGGATTAGCAGAATGAATGGCGCAGAAGTTATGTAAGAAGAACACTATAGAGGTACAAACAAATCTAAGAAAATTACAACTGAATCAATAATTGGGAGGTAGAAAGCTATTTTATATATGTATTTCAAGTGCAGTGACTCCTGAATCAGAGGTGTTCTTCTTTCTATGCTCTGCATTCAGCAATGGACAAAGCCAGAAGTACTGACGGAAATTATTTCCTCTAGATAAGGCTCTCCATCAGAATACCCTGTTCAGGCCTGCGTATTCTACAATCTACTATCGTCTGATAACATTTTTTAAAAATTGTACATGGCACATTTATCCACCCTAGGTTTAAACAAAAAGATTGAACTAAAATATTGGAGATGTGATTGTGCATTGCAATTTGTTTGTTCGGGGACTTGTTTCAGTGGGTTTTACTGTTTTTGATAGGCAAATGCTATTAATTCAATCATTGGTTCATCACCTGGGTGAAAGCTACATACTATATCAGTTGTAGTAGTGGGATCATGTCATATGTCACTCTTTTAATCTTTATTTAATTCAATTGGTGAAAAATAAAGATGCAAATAAATGCAAATAGTACAATCAATACAAAATAATAGTTATATTTATATTAGTTCTTAATCATGTACATAGTTTTAAACAGTGGCCTAATTTGCTCATCAAGGTAAGTCATTGCTTATCATTCCATCTTTACCACTCCTGTAGCATGAGGGAAAACGAGCCACAATCCCTGATTTAAAAGTATATCCAAATCAAAATTGCCGTTTGTTGTGCTGAAACAAACTGCAGTTGAAAAGCCAAGAACTTTGGGTTTACATCATTGTTTGCTTGAAACAAAATAAGCCACAATTTCTGGTTTGGATATAACACTAAATTGGGGATTATGGTTTGTTCCTCCAAGGGAAGGACTGAAGTGGGGGTGTTCTGCATTTTCATGGTGAGCCATTGACTATGCTTTCCCTTGAAATCTGAGCACTTAAGGTGTCCTGAGACAATCTTTCATCTCAATAATGAATTAATAAAGTTATTCCCAAGTAGTTGAATAGCATTGGCAGCGCAGTACAGCCAACAGCTTTTACTTAACGATAACACTCCCTGTTTTACATACGTGCTTTTAGATATGATATATACATTATATAAAATCATGTTGTAATATCTGACTATGACCATGAGAGCCCATACCAAAGAAGTAATAAACAATATGGGAAGGATGTCCAACTAACAATTTTAATATTCATATTTGTAAATACCATGCACAGTGAAGTTTGCCTTTTCATTAATACAGTAATGTATTACAGGAATAGTGCAAAGTATTATTTTATTTTTGAAATAATTCAGCCTAGCCACAGGGTTATCTTAAAAATCATGAGGTTGGTAAATATGACCGTACAATCCAAATCCATGGGCCTCCTGATCTATATTATATTCTGAATTACAGTCTTAAGACTAGTACCCGACTTTATTCTTACATCGCCTTATTTTTAACAGTTTCCCTCACCCCACTCTGTTTACAGCAGAATATGGTATACCTCATTTCGCATCCCAAAAAGATGTGTTATAGGAAAAATTACATTTTAATTTTAAAAGTAGGTATATAAATCAAAAACTTGTGTTAAATATTCAACCCACATTAGCAGTCTGTATGTAATAATTTACACTGGTGGTTTTTTTCTTTTGTAGAGGGGGAATTGCTCTGTTTGGAGAAACCCACTTCCTCCAGTTCCTTTAGCTGCACTAGGGAGTTCCCAATAGTGTAGCCAGATGCTCCCTGTCAGAATCATTCAGCTGAGTGGCACTGATGGGGAACCCCACTTGCAAAATAATTGGGAGCCCACTTTAAGCAGTTTCATCCGTACCTGCCCCACTCTTGCTCCATACCTGTCACATATGTCAGCTGTGGGGCAGGTGGGGATGATTTGTGGGGAACTGCCTTGCAGGCCTAATTAGGCTCACAAGCAGGGAGTTCTCCATCCCTGGAGCTGGAGTGCACCTGAAAGATGATTTGAAGTAACCCGCAGTGGCCATCCCTAGAACATAAGCAAATTGGCATGGAGTTCTTTCTGAGGTTTGAGTGTTAAAAATGTTAAAGGTATTGTGCCATCATTTTTTGTTGATAGGCAAAGTAACTTTAAAATGTATTATGCACTTGTATTCATCACAAATAGTGATACTGTCTGTAACTTTTCATGGAATCTAGATGCTTTACTTGATTAGGAGATTGCAACATGATTATTTGATTCATCAAAAAAAAAAAAAGATGAATAAGGTCTCTTAAAACAGGCAAAGTAATAAACCACCTTAAAAGACCAGTGTTCCTGACCTACTGTTAAGTGATTTTGCTGTTTGGTGTTCCTAAGCTACATGCTTAGTATTCAAGAATCTTGCTGAGATTTGACATTGGTATCATGCATCACTTTTGGATTCCTTTACATATCACACAAATGTGACCTACAACAAAATGTTGCAGGGTGAAGTGCTTCAATTCATCTTTCCAGCCACTGCATTCCATTTCCTCTTCCTGGTTTTTCATTTCCCACTTGGTTAGACAGCCAACATTTCCTGCTCACATAGCATATTGGGCTATTTGGTGGGGGGTGGGTCTTCCGTTTTGATGTTTTCCCTCTTCTTAGGGGTGTGAGGTGGCCACACTGGTGCCCAGCTCCAGCTACCTTACAATCTTGGATTTTCCCATTGATTTGCATGTGTAGTTCGCACTTCATCACTGGGACATTTTAATCATAGCTTCTCCGTGTGAACCTCAAAATTACTTATCCTGACAATCTCAACCTTATATTTCTGTCTTCTTCCATCATCTTTTACTAATTCTTACTCTGTTCTTGCTTTCACACAAATCTCTGCCTTCTTCCTGGGGGCACTAAGCATATTCAGTCTTCATTGGACTGTTTCAGTGAATCTTGTGCATTACTTTTGCTAACTTTTTTGTAATCTGCAAACTTCGGAGTTCCCATGAATCTACTGATACCTTCCTCTTCTGCTGGTGCCATTTTGGCTGTATGAGCAGTGGCATCTGTGCTGAGCATCTGAAAATATAGGGGATGGTGGACTTAAACAATCATCTGGGGCTTTTCAGTATGTTGATACTCAGTCAAGATGATTGAATTACAGTGTTAACTCTTTGCATCATAACTGTGTCATTCTACTTTGGCATTTGATGAAGCCATTTACCCTACTAAACATGTTGGTCTGTAAGGTGCTTCAAACTTTTTGTAATGCTTCTGTTAATCGTTTTGGTTCCAGTTCACATTATTTCTAAAATAATTCGCTCCTTTTTATTTTTGGAAGTGTATGCCATGATTGCACCAGAACCATGCCAATGCATAATATTTATTACTGAGGGTCATTACTCTGCAAACAGTTCTGTTGAAAGGATGTAAACTTAAATTGGGATAGTTAATATTAAGAAAACTGGGGTCACCTATTAATCAGTTCTGTCTGTATATCATATCTTCACGAAGTAACGTTTGAGTAACTTTGTTTCTGCCTTATTCTAAAAGAGCATGGTTAATTTCTGATCCTTGTGCAAGCATAGTTCTGTGGATGGAGAGGTTCAGAATAGTGCTTAATAAAGCCCCCATTCCCCTGCCTCATTGACCTTTTACTATACATAGATAGCAGCAAACCGCCCACTGTTTACCAGGAATGGCTAGTACACATCTCCCATATTAGTAATTAATCTATTCAGTTGCTGTTGCTAGAGTTATACTGGATTGCTGTGCAGAAGGAACACATTGACCTGATGATGTGAGTCATGACTGGCATTCTGTGTATTCATCAAAACATGGAGATGGACAGAGGGCTCTCAAGCAAATAAAGCTCATCATCCTCCAAATTACATTTATACCAAATTAAACCTGAGCTCTTCAAAACTATTATGGGGAATAAATGCACTTTCAAAAGTTAAGGTACAACATTGCGTAAAGTACAAGGCAGTTAATAATAAAGCAGCACTGAAAAATATTTCATGTTCCAATGAAGCGGTATCGATGTTTTCAGCATGTGGCCAAGTGCCAAAGATCTTCCTAGCCCTGACCATGCAATGCTTTTTGTCAGTGTTATATTTCAAATGCAGTAGATAACCCAGAATTAAGTTTTGTATGAACTAGGTAGTAAATATTGAAAAGGGTTTCTGTTTGGATTAGCCTAGAGATTTTTTTAAAAAGACTGCTTGCTTAATTAGCTGTGGTTGACATGTATATTTTGCAGTGTATTTTTAATTTGTCAAGATGATACGTTGAATGTATTTTTATTTAAAGATTATTTTCTTAACACAAGTATTAAAGTTTGAACCTTGCATGTTGCAGCCACTTTTAATATGTTGATTGATCATTTTAAATACTTAATACACACATAAAGGTTTTCTCAAAGAGTGGATGCTAAAAAGATATTGATCAATTGCTTATTGTTCCATCTTATGAAATAGGCAGGAAATATTAGGATTATGAATGAATTGTGCCCTTGACTGAAAGAAACATCGGTGGTTAACATACAATATAACTTCTGCAGAAAACCTGTGAAACAGGGTATGACTATGACTGTAACATAAACAAATTACATGTCAAGTACAGATAACCTTAAAAGTCAACTCAAAGAAACCAAGCAACCATATCATGACATTTATATTAATCAAGATAAACAGAATCCCTTTAAAATAATTGTGTGGTTTTATATAAAAATGCAAGGTGTGCTAGTATAGCCTAAATGAAACATTTATTTCCTTGGAAGAATAGATATCAAAAAATTTTATTCCTAAATGTTCCAGTTAGTACACCAGAAGAAAGGTTATGAGAATTTTAAAATGTGCCTTTCATATGGAATTTTAACAAAATTAAGAGGTAAACTCAAAATACCTTTGGATTAAAGGAGCTATCGGGTATCGCATATAATATATGGCTCATAGCCCTACTAGTATCTTAGCATATTTAAACACTTCAAATAGAATCCTAAACAATTTTATTCAGAAGTAAGACCCATTGAATTCAATGGAACTTGCTTTCAGTTAAGTGTATATAGAATCACAGCCTTTAATAAGATGATGATAGGGTGAGAAAAACACAAAGCTTTTAAAAATTGTTGTGAATGTAATAAAAATTTGGGACTGCAGGTGTAAAATAGCTTTGATACAGTCAGTGGCTTCAATCATAAATGAATTCAATGTAGATGAACATTTGAGAGTGTTTAGATTCTAAAGATTTAAATGTGGATATAGCACAGAATGTTAGATCTGTTTTTAAAAATGGGCAGTTTCCTTCTTAGTCATTGTATCACCTTCAAGATCTTGGGGTAGGGAGGAACTTTGTCTTAATAAGGGAAGGTACTCAAAACTACAAAATGTTGAACTTGCAGCATAAAACGTATCTTATTTTTCTGTATCCATGCTAGGCAAACTGAAGTATTGCAAAAGCGTGTGCATATTTTCATGTTCTCCAGAACATTTTGTCAGTCTAGATAGAGAGTGAACAAATTTGATGGTAGAGTGTGGGGTGAGGTAGAAGATGTTCAAATGAGGCTCTGGCAGGTGAGTATCTTCTGGGAAGCAGCAGCATATACAATGGTTTATAAGAATATTAGAAAATATAGAATCTAGCTGTTACCCAGATGGGTCTCCGTCCTTGGACAAAACATATCAGTTTCTTAGTAGGTAGAAATACAGGCAGGGTTTTAAAATAAACAAATCTGAAAGGTTAATTTCAGGCAGCGAGGTAGGTTTTTAAAAAAATAAAATTAAAAAGTAGGAGTCAAAGTGAGTTACTTCACCTAACGGCCCCTTTGGAATGGGTTGCATCCAACACAGCCCATGCATGAGCAGTACTGGTTTCTGCAATTGGGCTTCACCGTCCTCACCTCCACCCTCATGCATGCCCTCAAAATCTATTTCCAAAGGGTTGAGGGATCTTCTGAAACAGATTTTGGGGTACATGGGAGGCTGGGGGTGGGGAGGAAAGTGAAGTCTACCCACCTGATGTTGGATCCTGCCCAGTCCCCTTCCACATTGCATCTTAAGACTCAGTAAATGCAAGGTCTATCCTTGGCTCAAGCATCAGACATTTTTCTTCCACATCCTTTGTTTTCTTTGCCAGTTCATCTGATGAAGAGTCAGGGCTCTTTTTTTTTTTAAGGAAAAACCGGTGCTGGTATTCAGTGTGAAGTTGTTACAGTAAGTGCCACACTTTTAACATGGGGGTACAGAAAGTGCCAGTACTATGTACCCTTGATTACCCTTAGGGGGGAAAGCACTGAAGAACTCAAAAAATGCACACTCTTTTGTAAGATGTTGGTTGGTCTGGGATATATACTGCCCTAATGGGTGTGTGTGAATAAAATAATTTATTATGGGCCAACATGGCTACCATATATGAGAAGGTGGAATTAAGAAATATAATGATACGTATCATCATGGAAATTGCATATGATATATACAACTGATAACAGTAGATGTCTAAGGAGATTCAATCACCACATCATAAGATTATCTAGGAGATTAAGGCACTATGTTGTGATTATGCAGCTAAATTCAAAAGTTTTGGGAATCAGTCTAGATATTTGTGGCTTGGATATTACCCGATGCTTTATTATATTCTGATGTGACAATGCTGTCACTATCAAATATTCTGATATCCTTCCTTATTACATATAATTGCCAGATTGAGTTTGGCTGGACATCAGAAAATGAGGTTTCCTCATCTCCAACAGACTGGCTTAACTGGGTCTGTGTGATGTTTACTTCAAACAGACAGACAACAAATCATCAATACAATATCAAGCTGTAACTGATGTTGGGTTGTCAGTGAGGTTAATTTTCTTCTGCATGCTAATTATTATAATTGGTTATGAGGAATGTTTTCCTGTAAAAGTTGATTTTTACACATACAAATAAAGAAATTGAGATTTACAAATGTAATGTTCAATGTTAACATACATCTTTCAAATACATACTTCTGTATAATTTGATAGTTTAGCTAGGGCACATAAACTAAGGCACAAGGGAGACAATTTGGTTATGAATGTAACTTGATGGCATTTCAGTTTTTTGTTTTTTTTTTTAGTGTTCTGCAAGATCGGGGTAAAAAAAAAAAAGGTACAAAATAATAATAAAAATTATTCATATAAAATTATAAATCCTTTCCTTTCTCTGCACACTCTCAATCTCGTCTCACTTTATATTATTAAGACATCCCTGATTAAATTGACAAGAATAAGGGTTATATGAGCAGAAATGCAGGATAATCCTGGCTCTTTAAATAAAACAAGCTTTCTCTGTTCCTCAGTCATGTCACAAGGTTGCTAGGTGACCTGAAAACACTCCAGTTGTAGGAAGCGCAGGAGAAATTCAGAGAGAAATTCCAAAGGGTAAACGGGATGGGTGGGAGGGGCACTGTACCCACTCTTCCGAGAATTAACAAAGCCTACAAATTGCCAGACTTCAACTCCTTTGCAATATTTGGTGTGTTTACCAAAGTGGGTAAGTACAATTCCTTCCTCCAACTGGGCAAACTAAGCCAAGCTTTCCCCATCTTCCTTCTGAGGACTGACCGGCAGAATCCAACCAAAAATAAAACCCTGCCAGTGCACTTATTGTCAGATGCTATGGCTTCCATATTCTCCTGGGATAATGGCCATTCCAATAGCTAAATAGGGACTGGAGCAAATTTGTGCCCATTCCTGAGCTGCCTGTGTGCAGTATAGCTGTCTATACTGTGTGCAGTATAGCTGTCTATACTGTGTGCAGTATAGCAGGAACCCTACTTCCCTCATGGCAGAACTAGAGTTGTGCCCCAGCAATCTTAGAAAGTTATCGAGTGCAAGTCCTGGCCAGCCATGGTACCCAAGCAGCAGGTCCTAGGAGCTGAAATGGTTTGCATGCCTTCTTATGTCATGTAGCAGTAATGATGAATAAAGCCCGAGGGGCAAATGTAAGGAAGATGGTCTGTCAGTATGTGTGTGTGTCTTCTCCCTGTCCCAGTTTAGGGCTTTTCAGTGATTTGTTATTTCAACAGTAAATCTTGGGCACACACATTACAGAGTTAGTGACACAAATTAATAATGAGTTAGAAATGTCTCTGTGCTTTAGAACATGTGAATATGCAATTCTTATAGCTGATTTTATCAGGCGTTTTAGAGAGAGAGCCCATTTCCATGGTTTACTTAGTGTATTTTATCTTCCATTAAATCAGCCACTAGAGTCTTCCAGCAGCTGCTTTTACTAGAGTTTTATAGAGTTCCAGTCTATTGTGACTTTGAAAAACAGAGGTTTCGTCAGATCTATAAAATTATGAGGGACGCGGGTGGCGCTGTGGGTAAAACCTCAGTGCCTAGGACTTGCCGATCGTATGGTCAGCAGTTCGAATCCCCGTGGCGGGGTGTGCTCCCGTCTTTCGGTCCCAGCTCCTGCCCACCTAGCAGTTCGAAAGCACACCTAAGTGCAAGTAGATAAATAGGTACCGCTTTATAGCGGGAAGGTAAACGGCGTTTCCGTGTGCTGTGCTGGTGCTAGCTCGCCAGAGCAGCTTCGTCACGCTGGCCACGTGACCCGGAAGTGTCTCCGGACAGCGCTGGCCCCCGGCCTCTTAAGTGAGATGGGCGCACAACCCTAGAGTCGGACACGACTGGCCCGTATGGGCAGGGGTACCTTTACCTTTACCTTTATAAAATTATGGGGATAAGACTAAGGCTCTGTTCTACTAAGGCTCTGTGGCTACTAAGGTTCTGTTCTGCCTCTACTGTCAGAGGCTGTGCACCAGTTGCTGGGAATCACAAATGGGGTTTTCCCCTCAGATCCTGCTTGTGAGCTTGTGAAGATGCAGAGCTCTTCATATTGTTGCACACCATCCCTATCTTCAAGTGGTGCGCGAATCCAGGAGTCGTAGGCTCTTATCGAGCGTTCATGTTTCCTTTGGAATGAAGGCCAGCAGAGACTGCATTATCTCTATGATATATGGTTTATTTACACATATATACAACCTGAGCCCACGATGAATGGGTTCACAGCATTAACACCCCAAGAGGGTCTTGCTTCTTCACTCATAGCCACAGCCTTGGATGCAAGCAGAAATCAGGCATGTCTCTCCCTTCTACTTCTAACTTACACAAACACACAACTCACCTCTGGGTTGTGTCTTTTTTCTAACTGCCAGCAAGTTGAGGAGGTTGTCCAACCTATTTGCTGTCTGGCACAGAGGCACTTCTTTTGTTACATATTTAGATCCCCTCCCCCTCTTTCCTTTTTCCTTTTTCCTTATGTGATGGAACTCCTATTTGGGGACTTGCCTGGCTTTTTTCTGGCCCACATAGGCCCAGTCTCGATAGTTGGCCTTGGTGAAGACTTGACGTTTTCATCCCCCAAAAAGTTTTTGATTTGAGTTCCTACTGAAATGAGGCTGTATTTTCATATTTTAATGTTGTATTTTAATCTTGTTTTTAAGTTGTATTTCAATCAATTGTTTTTATACCTGGTGTCAGCCGCCCTGAGCCCGGTCTTGGCTGGGGAGGGCGGGGTATAAATAAAATTATTATTATTATTATTATTATTATTATTATTATTATTATTATTATTGAGGGCCATTATCAAGAGGTTTGCTCGTCAACCTGGGAAGGTAGCCCATCTAGGAGAAGGAACACCCTGATCCTAAACCTCTGCTGCTGCTTTGCAGGATATCTTCAAGAGAAGGAAAGGTTAAGGCGTAAATCCTACACAAAGTGGGGTGATGCCTTGTACGCCTCCTTCCAGCAACTCCTGCACCTAAACTGGTGCCAAACGTATTGCTCTGCTTTCTTTTGGACCACATCAGCAAGGCTGAGTGGTGTGTGTCTCTTGTCATTTGGGCAGCCCAGGGACTCCATACACACTGCCCAGGCTTGCATCCCAGGGAGGTCACTTCAGTGCCAGTAACGCAGCAGTTTGACTTCGTCCCCAGAGGTGCACTCCATTGCCTCTCAAGACAGGTGGATGCCAACAACACTGTCTGGCTGTTTCAACCATTTGAATCCTTGCTGGATCCATGAATCAGAACGGTATCAGCATACTGCCATTCCTCTCTCCCCCCCCCCCAACTCATAGCACTATGTTAACAACTGGCTTCCCATGTTTTCTTATATAATGAAGTTGAATTTATGACCAAGATGCATAAAAGCTTTGCAAAAAAATGAATTAGCAAACCGATATTGCCAGTCAAACACTCAAATACTAAAAACCAAGTGTCCAGCACCATGCAGAGAAGTATACAGTGGTACCTCAGGTTAAGTACTTAATTCGTTCCGGAGGTCAGTACTTAACCTGAAAATGTTCTTAACCTGAAGCACCACTTTAGCTAATGGGGCCTCCTTCTGCTGCCGCGCCGCCGGAGCACGATTTCTGTTCTCATCCTGAAACAAAGTTCTTAACCTAAAGCAATATCTCTTGGTTAGCGGAGTCTGTAACCTGAAGCGTATGTAACCTGAAGCGTATGTAACCCGAGGTACCACTGTATGTACAAGTCACAGCCACGTAGCTCTTCCCAATGTTCATCTCTCTCTCCACCAAGTGGATGGAGTCAGGGCAAAATATGAGCATTGAAAGGATGAAACAGGGATTTTGCTATCATTTCACCTCCAACATTTCCCTCCCCCTGCTCAAAATCAAGCCCCTGCTCGAAATCACCCTACATACAATGAAAATCAGCTTAAGGGGAGATTTTGAATGGGTAAGTGGCCTGAGTTGAAAGTTTTAATCAACCATTTACCCCCACCCCCACCCCAATCTTATGTTGAAGACTGCAGCCTTCTCAGCTGTGTATGAGTATGCAGTAGGGGAGAGAAAAAAACCACGGGGAGATGCATGTAACTTAATTCAGCATGTAATTTCAGCCTTGCACCATTGATTTCAGTGGCCTTAAGCACACTTACCTCTGTATTGGGTTGTGATTGGGGCTCCTTTGTTTGGTCCATTGTTCACAAAGGCAAGCAGAGCTTGTTCTGTGTAGCAGAATTATGTGCTCTGGTCTGTTGACAGAGGCAGTTACAGTAGTCCTAACATCCTACTCACAGACTGTTTGGATTCAGGGCTGGTATTGCTATGGCAACCAGTGCTGCTGTATAGAATAAATCTGCCTGGTTGGTGTATTGTGCTAATAAATCCAAATGGCAGCTGAAACGCTTGTGGGTTGCTTCAGTTTTCTGTGTGCAGTAAACTGAGTTTGGGAATTTAATGTGTTGGATAAATTTAAAGGGGGGTTCCCAGACTGGAGGTTACCCTCACATAAACCCAAAGGAAAAGGATGCAGGCTCCAAGTGAAAAGATAGGCCTTTATGGAGATACAAATGTACACAGGGACAGCCTCAAAAATAAGGTGAAGGCTGCAAAGAACCACATCTGATGCAATGTTTTTTATACACTTCCAGACAACACACGTCATTTAATTTCACTGATCAATGGATCACACCAATTTTAATAGTTCCAAGCCAATGCCATCATCCTGAAACAATCAAAATCATTTGGCTCTTCAGATCAGCCCTCATCATAATATCATGTGATTACATATAATCATTTTCAAGTGCCTTTCTTTATTAAGACTTTGACTAATTTTCCTGTACATTAAATGTCTTCCAATGTCCTCTTTCATCAGTCTACAAAACAATTCAAGATTAATCACAACTGCCATGCCTAGCTGATTCTCTTTTCATGCATACAATGCCCACCATAGATTCTAACAGTTTATTCTTTCAGTGTTCTGGAACAGACATTCACTATGTACAGTACCTAAAAGCAGCTAGTTCTGTACTGTAAAAGACAGGTATAGGCCCTTTTAGCTTAGCTAGGCCATAGACTCAAAAGAAAACAGAATAATCAAAACACAGTTTGATTAAATTATTATTTTCTCCAAAAGAATAACAATAACACAGGATCTGTTTATGAAGGCTATTGCTTCCTACTATTATATCTGTGTAAAAGTTTTGGGGTGTTTGCTGTGTGGGAACCCTCTTCAATGTCAGAGGTGTGCCCCTGCTCCTATTGGTCAAGGCACCTATCACACCATGAGGTGAAGCTGGTGGATCATCTTCCTCCCTTATTCCTATTGGTGGGCAAGGGGTGGAACACCTTGAAAGGACTAAACACATTGGAGAATTTTGAACACTAGCTTGGATGACAAAGGGACTACATTGACAGAGGAGCTCTCCATACATCCCCATAGAGGGATAAAACCCAAAGATTTAGGATTAGCACCTACACCTTCGAATTAGACTATGGGGACTCAAAAATCTGCTTCATCAGATCACTAGTATGGAGATCAATCACATGATACCCTAAAACAAACTTTTGCAGTACACACATATATAATTTATATCAAATGTGTACACAGCCTCATACCAGGACAGATGACTTGTTATTTTTTTCTTGAATCTAGCTCCTTTCCCTGATTTTGGTATAGAAGCCTAATCTATTTAAGAACAATGGATTTCTTTAAGGAAGGCCTGCAAGTTACAACCTCTTGCCTTTGCTCCTCAAACCTACTATTCTTTTTTCAGAGTCCACATTCTGTGGCAACTGAAAACATCAAGGAAAGAAGTCATGCCAAAGCTAAAAGGCAAACCAAAACCTAAAGCCGGCTTAGCTATGAATATCCTTGAAAAGTTCCTGCAAACTTATGAAAAGCATTGCACGGCATCCCAAAGTTGTGTCAGTCCAACTATCAAACAGGATTTACAGCAATGTGTAACAAATGATATGTTCATTACTAAGGTAAGAATGGATTATAAATAAAAAATTGACGTGCCTTTGTGAACTAGAACCAAATGATGTTGGGGATTATACCCCAACTGTATTTTTTAATCATCAACAACAAATTATTCCTTTAGAGGGAAGCATGGTTCTAGCTGATTAGCAACTCTATTGCCCTCTCTCCTGAGGTAGGTTAACCAGAAGTTATCTTCTCTCTTTGTATATTTGCAATTTGCTAAGGTAAAGGTACCCCTTACCGTTAGGTCCAGTCGTGGACAATTCTGGGGTTGCGCGCTCCTCTCACTCTATAGGCCGAGGGAGCTGGCGTTTGTCTGCAGACAGCTTCCGGGTCATGTGGCCAGCATGACTAAGCCGCTTCTGGCGAATCAGAGCAGCGCACGGAAATGCCGTTTACCTTCCTGCTGGAGCAGTACCTACCGTATTTGTCGCTCTATAAGATGCACTTTTTCCCTCCTATGGAGCGAATGCAGGCTGCGCAGCTATCCCAGAAGCCAGAACAGCGAGAGGGATCACTGCGCAGTGCTCCCTCTCGCTGTTCTAGCTTCGCTGTGCGAAGCCTCTTCAGGGAAGGGGGAGCCTTCATCCCGCTGCCCTAAAGAGGCTGTGCGCGGCTATCCCAGAAGCGAGAACAGCGAGAGGGATCTGGCTCCTGGGATTCAGAATATTTTTTTTCTTGTTTTCCTCCTCCAAAAACTAGGTGCATCTTATGGTCTGGTGAGTCTTATAGAGCGAAAAATAGTATTTATCTACTTGCACTTGACATGCTTTTGAACTGCTAGGTGGGCAGGAGCTGGGACTGAACAATGGGAGCTCACCCCCATCGCGGGGATTCAAACTGCCAACCTTCTGATCGGCAAGCCCTAGGCTCTGTGGTTTAGACCACAGCGCCACCCGCGTCCCTGCAATTTGCTAAAAAGTCCATTAAATTAAACCATGGAAATTGAACATCTGATGGCTCCTTTATTATGAAAGAGCACCAAAGACACACTAGTGCAGTGTGAGTAATTATATATTACATGATGCCTATGCCAAAGATGTACCCTCCAACATTTCTCGATGAAAATAAGGACATCCCATTCCATAATGATATAGAATAGAAGCTATTTACTTTAAACAAAAGGCAAGGTTGATAATTAACAGTATTGTTACAGAAAACATTGAGATTATGAAGGGCACAAGGCAGGGATGCCCTCTGTTACCTCTACTATTTATATTAATGCTGGAAGTTCTGTTGAGGAAATTGAGGGAAGAGGAAAAAATAAAAGGAATCAGTAAAGTTTTCGTGGCAGGATTGTTATCAAGCTTTTCTTTTTCTTCTCTAGTTTGTGCTTACAAATGTAGAGAGCTTATCAAGAAATGTGCATCCAGTTTATCTCACTCCTTTACTGAGGACTATCCGAGATGAACGATATCGGCGAGGGAAGGAGCTCTGTATCTGTGGAATTAACCTATATCCTCAAGATATTGCAAACCTTGTAAGTTTGAACACAAGCCATTGGTAAAGGAACCTGAGACTTTCACAACCAACTCAAAAAATAAAATAAATACAGTCTGGACATCAGCTTCTCACAGTCATTGTAGGAGAGAGCCAGTGTATTATTGAGGGTGGGAGAAATGAGACTCAGAGTCCCTGCCATCACAGCTTCTCCCCTCTTCCCACAAAGCATACAGTACCTGCCACTGGCTACAACCACAAAAAGCCTTGCTTGAATGCTGCAACACCTGTAACCCAGGTGCCAGGGACCTTGTGAAATGTAGTTCTCCAGAATGCCCGAGCCCTTTTTATGGATGCCATATTCCATCTTACACTTGGGATGATCTTTTAAGTGGGGAACAATTTGCTGTTGCTGAACTTATTCACCATCAAGCTGACAAGAGTTCACTTGTTACTAGCTCTGGACCTGGAAGCAGCTAAATTAAATTTTTTTGCAAGGAACAAAGGCACTTGAACAGTGTTTTTTGGACCCCAGAGAAACCAATGGCATTTTTCTAGCCCTGGCCCAATATGCAAGTGTGAGTAGGTTAGAGTGGGTCTAGAGGACAGTGTTGCCAGCAAATTTGAAGACTCAACCAGACACCTGTGAGTATGCACATCTGCTTACCACCAAGCATGGGACCTCAATGTGTCACAGATCGTAGAATCATAGAATTGTATAGTTGGAAGGGACCTAAGGGTCATCTGGTCCAACCCCCTGCAATACAGGAATCTCAGCTAAAGCATCCATGACAGATGGCCATGACAGATGATCTATAGCAGGCCCATCCAACTCCAAAGAGACTGCGATCTACTCACAGCATAAAAAAACTGGCAGTGATCTACCCGTTGTCACTGGAGGATTGACCAGAGTAGTTGAGCTTTTTGGGGGGAGCCAAAGTTTTTGAGCTGTTGGACAGGCCTGATATATAGCCATCTGACTTGTCAGTCTAATCCTCTTCCCTGACTAGAGTGTTGGCCACCATCTAGGGAAGTACAAGTGGAGAAATAACTGTTATTCCATGGTAGCTATTTGTAAACTATAGAGAGAGTGTATGTTAACATTTTTAGCACTGGAGAAAGGTAGAATGAATGTACATCAGGGTGAAAAATATTACATCAAATCGTATTCATACCATGTAGTTAAATACAGAACTATGGTGTCCAGGAATATTGAATGTTATGCTTTTAGTGTGGCAGGACTAAGCTAAATAGAAACACTTTCAAAGCATGCAAAGAATTCAAATTAGAAGCGTTAATCGTTTGGATAAATCTGGATTTTTGTTCTTCTTATTTGTGTTTTAGGCAATCTTGCTAGAACTGGATGGACGTACCATCTACCCCTTTTCCAAATTAGAAATAACTCATC
Organism: Podarcis raffonei; assembly: GCF_027172205.1. Taxonomy (NCBI): domain Eukaryota; kingdom Metazoa; phylum Chordata; class Lepidosauria; order Squamata; family Lacertidae; genus Podarcis; species Podarcis raffonei. Next base: position 74,148,891 of record NC_070606.1, read on the forward strand.
ATGTATTAGACCTTTGGAGCATGGAGAGACTTGGAATGGCTCTACCTTACAGCCGTCTGAGTTCTCTTGTTCTGGATTATTCCAAGTAAGAAAAACTATTAGTTTCACTTCTTCACCCTAAAGAAAAGAGGAGCTGTGGAAGCAATGAAGGAGTTCCTAGATTATTGGTATAGGAACTCAGGAGTGGCTTGTGATATCCATGTGGTTGAGCTGGAGCAACCAGCTCAAACCTCTTCACACGCTGAACTTCTCAGGTAGACTGGAAGAGAACAAGCTCTTACCTAGTTCTTCCCCAGGTGAAGGGAAGTGGACATAGCTAAGTCTGGCAGGACAACTTACTCTATGGTATCTCCCAAACCTCCAAAGCAGATTTGGGGGAGGCATGGAGGTAAGCTGGTGGGAAGGAGCCCCATTGCACTAATGGGAGTCTGGCTTCTGTTAATAGAACCAGGTTGTTGAATTCAGTCAATTCAGTCAAAATGTAATGTCAAGGACCAGCTGGTTGAACCAAGTCCAACTAATTTGTCTTAAACCTAGGGAAAAGGGGCTTTCTGGGGACATGGCAAAGGTGGGACCAGAGAGGGTGGATTTAGGCTGGATCCTAAGCCCATTTAGCTCTGTCATGTGACCTGGTGACCCAGCATAAGTTAAGATTGCAAAAAGGATGGTGTAACTCAAACACTATTTTAAAGGTTTGTTTTCCCTCTGCTGGACTTACATTGGCTCAGCCAGCAGTAGCCCTGCTCTTTTGGATCTGTTGTACTTCACACCAATTTAATTTATACCATGCTTACTTTATGCCAGCTTTTTGTGTATTGTTCCCTTATTTTTTCAGTTTAAGTCTTTCCAGGAATGTGTCTAAATGACTTGCTTCAATTAGAATCAAACCTATGTGCAATACTAGAATACTGGTTAAATAACTATATGTTTAAGGTAGGAGTAAACAGCCTTCTTTTAAACTGTTGTCTACCTAATTTATTATTTTCTTTACAGATGTGGTGATAACTGTGTCAATAGACTTACTGATGGATTAGATGGGAATAGAAAGCTTTTAACTCTGAGCCTCTGCTACTGTGATTTAGGGCCCAAAAGTGGATTAACATTAGCAACTCTTGTAGTCCAAACTGCCATTTGGTATGTTTTGATTGATTGATTGATTGATTGATTGATTGATTTAGAGCTGGGTTTTAACTGTTTTAGAGTGTTTTTATTCTGCTTGTGCTGTTTTTGTTGTTTGCACTGATGTTACTGCTTTAACATTTTTGATTGCTATATATCTTGTAAATAGACTAAATAAGTGTTTTCTGTTTTGTTTAAAATTTCTGTAATGGGGGAAAATCTGCTTCTAAAAACAAGAAAATATGTTGAAATAACACTTAATATTCTTTTTAACCATTGTCTGTGAAATCATTTTAAATTGTTTATTGCAGCAACTTGTTCCTGAATGGTAATCACTTGCAATGTTTGGGTGCCATAGAACTCCTCAGACCAATAGCAGAGTTTGAAGAAAGCATTGGACAAGTAAAAAAAGCAAATGCTCAACTCAGCCTTGAAGGTAGGATTGCCTTTGGGGCAATTCACTCATGCAACTTGCATTGCAATCCTGTAACATAGTAAGTTCCATTGACTTCTATGGGACTTACACATTATAGGATTTCAACCTTCTAAATGTTAAAATTAAATGGTATGATTTGCTATTTTTAAAACAACTCAAGCATTTACATATTTCAGCTCTAGGCAAAACTACACTAAAAACAATACAAACAGGAGAAAGTTCATTATGGCCATGCATTTTCTTGGGCTGTTTTTAAGACAGGTCTATATGAAAAATAGTGAAAAGAACAAACAGGAAGAATAGAAACTGAGTTTCAAAAAAGTTTCATCTTCAATCAGTTGCCATTGTTTCAAGGATCTACTCAGGCTTTGGAGAGCAATGCATATAAAGTATACATGGAAGCAAATCTTTGGTGGTTCTTGAGGTTCGTGTCCAGAACTGTGTGCAGCATCAAAGCACAGCCCGATGTTCTGCACAAGCTATTGCACATCTCTCAGGTCTGGCTTTGACAGGGAATGAATGGATGGTGAAAACTCTACAAGAACCTCCCATTGTTTTAGTTTTAAAAATAAGAGTGAAATATACTCAGAGTCCTGTAGTGAGTTCATGCTCTTTATTGAAGCTTGTAAAACAGTGAATGAGTTGCCCCCCAAACCTCAGGCTTTTATATACATTATTTACACAATGAGTCCCATCTGATTGGCTGGTTCTGCTTCCCTCCTGGAGACTGATTGGTCTTTTCCTGCAGGCCAATCAGTTGTTACATTCTAGGATCCTACTTGCCTATTGTTCTAGGATCCAAGCTTAGTATATAACAAAGAGAAAGGGAACATCATGGATTTACTGAAAATGGAGGCAAAGCTGCAGAGCTACAAAGCAAACCCACAAGCAGCAGCCAGTGGAACTGGCTCCGGGAGAGGTCAGTTAAGACAAAAGAGAAGGCCCACGCAAAGGAGGCATCCTAGCTGAGGAGCCTAAGTGCGGAAATACCAGACTTTTTGTTGCAATCCCATGATTGTCTGCAACGCTTCTGGAGAAAAGGGGCCGTTCCATATAGTTTGACTTGATTTCGGATATAAAGAGCAGTGCAGGAAGCAACAGGGCGAAGTCCTTCAGCCTGTGCTTGATAGTGATGTCTGCAAATAGCAAAATGTGCTGATGGTTAGGAGGCTGCTGCATGAATCAGAGATTCCAAATGATGCGGTCATGCAGATGTTTTGAAGGATCAGGTTTATAGGCTTGGAGTTAACTCAAGCAGTTCTTTAATTGGATTTGGGCAGTCGAAGCAGTTATAGAAGTATCTGCCCTCTACCCCACCCCACAGCATAACTGTGGCAATGCTTGATTCCAGGCGTATTTAAAACTGACTCATATAACTCAACAGGCAGGAGCTCAGAGAGCACAATTCAGGCAGGGTAGCTGTGCTCATTTGGATGCTGAACATCTTTCAGGAGGGCCTTGGGGAAATCGTAACAACAAAATTTAAACTTACTGCCTTTTCATTTTCAGCAGCCAACAAAGATGCAGATCTTCACTCAGAAGTTGCGAATCTGAACACTACTTCGAAGACAAATAGTCCTACTACAATGGAAAATAGTAGGAAGAAAAAGAAATGGAAAGGTAAAATAAGACAGATAAATGTTAACACTACCGCTTACTCTTCATCCAGTTTTCTAGTTGCAGCTGGTTTGAGGAAAAACACAACAAATTTGTCAACGAGCTACAGAATTGATACAGATTGTAGTTTACGTCATGTGAATGCAGCTTCAAAAACTAGCCGTACTGGATGCAGAGTAACCTGAAGTTGCCTATCTTCATTGTATCAGAAATAATAATTATGTGCTTACGATTTGCAGTCTCAAAGAAAAAAAGTAAGAAACCTGACCCTGGCCCATGGTTAGCTAGGCTGCATTTGGCTGATAATGCCATAGATGGAAGGTTTCGTCAAACAGAAGAAAACCTCAGAGAGTTTGTGCAGCTGTTGACTAGGTAAGGCAACTGATTAACAGGACATGGAATCACACTCTCCTGTCATTTATGGTACTGTGGAACTGTGAAACAATTTTCATTGTTAATATTTTCTATCATAGTCTAATCAGGTACTCTGACCATCTAGTAGAAGTTGATATCGATGGCAATGCTATAGGAGAACAAAGTGCAATCAACATATTGGAAGCTCTTAAGGACCGAAAGAAAGGTGGGATAATTGCAGTCAATAAACCTTTAGATTTGCCAGCTTATACAGTGGTACCTCGGGTTACAGACGCTTCAGGTTACAAACTCCGCTAATCCAGAAATAGTACCTTGGGTTAAGAACCCTGCTTCAGAATGAGAACAGAAATCAAGCAGCGGCAGTGCAGGAGGCCCCATTAGCTAAAGTGGTACCTCAGGTTAAGAACAGTTTCAGGTTAAGAACAGACCTGCAGAATGAATTACCGTAAGTTCTTAACCTGAGGTACATGTATTGATACTGCACAACTATGTTGGAATAAGCCCGAATGAACCAAGTGCAACTATTCTGAGCAAATATAAGGTACATTCTTTCACCTTTGGTGGACGTGCCCAAAGATTAAGGCTTTCTGGGAGATGATCTATAATGAAATGAAAAAGGTATTTAAATATACCTTCCTGAAGAAACCAGAGGCCTTTCTCCTGGGCATGGTTGGCCAATTGGTGCCAAAGAAGGATAGAACTTTTTTTATGTATGCAACAACAGCAGCAAGAATACTTATAGTGAAGTATTGGAAGACACAAGATCTACCCACCCGGGAAGAATGGCAGATGAAAGTGATGGACTATATGGAACTGGCGGAAATGACTGGCAGAATCCGAGACCAGGGAGAAGAGTCGGTAGAAGAAGATTGGAAGAAATTTAAAGACTATCTACAGAAACACTGTAAAATTAAGGAATGCTAAAAGGATGTTGGAATGAAGTAATGTGGTTTTGTAATGTGGTTATATAGGGTTAAGGAAGAATGGATTGTCAACAGGTCAGAATGTAAAGTTACAATATATTAAGATAAATTAATAAGATAAATACAACAATGGAAAGGACTTGCTGAAATAATCAATTGAACTAGAATACAAAAAGGGAGGTGTGAGGAGGTCAAGGAAATAAGTAAATAAAAGACAAGTCATGGAAAGATGGATTTCTTTTTAACTGTTTTTACTTTTTCTGTATTTTGTATTTTCTGTTTTTTCTTTTTCTTTATTTTTGTAATTTTTTTTGAAACTTTAATAAATATTATTTTTTAAAAAATATTCTGAGCAAATATATCTAGGATTGCACCATAATACCTTCTTTGCTCAGACCTATCCCATTTGGAACTTTCTCTCATTTAACCAAATACTGATCCCTGTGATAGTGACAACCCAAGAAAAAATTGAAAGTTATTTGTAATGGCTTATCTTTATGTGTAGGCTTTCCCTGATCCATACGGTCAGACTCTGTCATCACCCAGGGATGAAAACTTGTGTGCAGACCACTCTTCATTGTTTACTATTAAATGTTCTTCATGGTTATGAGTATTTATGGAAAATGATTGTTTATGGTATACTGACTGACTGATTGAATATTATTATTTGTCTCTATAGACAAAATGCCACACATAAACATTGAGGTAACACCCCAGATGTCATCAGTGACCTTCAGGGAAATTTTCAAGAATTGTTCAAAAACAGCAAAAAAGAGGAAGAAAAAGGTGTGATAATTTGATTCCCCCTATTTCATTATTTATTTATTCACACATATTAACACACATACACCATTTAATGTATATGCCACATTTGTCCTATTGAAGATTTCAGGGTGGTGCAGAAGCCATGGTTTCACAGTACAAATACAATAATCAAACAACAGATAAAAATCCTAAAAGCTAACATTCTAACAAGTTAAAATGCTTGCATGAATCATATTTTTGCCTGGCACTGAAAGAATTGTAGCACAGGCACCAGGCCTCTTTAGAAAGGGCACCCCATTGCCAGGACACTACTAATAAAGCTCTTTCGTTAATACAAAGATGCACTGAGATGCTGCTGTTTGCTTAGAAACAAAGGTTACTGAGCTAATGATAAATGAAGATAAATAAGACCTTCATGGACTGTACTGTCATCAGCATAATAGAAATACTGCAGTCTTTCCCCAAAGTATAGATAAACCTTGATCCCATAATCTTAAGTAACAAATAATTGATGGAGAGCTGCAAACCATGGGAGGAAGGGAAAGGAACAAAATCCTGTGTATTAAGTCTCAGAACTAAAGTCAAACTAGTAGAATATCATGTTTATTTTCTGAAATTCTTTCCACAGTCATGAGTTGCACTGAGTGGAATAATCCATTGGTGGCCATTCCATATAGTGTCATCCAAGAGAGTTGTAAGAATAATGTTGATTCCATCTGCTTAATTGGAAACAACTGTCTTTTGGCATCCCCTCTCCCAGAACTCTCATTTGCAGCCATTTCTCCTGGCTGCCTCTTGAGAATTGAGGCAGCAAGGGCCTCTAGAGGGGAGTGGCTTGGACTGAGAGCCAACCATCCTGATCTGTCTTCTGCACTGTGGTCATCATGTAACAATTTCTCCAGGCTAAAAAGTTGGATCCAGGAGCTAAGGATGTGTGGAAATGGTTGGAAGAGGGTGTAGATGGCTAGATCAGGTTGGTCTTCCCTTTTCCAACGGAACAATGACTGACGATAGTGATGACAGCCTGAGTGTGACAGTGGCAGCTGGTCTCCATTAAGCTTGGTGGGGCAGAGGCAGGGCAGTGTATGGTAGATGTCACCACTCCCCAACCCCATTTTTTCTATTGGTCCCACTCTTGTACTTTAATAGGACATTGTGAAGGGCACTGCCCTAGTTGTCCAGACTGGGATTGTACACATGGAACCCCCATTCCTGGACTGGGCTCTTAAGGTGAGAGAAATGCCTGCAGAGTATCCGCTTCGAATCACAGAACTGTAGAGTTCAAAGGGATCCCAGGGGTCATCTAGTTCAACCCCCTGCAACGCAGGAATTTTAACGAAATCATACATGATTGATGGCCATTAATATCTGTTTAAAAACCTTCAAGGAAGGAGAGACCACCACTTGTGTGTACACTTCCTCTTGTTGGATTGGTGTGTTAGACCTTAGTATCCAGCTACTTTCGTTTGTTCCACATACAATTGCTTCTTACTGGAATCTTCTGAGATGTGTTTTGTTTTGTATTTTACAGAAAACCAAATGATGAAGTCTGGATTTGCCTCCTGCAGAAATTAGGTTCAAAGAAGTTAACATACTTCAGCAATTATTTACATGATGTTCTAATCTTTGAAATACTACAAAGACGGTTTATACTACTTTATAACTATTTACAACCACTTCCATTTTATTGGATTAAAAGTATGCAACTGCCAAAAAAACCCTACATTTGTATCATTTCTTCTTCTTTGATTTTCATTGCTATTTGGAGATGTATGTCATTCACAGATCATCTCTAAATGAATAACTTCAGATATACACTTATGGAGCTAGAACTGTCAGTGCCTAATCATAAAAAGATACTGGGGTCATGATGGGATAGCTCAATGAAAATTTTGACCTAGTGTGAAACAGCTGTGAAAAAGGTGAATTCTTCCAAGCAAAACTCAGACTTTCAGAGGTACACCGGAAATATAACAAATTATGGCAGAATTTTGAAAAGGAGAAGTTTCCTGTCCTTGGTCTCAAAGCAAAACCTCCTGCTTTACTGGCATCTTACACATGAGCAGCCACTTAAGTGGTTAGTGTGTTGGACTAGGGCCTTGAGAGACCAGGGTTCACATCTTGACTGGGGATGACCTTGGGCCAGTCACTGCCTCTCAGTCTAACCTACCTCATAGGGTTGTTGTTTGGATTAAATGAGATGGGGGGATAACCACCTTGTCCGCCACCTTGAGCTCCTTGGAGAAAAAGGCTATAAATCCATTACACAGAGTAAATAAACTTGGCAACACACTCTGGTCTCGTGGTAAAAGGATGCACCCTCTTTTTCCATACATATATGTAAGCAGCTCAGGGACAGATTTAGGTTTGATGAGGCCCTAAGCTACTGAAAGTAATGGGGCCCTTTATATGTCCAGCTGTCTTTTGTCAACAACAAATTGTCGATGTTTTTTTTTGTGTTGAATATATGCTGTATGGTAATTTATGGACCTCATACAAAACACAAAACACTATTGCTGTATGTAGGTTTTATTTTATTTGTTTTTTATCTTATATTTTGGAAATGTACATCCAGGGTTTTTTTTCCCCTCTTTAAATCAAGAGAGTGGGTCTATAGCTTGTTTAGCTAATACATAAATCCGGCACTGCAGTTGTGCATATACAAAAGCTGGAGACGGCGGCACGTTTCCCTGCTTATTTAACACGGGCTATAACGGAGGATTTTGCGCCTGTGGCACAAGACACCGCCCGCCCCCCGCACAGAGCCCCGTCCCGCGTTAGGCCTCAGCCCTCTCGCCACCGCTGGGTGGTGGTAGAGCTCCGCTCCGCCGCTCGGGGAGCCAGGCGGGCGGTTAAGCGAGCATCTGCTGCCGTCGCCTCCGCCGCCGCCTCCTCCTGCCGCCCCCAGCCATGGCCGACGTGGAGGACGGGGACGAGCCGGGTGTCTCGGCTCCTCACGCGGGTTTCTCGGGCTCGAAGTCGGGCGGCGTTGACAAGATGTTCTCGCTGAAGAAGTGGAACGCCGTGGCCATGTGGAGCTGGGACGTCGAGTGCGACACCTGCGCCATCTGCCGGGTGCAGGTCATGGGTAAGACGAGGGAGCGGCGAAAGCCGGGCCCCGGAACAAAGGCCTCGCTTCGGAGGCGGCGGCGGCGGCGGCCTCCTCCGTCCTCTCCCAGAACCCGGCGCCCTGGGCTGGGTTGGGCCGGGCTAGGCCTCGTCTCCTTCCCGTGAGGGGTTCCTGAAGTGTTTCTTTTCACACACCCCAACCCGGGCAATATTAGTGTTTTATTTTCTCGTGTTTTTTTTTTTCGAAGGCCGCAGGGCGCCGGCGTTTCCTCCCCCTGGGTAGGAGGGAGGGGGAACGGGCCTTTTTGTCTGCTGCTTCAGGAAGCCCTGCCGACGCTACCGGCAACTAAACTGTGCCTAAACATGGGCCTTGATGAGATAAGGCCTGCCCTGCGCCCCTTCCCCACCCTTGGGCCAGAGGAGAGGTTCCTGGCTACTTTCCTATGCTCACGTATGGGGCCTTCCCCCTGAGCATCTAGGCCGCTGTAGACAATGAGAGAGCTAAAATTAAAATGGTTGGAGCATTTCTATTCTTTGTTTTAAAGAGAAGAAAATGCTGCTTGCTCCTTTTCGATCCTAACACAGCCATAGGATTCCGAGGTTCTAACTGAGGAAGCAAACCACCACCACTGCCTTCCCTCTTTTTCATAAGACTCTCTGGATAGACTCGATGATTCTGTTCAGGATAAGATTATGAAAGGTTATGCCTGGACGTTAACAAGTCTTTTATGTATTCACTTAAGAAGATATCACCATGGGAATGCAGTAAGATTTGTTATAATGTGCATGCCCATGAGTAAGCTTGTGCAGAATAAATGAATTGGCTGGTTTTCCCATTTGGTAACCAGATATCACCCTTATGAACTGTACATATTACTAGAGCAGATCCTATATCCTATCCTTCAGTGCACTTTTACAAGTCCTTTTTTTCTATTTGCTGTTGTTCCTGAAGATATATGTGATTTAATGCGTCTATAATAAAAGGATGCTGTCTCTGACTTTGAGCATCACTATGTGTAGGATGCTTTCTTTGTGCTGTATCTGTTTTTCATGTTGGCACATCCCACTCCCTTTCTGGCCTGAGGGCGGCTCAGCTTTCTCTGTGACCAGTGCCTATGGACAATTGGCTCCCTAAATTGGTAGAATGCCCATTCATCTTTTCACCAGAAGCAGTATTAATTTTTTTAAAAATAATATGTATGCTTAAATTACGCATCCGGATGACAGCAATGAAACCCTGTGGAGTTGTTTCCGAAATGTTTCCGAATAGATATCCTCCAGTTACATTTTCTTCCATTTGAGGTGTTTTTGTAATAACCATAGAAGTAACAATATGGCTGTGTTTGGGGGCCAATTTCCCAAAGCAGTCCAGTGTACCTTACACAGAGGCATACTGTCTGCATGGAATAGATCATAGATTTGTAGAGTTTGAAGGCGTCAAGAGGATCATTTAGTTCAATCCCCTCCGCCAATGCAGGAATCTTTAGGGAACTCATGGGGTTCAAACCCACAACCCTGAGATTAAGCGTTTCATGCTCTACCAACTGAGCTAACTCAGTGTATTTGTTCCAGGGCATTCTTCTAAGAAGTGATGTGTTAGGAAGAGGAATTACTGCACAGTGAATTAAGTTACTACTGGATTGTTCACTACATTTCTCCACATAGTCCTTCAGACAAAGATGAGATCACAAAGAAAGCAAACTATTAATTATCAGTGTGAACCCTAAATTTTCTAAAGTAAGTTGGAAGAGCCAAGCTTTTGTGGTGTGAAAGTGGCTGAGTTAGTGGAAGGTCATGTATTAGGGTAAGTTTTAGATTAATGATCTTGAGGTGCTTAGATTACATGACACAGTATGCGCGCACCATTAAATGTTTGTCAGTGACTGTAGATGCTTTGGAAACACACTTTTCAGAGCTGCTTTCAGAACATCATACTTAGTCTTGTCCTTGTTTACATCTAGATGCCTGCCTTAGATGTCAAGCTGAAAACAAACAAGAAGATTGTGTTGGTATGTTGTGATTTCATTCTCTTGTTATTCAACCAAAGGCTTTTTCTTAGTGGGGTGCTTTTTAAAGTTTCAGCTAAATAGCTCTTATTTTTGTGCAATAAAATTCAGGAAAGCTTCATTAATGTAAAATGACATACATTTGTATAAAATACTTGGCCATAGGAAATCTGCAATTTGTCTTTTATGTATGGGTATGTAGCCATGAAATACTAGTTACATAAGCTAAAACATTTGATTTGGTAAGGACTGTTGTATCTTCAGGCATTTTTCATAAAAATGGTTTGTTGAAAGAATTCTTGGGATCTTAAAACAAAATACATTTGGTTTCACAACTTACTTTCACTTGCTGATTTTGAGGTTTCAAGGGTGCTGTTTTTGTATTGTGCTTTTTATTAAAATGAGCATTAAAAAGTTGAATTCTTAGCACCACTTATTTGTATGGATTCCAGACTGATCTTGCTTTTAAAATACAGTAGATGTAGCACTATCAACTGCTAAAATGCATTAACCAAGAAAATGAAAAGTGATGCTGGGTTGAAATCTTCACATAGAAGAAATTTGCAGTACTTATTTTTAACATAAAAATGTATACCTCAGGTTTTAAAAGTAAATAGTGCAGGTTCTGCCTGGTATTCTGGAAGTATATTTTGGATGGTCTCCACACAATAATAATTTGGTGCTGATAGCAAAATCTGTAAAAGTGAAGTATTTGAGTAAGAAATGCTAATAAGCCTAGACAACAATTATTCATGTGCTATAAAGTCTTAGGCTACTTTGAACTACTTTGGCACACCCAAATTCTCACATGCTCAGTCAGACTCTTGGCTTCCTTTCTTTGAACAAGTAGATTTATCCCACCATTCCAAGGCCATATCACAAACCATTCTGTGTCATGCTGGGTGGCATGAACGCCTGCTGTTCAGGAAAAAAAGGTATTTCATTATATTTGGAAGACACTACTTTGGAGCATAGCTACAGTGATGGGAAAAAGAAAGTGCATCCTCTTTGAATTATGTGCTTTTACATATGAAGACATAATAACAATCATCTGTTCCTTAGCAGGTCTTAAAATTAGGTAAATACAACCTCAGATGAAATGGAAAAACTATGTGTGTAAAACTAAGTACACCTAATGATTCAATTGCTTGTAGAACTACCTATAGTAGCAATAACTTGAAGTAATCATTTTCTGTAGGACTTTATCAGTCACTCACATCATTCCATTCTTATTTACAATGTTGCTTCAGTTCATTGAGGTTTGCTGGCATTTGTTGATGCACAGCTTTCTTAAGGTCCTTCACAGCACTTCACTTGCGTTGGGGTCTGGACTTTGACTGGGCCATTGCAACACTTTGATTCTTTTATTTTTCAGCCATTCTGTTGTAGATTGCTGGTGTGCTTAGGATCCTTGTCCTGTTGCATGACTCAATTTCAGCCAAGCTTCAGCTGTCGGGCAGATGGCCTCACACTTGACTGTAGAATACTTTGGTATACAGAGAAGTTCATGGTTGACTCAATGACTGCAATGTTTCCAAGTCCTGTAGCTGCCAAACAAGCCCAAAGCATCACCCTTCCACCACCGGGCTTGACAGATGGTATGAGGTGCTTGTGATGATATGCTGTGTTTGGTTTCCACCAAATGTGGCGCTGTGCATTATGGCCAGACACCTCCACTTTGGTCTTGTCTGGCCAAAGGACATTGTTCCAGAAATCTTGTGGTTTGTTCAGATGCAACTTTGCAAACCTAATCCGTGCTGCCATGTTCTTTTTAGAGAGAACAGGCTTTCTCCTGGCAACCCTTTCAAACCAACCATACTTGTTCCTTCTTTTTCTAATTGTACTGTCATGAACTTTAATATGTAACATGCGGAGGCCTGTAGGGCCTGAGATATAACTCTTGGGATTTTTTTGCAATTTCTCTGAGCATTGCAGGGTCTGACCTTGGGGTGAATTTGCTGAGGCATCCACTCATGGGAAGATTGGCAACTGTCTTGAATGTTTTCCACTTTTGAATAATCTTTCTCACTGTAGAATGATAAACTTAAAATTGGTTGGAGATGGCCTTAGAACCCTTCCCAGTTTCATGGGCAGCAGCACTTGCTTCTCTAAGAGCACTGTGTCATCTTTCCCCCTTGGCATTGTGTTATAACACACCTGAATGCTCCAGACCAGCAAACTGCTAAAACTTCGGCTTTCATAGAGGTGGGCACACTTACTGATGGTCAATTAAGCAAGCACATTTGATTAGCAGCACCTGTCTGCTACTTGGCCTCTTAATTTCTATGGAAGCAGTAAGGGTGTACTTAGTTTTTCACACATGTTTTCTCCATTTTGGCTTTATTTCTGTTAAATAAATCAGGACACGGTGTGATATGTCATGTGCATGACATATCTGAGGTTGTATTTTAAGACCTGCTAAGGAACAGATGGTTGTCATTACGTCTTCATATGTAAAACCACTGAATTCAAAGAGGATCACTTTCTTTTTCCCATGACTGTATACCGTATTTTTCGCCCTATAGGGCGCACTTTTTCCACTCCAAAAATGAAGGGGAAATGTGTGTGCGTCCTATGGGGCGAATGCAGGCTTTCGCAGAAGCCTGGAGAGCGAGAGGGGTCGGTGTGCACGGACCCCTCTCGCTCTCCAGGCTTCAGGAAGCTATCCGCAAGCC